>NC_045428.1:110388140-110730223 GCF_902635505.1 Sarcophilus harrisii
TGTGTAGAGAAAGTGGTTTTAAGTTCTTCCTTGTTAGTAAGTAGTCATATCATTTCATTTTCCACCATAATGTCACTTATATCACTACATATAATTTCAGTATGAATGTTGCCTAAACTGAAGAAACGATAGATTTAGAATATGTATGAATATCATATATCAAGCATAGAAAAATAATATTTGCTAACATTTAAATATTGTTTTAAAGTTTATAAAGCAATCTACATATCAAATTTTGTTTCATCTCATTTGAAGACAGCAATCATTGCCTTAAATATTAAATAGGTCCTTCGACTGGTCTTTATATAACATGATAAAAGTTTTTCTCTCCATAGTGTGGGCCATCTGCAGATATTCCTTTTTTGTTATTATAACTTTTTATTTACAAAACATATGCATGGGTAATTTTTCAGCATTGACAATTGCAAAACCTTTTGTTCTAATTTTTCCCCTCCTTCCCCCCCACTCCCTCCCCCAGATGGCAGGTTGACCAATACATGTTAAATACAATATATGTATACAAGTCCATACAGTTATTTTGCTGTACAAAAAGAATTGGACTTTGAAATAGTTTACAATTAACCTATGAAGGAAATAAAAAAATGTAGGCAGATAAAGATAGAGGGATTGGGAATTCTCTATAGTGGTTCATAGTCATCTCCCAGAATTCTTTCTCTGGGTATAGTTGGTTCAATTCATTACTGCTCTATTGGAATTGATTTGATTCATCTCATTGTTGAAGATGGCCACGTCCATCAGAATTGATCATCATATAGTATTGTTGTTGAAGTATATAATGATCTCTTGGCCCTGCTCGTTTCCCTCAGCATCAGTTCGTGTAAGTCTCTCCAGGCCTTTCTGAAATCATCCTGTTAGTCATTTCTTACAGAACAATAATATTCCATAATATTCATATACCACAATTTATTCAGCCATTCCCCAAATGACAGGCATCCACTCAGTTTCCAGTTTCTGGCCACTACAAAGAGGGCTGCCACAAACATTTTTGCACATGCAGGTCCCTTTCCCTTCTTTATGATCTCTTTGGGATATAAGCCCAATAGTAACACTGCTGGATCAAAAGGTATGCACAGTTTGGTAACTTTTTGAGCATAGTTCCAAATCACTCTCCAGAATGGCTGAATGTATTCACAATTCCACCAACAATGTATTAGTGTCCCTGTTTTCCCACATCTCTTCCAACATTCCGCATTATCTTTCCCTGTCATTCTAGCCAATCTGACAGGTATGTAGTGGTATCTCAGAGTTGTCTTAATTTGCATTTCTCTGATTAATAATGACTTGGAGCATCTTTTCATATGGTTAGAAATTATTTCAATTTCTTCATCTGAGAATAGTCTGCCCATATCCTTTGGCCATTTATCAATTGGAGAATGGCTTGATTTCTTATAAATTAGAGTCAATTCTCTATATATTTTGGAAATGAGGCCTTTATCAGAACCTTTGAATGTAAAAATGTTTTCCCAGTTTATTGCTTCCCTTCTAATCTTGTCTGCATTAGTTTTGTTTGTACAAAAACTTTTCTGTTTGGTATAATCAAAATTTTCTAATTTGTGATCAGTAATGATCTCTAGTTCTTCTTTGGTCACAAATTCCTTCCTCTTCCCCAGGTCTCAGAGGTAAACTGTCCTATGTTTTTCTAATTTATTTATAATTTCATTCTTTATGCCTAGGTCATGAACCCATTTTGACCTTATCTTAGTGTATGGTGTTAAGTATGGGTCAATGCCTAGATTCTGCCATACTAATTTCCAATTTTCCCAGCAGTTTTTGTCAGTGAGTTCTTATCCCAAAGTCTTTGGGTTTGTCAAACACTAGATTATTAAAGTTGACTATTTTGTCCTTTGAACCTAACCTATTACACTGATCAACTAGTCCATTTCTTAGCCAATACAAAACAGTTTTGTTAACCACAGCTTTATAATATAATTTTAGATCTGATACAGCTAGGCCACTTTCATTTGATTTTTTTTTCATTGATTCCCTTGAAATTTTTGACCTTTTGTTTTTCCATATGACCTTTGTTATTTTTTCTAGGTCATTAACATCTGTAGATATTCCACAGTTTGTCAATGTTGTTTCTAAAATGGTACACTTACATTTGAACATATTACTTCAGAGATGATCTTCACTTTAAGGATTTCAGTGAAACCCTCACCATCCCTTGTTTTAGATACTCTGTTTCTATTAATATGTAGTTTGTAGTAATAAAGTCAAATTCAAAGATAAATGATGTCACTAATGCCTATATAAATGTCCCTGAAACTGTATATTAACTTAATTTTTAAGATATGTTATCTATATTTTATTTCAGTTTTATTTATTATGTTAATTACCTCCCAATTACATTTTAATCTGACTCTAGCCGCACTCAAGAAATGTGTACTCTTGGCTGCATGTTTAACACCTCTGGTCTAAAATATTTTAAGTGCTATGAAGTATTCATTGTTTAATCCATGAGTATATTCCTTCCAGTGATACAAATTGCAGTTCCTCTTGGGGCAATTTTTGTATATTTATAATAGCCATGTTTTAAATGTAGCAGGTCCACCCTAAATCTTGAGGTGTGGGTGAGTGAATGGCAACCTTGCTTTGTCTTGATATTAGGAGGATATTATAATGCACCTGAACTGTTATCCTTAAATCATGTCATGTGGGTACCAGCTTGTCTTAATTTTCTGTCACATATTTATTTGACTACATCCTTAGCTCCGGTTCAATATTCTTTATTATTTTTATTTGTGGCATCATGTTAACATCTATCATAACACTCTCTATAGCTTATGAATATTACACATTTTAATTATTTAGAGACTATAGTACCCTGTGATTCATAATTAGCTAATACTACTCTTTCACACAATTTATTACTGTTTTAACACATTAGTCTTAAGAAGGTGAATTGTGTTTCATGGAATAAGTTTGGTTTCATTAAAAAAGTTTTAAATTTGTTTCAAAACAACCTAATCAAGCCTTCTCCTTTCGTGCTTAACTCTGGGCTAAAGTCACATTCTATTATCCAATATAAGGATGTATATGTATGTGTGTGTGTGTGTGTGAGACTATACAGATGGAGTAGTAATTGTTTATGTAACATCTTATCACAATCTGGATGATATACAGTTTTCATTGTCTTGTGTGTATAATTATTTTGGTGTGAATGGCTTAGTTGAGTTTATTTGAATGGTGTTAACTCTCATATGGGGACTCTACAATGTCCTAGAGCTTGATATAAATAGTCTAATTTCATATGCAATAAGAACATCTGGAGGGTCTCACTTTCTATAATGAATCCCTCTTCAGCTATGATTCTTTGCTGGATATACTCTCTGACATTAGTGAATATCTTTGGAAAACATAGATATACCTGCCTTATTCCTCACTTACAATTAATAACCAGGAGCTACTAAATAAACTTATTTCTATTTATGTCTTTCAAAGAGTTGGAAATGTACTTTTTAGAAAAATTTTGATCTTAGATCAAATATGCACACATATAGATACATATTTAGATATAGACACATATGCATAGATAAACATAGATACATATACATATATAAATAGATACTCACACACAAATATGTATATATAGATATAAATATGCATCTATATATCTATAACTATATATATACAGAGAATTTTAAATTGAAAATTCTAAATTAAAAAAATAGCCAACAAATATTAAGCACAATAGGATCTTTTACTATCACTCTTTCTATAATTTATGTAAAAAAAAGATGTGATCTGTTATAGAATATCGTTTGAAAAAGACTATTCATTTCATATTGGTATCTCATCAAGGAAGCTCTCAATGTACATGTATATTATTTTAATAAACGTTATATATTGATATTTGCTGATTATTATTTGATAGTCTTTAGCAAGTGATGATGGAGTAATTATAAGGATTGATATTTTTCTTACATATCTGATACTTTCTTCCCCTTCAAAGCCTTCAAAGCCCTCAAGATTAGGTAAAACTAGAATCTTTCCTAAGATTATTTAATCTAACCAAGAGGGTGTTTTGATCTTGGTTCTCTCAAATGTCATTTCTTCTTCAGCAAACAGTTATAGTGGCTTTGCTATTCTTGAACCTGAAAAGGATCTGTTATTAAATGAATAATAATCTTTTTCATCTGTTTTTTTCTTATTATCATATTCTTTCTAATGTGTTCCTTAAGGGAGCTCTGAATGATAATCTGCCACTTTCACTCTCTGTAAGCCTGTTCTAAACTATTGCCCTTACCTACAATATTTCTCTGCTTAGTAGTTATGAAAGTATATTATTTAGCATATTATAAGCTCTTATTAAATAAATATTGCTTGATTAATTGCCAAATAAGATTGTTTTCTGACCATGTGGTTGTCTTCATTGAACCAAGTGACATATATCAGTTAAATGGTTGAATAAAATCATTGCAATTGGTATCTATATCTCTTTTTCTTTCTATATGCTACTTATGAAATACTTATTCAAATAAGTCATATTTGTTTTTATTACATGCCATATCTTTTTTTTCACTCATTTTATTTCTTTCCTATAGGTTTATATCAGTTTTAATTTTTGTGCTAACAAGTCAATGGTCTGAATGAACAGAGACAATTTATTTAGTCAGGGCTCCTAAATGAATAACCAATTCATTTCAATCCATGGACATATAATCTCTTTCTTCCTCTCTCCCACCCTCCCTCCTTTCCTTCTTCCTCCTTCCTTTCCTTCTTCCTCACTCTCTTCCTTCTTTCCTCCCTTCCTTAGTTCCTTCCTTCATTTCTTCATACCTTCATTTATTCCTTCCTTCCTTCTTCGTTCCCTCTTCTCCTTCCATTCTTTATTTGCTCCTTCCCTTTCTCCCTCTTTTCCTTGAATTAATTTATAGACTCTTATTCAGCTCCTACACAATTTCTTTCCCTGATCATTCTCTACAACTGCAAATATTATCATGATTGCTTTTTGTATAAATATTTTTCATAAGCACTGAAATAAAAAGATGTCAAGTTTCCATCCCTCTGGACTCAGAAACTGAACCAATTCCATCAAGTCCTTTATTTGTCATTTCCAGTAGAATATACGAACCATTGTTTGATTTAGCTCAATTTGATTTGTTTTCAGTGAGAATGTCAATATGGTTATGATTCACTTCCTCCAGAAGTAAGTCCACTTGCTGGATACCAGACATAGCTCAGTCAATTAGTCAACAAGCATATCAATTATTTACAATTTGCCAGGTACAATGTTAATTTGATACAAAGAGGAGGGAAAAATTTCCCATTTACAATGTTAACAGCTAAATTAAATTTTAAAGTATCTAAAAATATGTGATTTTTAACATAACTTGGTCACTTTCTACCACTCTTTCACCATCTTTGCAGAAGCAGAATCATACTTTGTAGTACTGAGTGCTGTTTTTTTTTTTTTTTTTTTTTTTTCCTTCATTTTAGGGGCTGGCAAAGATTCAGCTTACTGAGCATCTAGCTGGCCCAGTGGATGAAGTACTATGCTGGAAAATTCAAGTGTTGGATACATACTATTGGTATGATCTTGAGTAAGTCACCTCTCCCTTTGCCTCAGTTTCCTCATCTGTAAAATTGAGATAACAGCATGTACCTCCCAAGGTTGTCAGGAAGATCACACTAGACAATAGTTATAAAATGCTTACCACACAGTGTGTACGTTGTTTGATTTTCAATTGTACAGTCATAACCAACTCTAAACTGTCCATGGGGTTTTCTCAGCAAAGATACTGAAGTGATTTGCTATTTATTTCCCCAATGGATTAAGGCTCAGAGTCACATAGTGTTAAGGATCATATAGTTATCAAGTATCTAAGGCCAGATTTAGTCTCAGGAAGCTAAATCTTCCCGACTCCAGGCAAGACACTTTATTTAGTGTACCACCTGGAATTAAAAGGTTTGTATTGGTAGAGCATGGATTTCATTATGCCAAACTACCCTGCTTAAGAAAAGAGAGCTTCAATTTTTACATTTCTTACACAAAAATCTCCCAAAATCTGGAATAAGAGTTTGAGAAACCATTTTCTCTGAACTCTTTTCTTGTCTAATTTATGATCTCATTCCTTTAAATAACCAAGAGTTTACTTAATGATCCTTGCATAAAAAGTACACCCTAAATCACAAGTCAATAGTTTCAGAAAGTAATGTAATGGTATTTGGGCTGGTAACATCTAATCAATGAACTTGGTAAACTGTTGTTTCTTCAAGCAATTGACTTTCATCCTTTTTTTTGGTGTGTTATATTCTATTCAACAAGCATTCCAAACACTAAAAATGTTAATGAATGAATGGATGGTATGGCATAATGTAATTTTTATGAAGTTATTTCATTCTCCATTTAGAGAATTTTAAAAAAGAATAGAAATGTTGAAATATTCAGTGTTAAAGATATTTAACAGTGGCTTGTAAAGAAGAATTATCCTGCCACACCATGCATCACCTGGTTTTTTTTATAAACAGATTAGAGAAGCTACTAAACTGTTAACACATTAACATTTTTGGGCTTAGTGATTTCATTAATATGGGGGCACTCACAACCTTTACAAATTATAACTTTCTCCATTAATCAATCACCCATATACATACACATACACATGCATATACAGTCCTTAATTGATATTTTTATAAATTGACTTGGCCACAAAATTTTAAGATCTGGTTGCCAGTTTTATGGTGAAGAGTCTCTAAATTTTGCTGGTGTCTAGTCCTCATATAAGAGATACAGATTCTTTCATCAGGCACATACAGTGCACCTTTCTAGCTTAGCAGACCTCTGCCAAACTCTGCCTCTGTTGACAATGTGTTTGAAAACCCAGAGTAATCGCCATGACAAAATAAACCATCAAGATAGAACTTTAGTTGACTATAAATTACATTTATACTAGGGGAAAATGGCAGATATTTCATCCTTTTAAAAAAAAAATAAGATTTTATTGATTTTATTTTTTAACCTGTGATTTTATTGGTGTTAAGGGATCTCAGAGAAAAATTTTCTCTTATCAGGTATGAAATTTATAGTCTTTGAGATTTTTCTAGGATACTGAAAGATTAAATTATTTTTTTTTCAGAATCATACATGTGGTATGTGATACAAGGATAATTTGAATTCAGGTTTTCCTGACTCAGTTTTTTATCTAATACATAGTGTGGCTGCACTGTTTGCAACCATGTATATGCATACATACATACCTTGTTCAGTCATGTCTATTTGGGAGCCCATTTCCAGTTTTCTTGGCAAAAATACTAGAATGGTTTGCCTTTTCCTTCTCCAGAACATTTTACAGATGAAGAAACTAAGGTAAACAGGGGTAAGTGACTTGCCCAGAATGACCCTGCTAGTAGGGATTTGAAGACAAATTTGAACTCAGATTTCCTGATATCAAGTCTATGGATCTATGCACTGTGGCTAACTAGCTGACTTTGTACAAAAGTAAATCTAGAAACTGTTGGAGGCAAAGTGACTCAGAAGCCATTGGTATTCAGCAGGAGAATTTCAGAAAGGCCTGGAGAGACTTACATGAACTGATGCTGAGTGAAATGAGCAGAACCAGGAGATCATTATTTACTTCAACAATAAGACTATATGATGATCAATTCTGATGGACGTGGCCCTCTTCAACAATAAGATGAACCAAATCAGTTCCATTTGTTCAATAATGAATCGATCCAGCTACACCCAGCAAAAGAACTCTGGGAAATGAGTGTAAAGTACTACATAGCATTTCCAATCCCTCTATTTTTGTCCGCCTGCATTTTTTACTTCCTTCACAGGTTAATTGTACATTATTTCAAAGTCTGATTCTTCTTGTGTAGCAAAATAACTCTATGGACATGTATATATATATATATATATATATATATATATATATAGTATTTAACTTATACTCTAACATATTTAACATGTATTGATCAACCTGCCATCTGGGGGAGGAGGTGAGGGGAAGGAGGGGAAAAATCGGAACAAAAGGTTTTATAATTGTCAATGCTGAAAAATTACCCATGCATATATCTTGTAAATGAAAAGCTATAATAAAAAAAGGGGGGAAAAAGCCATTGATATTGCTGAAAACTTGATATGAGAAAATTAAAAGAAAGATTGTAATAACTAGAAAAAAATTGTAAAGAATAATGAAAGGGAGATTTGTTTAGCTTATAGATAGTATCATATCTCAGTGAAATAAACTTTCTCTTCATTTCCAACTCAGAATCTTTGTTTTTCTGAGTATAGTTCAAGTATCCTTTTCTGATTCATCAGTTATCAACATTCTCTCCCTCCTAAAATAGTTTTATTGAATATCACACAAGCATACATGCTTGCATATGGCATATAAACTCTTCATTATCAAGGAATATATTTGTCTCAGTGCCTAGCACATTTCCTGGAACATAGCAGGTAAAAGTACACAATGTGTGTTTGTATGTGTGCAGCTGAATTTAATTTTGTCTAATTTGTAAGAAATGAAGTCTTTTTGAAAGGCATCTTAATAGTAGGGAGTATTACATAATTGAAATGCAGAGACAATCATCAAGGGAGGTAAAGTAGCAATCTTGAAATGTATTTTCATGATAGTCATAAAATTATTCTTTATCAACTATTTTAGGTTTTTTTAATCTTGGGTCCATGGACATTGTGTGGGCATGGATAGATTCCATGGATTCAATAAAGTTGAATGTTCAAAAATTCATCTTTATTTACATTCATTTTAAAAATATTTAATTTTTCCTTCAATTATTTTAAAAATATTTCTCCGAGAACTTGTTCATAGGTTTTATTAGCCTGACTAAGGAGTCCAAGATGCTGAGAAGCTATAGTATATTATATGCATAACTTTCAAGCAAACTCTCTGTCTCTATGTGTGCCTCTGTCTCTTGCCTCTTTCTGTGTGTCTCTGTTTTTGCCTCTGGTTCTCTGTCTCTCTGTCTCTGTTTCTCTCTCTCTCTCTCTCTCTCTTTCTCTCTCTCTCTCTCTCTCTCTCTCTCTCTCTCTCTCTCTCTGTTTCTGTCTGTCTCTATGTTTTTCTATGTCTGTGTATCTCTTTGTCTCTCTTTCTCTTTCCCTTTCCCTTTCTCTTTCTCTTCCTCCATTTTCATCTCTTTCCCTTTCTTCTTTTTCCTCTCTGTCTCTGTCTTTCCTGTCACTGATCTGTTCCCTGCTCGAAAGAACCTAAGATACTTATACAGTATTTCTTCTATTTTACTTTAAAATTATATCATTTTTGTGATTCTATTCATTTGGGAGATAAGGGCATTTTTCTTGAAACATATAGCTTGATAAAGATTAATATAGAAGAACTAGGATATGACATAGTAAGTAGTATAGTACTTTGCAACTTATAGGTACTCAAAAGTATTTTTTAAACAAATGAATGTGCATTTATATTTAATTTTAGCTTTAAAATCCTCCCAAATTACTTTCAGAAAATATCGATTTAAAGCAAGAAAGGTTGACTCCTCAGAAAAAGTTGAAATAAATTGAAGGAAAACAAAGTTTTGAAGTTATAAATCCTCAATTACCTAAGGAATAGGACCCAAAGGACAAGCGTATCTACAGCTTTATGGTTATGAGATCACAGAAGACCATAGCATTAAAGATTTTAAAATCTATTCTGTCCTTCATTTTGGAGTATGGTGAACCTAAGCTAAACTACTATTTGTCACACACCAGTTTTCTCAGTCACACCAGCAGGAGATAATTTTTTAATGCTATGGATAATCTTCACATCCACAACAATCAAATCTTGCTTTCTCTTCATTTTTTTTTTTTTGCCAGCACTCACTCTTATTAAACCATATAAATTCTTTCAAGCCTGCACCAAACAAATATTTCATGAATAGCAACAATGTCTTCACTCCTAAATGAACTAATTGGAAGAACATTTATTTGTTAGAAAAATAAAAGATAATTGCATCATTGGTAGTTTTTAAACTACCAATTTTTTTAAAGACTAGAATTATTATTTCATTGATAAAGTTAACTTCCCTTAGAGGAATCATCTTTTACCAGTACAAATGGGCACATGCCTTGAAAATTAAATTATAGAGAGTATCTTGAAGTTCTGAAGGGTCAAACAATTTGCCCAGAGCTCCCCAACCAATATGTTTCAGAGCCTCAAATTGAAATCAGGACTCTCTGACTTCAAACAGTCTCTATAACTGCTGTCCCATCATGACTCTGCTCTGTTGTACAATTACTGCATCAAAGTAAAAGCTGCTGTTACCTTTGAGTTTTTCTGAGTGAAAGATCAGGAGGATTAAAGGGAAATGAGTATACATATGACTTATTAAATTATTCTCAAAGATAATAGGTCCTATCATTAACAAGAATTGATCTTTCAGGGGCAGCTGGGTGGTGCAGTGGATAGAGCAATAGCCCTAGAGTCAAGTGGATCTGAATTCAAATGCAGCCTCAGACACCTAATGCTACTTCTTAGCTCTTTGACTCTGAGCAAATCACTTAACCCCAATTGCCTAGCCGAAAACAAACAAACAAACAAACAAAAATTGATATTTCAGAATTGGAAAATTGAGTTGGATACTCAATCAGCTGGAGAATTGCTAAATAACTTGTGGCATATGAAAGTAATGGTATACTACTTTTCAATAAGAAATGATGAGCAGACTGATTTCAGAAAAGCTTTACATGAATTGATGCTGAGTGAAGTGAGCAGAACCAGAACAGTAAAAGCAAGATTGTGTAATGATCAATTATGATAGACTTAGCTCTTCTCAGAAATTTAGTGATCCAAGGCAATTCCAATAAACTTTGGGTAGAAAATGCCATCTGCTTTAGAGAGAGAACTATAGAGACTGAGTGCAAATTGTAGCATACTATTTTCACCTTTTGTTCAATTCTGTATTTTTTCTTTGTCATGGTTTTTCTTTTTTTATTCTTATTTTTCTCTCCAAAAATTACTTATATGAAAATGTGTTAAAAATCAATGTACATATGTAATCTAAAAATAAAATTGATAAAAAATATTTGATTTTTCATATAGCTTGCTTAGATAAGAGGCTGACAATAAGCAAGTTTGTTTTACACTTAATTAGGTTAATATAGTAAAATCAAATGGAGTCTTATTCAACATAAGGAGTAATTTGGTCATATATAAGCCATTTAAATGCATGTATATATGAGGGTATATGTTTTCATAAAGAAAATTCTCTGAATAAGAGGTGTGTGGATATGTGTACAAAATATATTGATCTTACTATATAGAAATATACTAATTATACCATTAACAATCACATGTTAATATTTACTACTCAGTGGATGACTCAGGGGTTTGTACACATGCCAAGACAATAAACATTAATTACAAAAACTCCTAAAGATCCTTAATACAATAAGGCATTGTAAATTAACAGATTAAATGCTAATTATTTAACAATGAATCTGATACGGGGCAGATATTTCCAGCAGCATACATTAGGGGATTGGATCTTAATATTTCCAGGTCTTAACCATCTATGCAAAATGGTATATCATTATAAATGAAAAAATGGTTGCTTTATAATGAAGAATAAATTGAGAACTTGAATACATGAGAAAATTATTCTAAAGGAGAATTTTAAGATTCTCTGAGTAGTCAAATTTTATTTAAATCAATGCATTATACAGATTTTTAAAAATTCTCTTATAAGAGAATTGATTTAAGAAGTAGTCATTTTCCTTAAATGATCCCTAATTAATTAATTACTTTTATCAAAAAAGGAAAACCATATTTTTTTCTAAATTCACAAAAATTCTCATGTTAAAGTTTATGTTTTTATATATTCTCTCTCTTTAGCTTTCAAATTATTCAAAACTAATGCAATGGTTATAAGGCCACTTTCATAATGAGATAAGATCATACTGATATAATAACACATATAAACATGGACACATATGCACATGCATGTATATATATAGGAATAGATATATAGCCATGTAGGTATGTATGTAATTAGATTGCTTTCTACATTTGAAAATCATAGATTGCAACTATAGACAAATTCATTGATGGAAAAATTTAATGCCCAGTGGTTTGAGGATCATCATTCTACCTTTTCTTTCTACTTGATTATGATTCATATAAAAACTTTTAAAAATTCTCTTATGAGAGAATTTTAATTTAAGAAATAGTCATTTTCCTGAAACATTCGCTTATTAATTAATTTTAGCATAAAGGGAAAATCAGAATTTTTTTTCTTCATTCAGAAAAAAACTCATATAAAAGTTTATGTTTTTATATATTCTCTCTTTTTAACTTTCAAATTAAAAAAATAGTATTATGGTTACAAGGCCACTTTAATATTGAGATTAAGATAATAACATTCGTAAATATATGTATTTTGAGTACTTTCAACATTTGGAAATCATGCATATTCCAATTTTAGAAAAAAATTACTGATAGAATAATTTTAATAACCAATGGCTTGAGGATCATTCATTATTGTACTTTTTGCTTCTGCTTGGTTATAATGCTTGTAAAAACTTAAATTGAGTGACGACATCAAACATTAGTAGTATATTCTTATTCTGGATCCTTTGCACTATGGCTGTCCCATAAAATCAGTCTGAGGTTTGTTTGAAAGCTGTATCTTTACTTTCATAACATTGTTACTCCCCATAAGTAAGAGATAGTATATTTGAATTTTATAAAGATGTTTATTTGACATGATTCTCTCTCACTTTAGATGGAGCTCACTCTGCATTTTTACATAATCATGTTTTGTTTTAAGGGCACAATATCACATGAAAACTAAAATATGTTCCTGATTAATGAAATTGTTAGTAATTAATTGGCATTTGACTATTTTTAAAGCTAAAACAATTATAGACGATAACTACAAAAAGAACAAAGAGAACTGAACATTTTTTTGTGATTTTTATCTTTTCTTGTCTTGAACAAAATATAGTTCACACCACCAGTATCCAAATCAATCTGCCAGAGCATTCAATTCTGATTACTGGCTTCCAACCTTAATCCCTCTAGACTGCTCCATCCTCTACAAACTACTTTAGAAACTTCCATTCCACAAATAACAGATCCAGTTTGTATTATTATATACCAAGATGTCCATTTTATAATTCTGGTTCCCCACTACATGTCTTATTCGTGAAGTTTACCTAACCTCCAAACTTTTACTTTCTGTTATCTGCTAATCATTTTAACCACAATTTAACTGCTTGACCTTTTATTTATCATTATGTCTTTAAAATGACTCTGAAAGAAAAACCTTAGGAGATTAATAATATTCTGACATAATTTTGGCAACCTGACTTCATAAAGATTAAGAAAGGTAGGAAATAGTCTCTTATTTTCAATATCTTACAACACCATTTATTATTTTTTTATTCTGTTTTAAGCAGTAAGGATTAACTATCTCAATTTGCTTTTAATGAGCTAACTTTACATTCTGTTTTAAATCCTTAAGGCCAAGTTGGCAGGCTACCTGTCACAATAAAATCAAGACTTAAATGGCAAGGTTAGGGACCTAATTTATAACCTTTCAGTCCAAGAAGCTCTGTGTCTTTGCCCTTGTCTTTCTTTTCTTCTGTTTCTTATATACTAGTGAGAATTTACAGCTAATGGTAAAGCATATCCTAATTGTTTGTCAATCATGAAATACTTAGGAAGCTTAGAGGCAGAATTTTAAGTTTCTTTAGCTATCCAAATAGACTAGCTTTGTGACCTGAGGCACATCAGTGAACTTCTATTTACCTTAATATATTAATCTAAAAAATAAAAGATCATACTATTTTCATATACTTGCTTATTCTTTCAAAAATATCTACAATAAGGCAGTCTATTGGGTTCTGGAGTACAGAGGGTCTGGAGGTTATACTATGAAATACAATGTCTCAAATCCTTTCCAGTTTTATAGATTTCTTATTCCATAATTTATTTTATAAGTTATTCAATCAATAAGGCAATGGCATGGCTCTGGGAATACTTCTTTGAATATCTACACTTAGACCATTTAATGCATTGCACCATATGCAGCACTTACTCCTTGACAAAGTAATTTCTCAAAATTTAATAGGCCCAATATGATCCTTATTTTTTCCATTTTAAATGAAAATTTGCATTAATAATATGATTTCATCCCTTTTCAAGATTTAATTCTTTTTTGTCTTCAGTATTGTCTGATTAGAAAAAAAATTACCAAAATTATAATTGCATTTTTATTCAGGGATGCTATTGTTTTATTATCATGAATTTAATTGACTTTATGTGAAAATGATATTTAAAGAAAATGATATTTAAATGATATCAAAGGAAAATTAAAAAAAAAACTAATTGCATCTCTTATAATATTATTATGCAAAGCGTTCTGGAACCATTCTGGAAAATCAAAGAAATTAAAAAATAGAAAAAGAGTATTTATATTTGCTAGAACTCATTTTTGCTGGCTGTTTTTTGTTCATTTTGGGATTACATATGATACTACTCAAAGACCTTGGAGATTGGGAAGAGTAAAGTAAGGAGTAAAAGGCAGGAATTTACCCAAGTTCTCCCCCAAACATCTCCAAGAAAACTTTAAATAATGACTATAAACAAATTCTAGAGTGCCAGAACCCACAAAAAGATAACAACTTTGTAGCTCGGCTCAGTTCACCTTAGACAGTCGGCAGGAAAGGTCTGTTATATTAAGGTACAGTCCAGAAGCAAGCCAGGTCAGCAAAGACCCAACCCCAGAAAACCAGTAACTGGTCTCAAAGCAATTGAATCAGCAGCATCAATGGTGATTTCCAGACTTCCCAACCCACAGACCAAGGACAATTTAGAAGAACAGCAGGTACCTAGTATCTGGGGAAGAAAGGAATACAGTCCATCTCAGGCTGCACCAGCACAACCATGAATATTGTAAACCTAACAAGATGTAGTAGGAATTATGGCATCTAAGTTCAAATTCTACATTTGATACCAATGTGACATTGACTTACTTTAAATTAGACTTAATTTCTTTAAAGTATTTGATGATGGTGATAATAATATTTATATAGTGATTACTTTGTGCAGGCATTTTGCTAAGTACATTATAGAATCAGAGAATTGAATGAATTCACCCATTCTGGAGAGCATCTAGCTTCTAATTGAAAACCTCTAAGAAAGGAAAACTGCCATCTCTCAAGGGCAAGTAATTCTAGTTTTATATAGCTCTAATTGTTAGAAGTGTATGTATATGTGTGAGAGATGTTAATTTGTTTCATCAAGCCGAAATTTTTCTGCCCCTATCTTGCCTTCTGGAACTAAACAAATCAAAAGTCAAAGGTAGGAAGACCTACCATTCCAAAAAGAATCATTTCTCTAGGCTTCAACTAACTAATCCTTATATCAGGGACTCAAGACCCATTATCACCTTGGTTATCCTGATATTCTCCAGCTTATGAATGTCCTGAATAAACTGTAGCTCTTAGGATTTAACACAGTGGTCATAATGAGTTATGATGAAGGCAGAATACAATGGATTAATCACCACCCTCCTTTCCCTTCTACTTGTAGACTAAAATCTTGACAGCATTTTTGTTTGTCTGTATTATTTCATTTGATTGTATTATCTTATACCTTGAAACACTTGTCTGTAGCCTCCCATATCTACCAAGAATTCACTCAAAATGCAATTTGCTGTCATTACCTTCTTTTGATATGGCAGAGATACCAACAGAGTGTTCATTAGGTAACAGTTATATTATTAATTTTAGTAAAGCAGTATAAAGTGAATTCACATAAATCATCAGCATACCCATATATTGTAAATAAAACATTGCAAGAAAACCCATTTAAAATAATTAAAGTCACATAAAATACATAGGAGTGAACTTGTCAAAACAAATGCAGGAAGTATATGAATAAAATTATTAAAATATTTTTCAAATAAAATCTGATTTAAATAACTGTAAAATATTAATTGTATATGGGCAAGCAGGGTCAATATAATAAAAAATGGCAATTTTATCTAAACTAATTTATACATTCAGTGACATCCCAATTAAATTACCAAAAGTTATTTTACTGGATTAGGAAAAAAATAACAACATTCATTTGAAAGAAAAAAAATGTCAAGAAGAGCAAATGAACTAATGAAAAAAAATTAAGGGAAAGAGATTTAATAGTATCAGATCTTTAACTAAATTATATAGTCATAATTATCAAAGCTATTTGATACTGACTAAGAAATAGAAAGATAGATCAGTGAAACAAAGTAGACACACTACTTATAGCAGCAAATAAATATAGTGATCTTATATTTGACATGTGTAATGACAAGTTTTGGGGATAAGAATTCATCATTGGGTAAAAATTGTTGGGAAAGCTGAAAAGTGGCAGAAACTGGGCATGGAACAATATTTTATACTATTTATTAAGATAAATGTCAAAATGGATACATGCTTAAAATATAAAGAGCTATATTTCAAGAAAATTAGAAGAACCCAGACCATCTTTGTCCCACTTACTTTTCTATGATAATTACCTTTATTCCACCTCAGTGTAATCATTCCTCTTTTAATGTACTGTTGCAATCTATTCTCCCTTGCCCCTTATAGTAATATCCAAGTTTAATTTTATAGAAAGATCACTACCTGAAGGCTGATCATTTGGTGATGAGATCAATGGTTATGACAAATAAGTCATATATGTTTACCATATATTGACATGTTTATTAATGCAAAGTGTCCTCAGGAATATGGTGTAGAGAGCCAAAAGTATTGGAGAAGTATACTTGAAACAAGGTCAGAAGAATTGATGAAACAATGGTTATCTAGTTTGCATATATGCTTAGTACTTAGCATGGTGATGTAATAGTTCTTTAAGTTCACACATAATCAGTATGCTGTAATGATGTAATTACAATAAAGTACATAGGAGCCAACAAGCATTGGAAGAGAGGCATTCCATCTCCCACTATCCTGGTGGCTCTCCTCCCTTTTGCATCTATAGGAAAGGAGGAACAATTCCATCTGGGAGAAGGAGCTGGAGAGGCTCACCCTTACACCTTTTTCAATATGGAAATCCCTTTTCATCTTGTGAGTGACAATGGTAAAGTGACAAAAAATTAGCAAGAAGGTTCTAAGAGTCTCACTGTTTGTTTTTTAGTGAGTTTTTAAGTACAAACATCATAGTGGTGATTATGGCAATATCTTGAGAGGTGAGAAGTATAGGTAATACAGCTGTAGATTCTGAATGAATAGATCAATAAAAAGCCATTTTTGAAGGGCTATCTTTAAACATTACCATCTGCAGTATCTTTTGCTTCTGAAGGACTAACCAGAAGGGGTAAAAATGGATAAAAATATAAATTAAGTATACCTAATTATATTTATCTAAAATATCTTCATCTGTTGTATCTTCATCTGTTGTATTCTTAGGGAAAAAACTAATTTTAATTTATGTATTCAAGTGTTAACGCTTTATGTTTGAGATTCTTTTACAATGGTAAACATGTATAAAAAAAAATTGACACATAGATCAATGTGGTCTCCTTTTTCATTCTTGTGAATCATTCATTTTTATTTTTTTAATGGCAGTACTTAATTTTCTCAGAGTATCATTATCATCCTAAAATATCAGAAAAAGAAAAACAATCACTTTCTTTATGTTATATTCTTCCAGGATTATGTAATTTAGCCTGAAAAGACCCAACTAAAAATACAACTTGTGTTAACCTTTCTTTTCATATGTTTTCTAAAGGAAATTCTTTAAATCCATGATAAATCATTAATTTATTTTTAAAAATCCTGATATCTAAACTCAAAATATTTCAAGTAGTTTTAAAAATTAAAGTCTAATAAAGTTTTATTTTTCTTAAAGACAATTTATCAGTCCCTTCTAAACCTCAGGAATTCTTTTTACCAATTACTTGTTAGTTGTCTTTCCTTGAACAAGTCTTGCTTATCCATCAAAGCTGTTTCCAAAATCCTGAGCCTTTTACATTTAAAACTATTTTTAACCAAAATGATCAGCAAAAGATAAAGTTGCTATGACACCATTTTCCAACTATCTTATCTCTCACTTTAAAGTAAAACCTAGAACGGAAGGTTGTAAAAAGGTGACACATTTTCAGTAACCAACTTTTATCCTTATTAAATCTGACAACTCTGTCAATCCATTTTTCTTCAAAGATGCAAAAAAGGCCTTTCTATTCAAATCTTAATCTGTGACTGATAAACTAATAAAATCTGGAATATAACTGTCTATCCCATGGATGTCATGAAAAGATATGACTTATGACTATGGATAAGGTTGGCTCCCCACACTCCTCACCCCTAATTGTTTCATGTCCAAATAGCACCTTATCACAGATATGATTTAAAGTAGAACGACATTCATCCATTATATCTTTTAATCTGGGAGCATAGGCTGAAAAGATTTATCTTGCCAGCTATAGACATTATGCTTCCTTCAAAGCAATCTTGGAGACTACAGTTGTGGTGAGGATAGTGATGATCTGGAAGAACCATGAAAGGACAGAAGAATAGGTCATAGAGTTTCAGGTCCTGAATGAATAATTCAATGAACACCCACTTTTGTTGAAGGGATATCTTTAAAAATGAGTACTTTTATATTATATAATACAATATCTTCAACTCTGAAAAACTACCTATAATGAAATATGACTGAAAATCTAAATAAATTACATCTAATTGTATTCATCTAAAATTGTCTTTATTGCATCTTATTCTAAAAGGGAAACTATTTTTAATTTGTGAGTTCAAATGTAAGCAATTTTATTAGAAAGATATTTTATATAATGTTTCCAGAATTAGAGAAATTGAATGCATAATATTCTCTTTGGGGAAGAAAAATGAAATAATGAGGATTTCTAAGAGTAATAAAAATAATTAAGGGGAAGTTTGTGTTTGCTCTCTTTGTTTCTTTTCCTGGTTGAAAACCATCCACTCCACAATAACCACTATTCCTAAAGGTTTATAAATAATAATAATCAATACCTTAGATTGGGCTAAAGAAGAAATTATAAAATGAAGACAGAATATTTATAGGACAATGCCAAAAATAACATATATCAAAGTATATAGGATGCAATTTAATTTGATGTTAATTTATGTCACTTAGAGTTTACAGTAGTAAGAATGAAAAAAAAAACAAATATCTAAATCTATTGGAAAAGGAAAAATGAACCAGTAAAAAGGAAAGAAAACAGGGTAAACTGAAGAAAATTTAAATTTAACAGGAAAAATAAGTAAGAGAAAAAAGAAATAATAATTGAATTGATCAATAAAATTAGGAGCTTTGAAAATAGCAATAATAATGATAAACCATTATCAAATTTGTGAACAAACAAAAACACAAATGATTAAGTATAGCCTACCGCAAAACATATTAATGATATTAGAAAATATTATTCATAGCCATATGCTAAAAAGGAAATCAAAATCAAATGAAATATGGAATTCTTACCAAAATATAATTTCTAATCTAATACAACAGTTAATGGACAATTTAATAACTAGCATTTATATAGAGACTACTATGTCATAGACAGGGTAGCTAGGTGGTACACAGGCCTGAACTCAGGAGCACTCATCTTTCTGAATTTACATCTGGCTTCAGACACTTAGTAACTATGTAATCTGGGGAAGTTTTACAAATATTATCTCACAAGGACCTCACAAAGACCCTGATCATTAGACATTATCATTATCATTTAAGAAAACTGAAGCAAACAGATGTTAAATGCCTAAGGTCATATAACTGTATATGATTCTGAAAGTGACTTAAATTTGGATCTTTTAGACTCAAGGTGAGAGAGAGAGAGAGAGAGAGAGAGAGAGAGAGAGAGAGAGAGAGAGGTGGGGGGGGGGGGGGAAGGAGGGAGAAGGAAAGAGAAAGAGGAGAAAGGGAGGGAGGGAAGAGAGAAGGAGAAAGTGAAGGAAAGAAAGAGGGAGGGAAAGAGGGAGAGAGGGAGGAGGGAAAGAAGGAGAGGAGGGAGGAAGGGAGAGAGAAATTTAATAAAATTATAATATAACACAATTCATTAATAATGTATCACTTCATATTATAACTATAAGGCTTACTCAATAAGAAAGAAACATCAACATAAAATTATATTAAAATGTTCAAAAGAACAAATTATTTTATCAATAGAATAATTTTTGCATAATCTAAGACAAAAATAATAAAAACTATAAAGGAATTTTCCTGAGGAAAACAAAAAGTATATGCCTAAAATCAAGGAGGTGACAACAGAAAGACATTGGATGCATTACTACTAAATAAAGATACAAAACAAGGAGATACATTTCATTCATCTTTATATGATTTAGCTTTGAAAACATGCAATCCTGCTAATGTTAGTGCCTTTACCCTCAGATTATCTTCAGTTTATACTGTTTATATATTATTTTTATACAATTATTTATATGTTATTTCCCTCATTACATCGTGAGCTTCTTAATGGCAGGCATCTCCCCACCCTTTCTTTGTATCTTCAGCATTTTGAAAATTACATGACACATATAGTAGGTACTTAAATGCTTATTAACTTAATGCATTGTAAAAGACAGATAATATGAGAATGTGTGAAAATCGGGAAAGCATAAAAAGGCATATCTGAACGATGCAGAATAAAGTACAACCAGGAGAATAATATTCATCACTACAATAATGAAAATGAAAACTTAGATCAAATGCAATGATCATTCTTGGTTAGTCAGGCAATCAATCAAAAAGAACTTAAGTGTTTATCACAAATCAAATACTATGATGAATGCAGAGAAATAAATGAAAAAACGGTCCTAACTTTAAAGGAATTCACATTGTAATGATCTTAGAGAACAAATGATGCAATACTCCTTTCTTCTCAGCAAAGATGGCATAACACTACATATACATTATTGAATACACTGTTATATCCTGTTTCATTGGTCTCTTGATTTATCCTTCTATGAAATTAAAGGGTATGTGCATATTAAGAAATAAGCATGCTATTAAAAAAGAGCCTAAAACTTTCTTTGAAAAAAACCATGAAAATAAAGAACTATTATTTCAATAATTTCATATCAGTATTATGCTCAATTACAGAAAATGGGAAGCAATCTAAAGTTAAATAATTGGAGGATAGTTGAATAAATTGAGGTACATTAAATTTAATAGAACACTATACAGAAATGCCTTTAACACTAATAAATGTAACATAAAGCAAAAAATAATTAGAAATATTTTTATTTAAAGTTTTTACTTTCTAATTCTATCCCTCTCTCCCCCCTTTTCCTACTCTCTCCCTGAGAGAGTAAGTAATCAGATATATGTAAAACATTTCCATATTAATCATTTTGTATAAGAAGATTTGAATAAAATGAAAAAATCAAAGGAAGAAAGTGAGAAAGAGCTTGCTTCTGTCTGTATTCAATTAATATTAGTTCTTTTTCTGGAGATGGATAGTAGGGACTGCAGAAAGACTTTTATTAAATAATTATAAATTAAAGAACACAAAGTAGAAGAATGAAGTATATGTGAACTAAGAAGAAAAATAATTGAGAATAAATACTTACTATATCTCCTGGCTTTCAGAATTTTTAATGTTATGTCTACCCTCCCTGGAATACTGATGCTCCTCAATCTCAATTTCTGGTTTCTCAGGCTTCCTTCAATTCTCAGAGTTTCAGCTTTTACAAGAAGCTTTTTAAAGTCTTCCTTAGTGTTTTTCCTCTGAGACTGATTCCAAGTTATCCTGCATTCTTCCCCATTAAACTTAGTTTGTTGGAAAAAAAGGACAGGTTTTTTTTTTTTTTCTTTGTTTCCCCACATTTAAGTGCTGGTTGACTGACGAATGAAGAGTTCTGTTCTATGTTTATAGAGTAATTTATCAAATCATACATTAGAATTAAATCAACCTTTAGAGGTCATTTAGTCTTATCCATTGTTTTGTTTTTTGAGGAGAGAAACTGAAGCTCAATTTAGTTGACTTACTCCATCAGTGCAAAGGTACAAAAACAGGAGACAGATCTATGTGTGAAAAACAAAGAGTGCTGTTTTTCTTCACAACAGAATGTATTAAAAGGAGAAATGATGGAAATATAGGTAAGAACAAGGCATTTTAGGCTTCTAAAAACCAAACAAATGAGTTTATGTCTCATTTAAAAGGAAATTTAAAATAATATCTCATTTTTAAAGCAAATCACTCAATTTTATTGAGTAGGGGAGTGATATGGTCAGAGCTGCACTTAAAGAAAATGATTTTGATATTATTGTAGGGGATAGATTATAGTTGGGAGAGACAAAAGAGTTGGAGATTAGGAAATGTTTGTTATAATAATATGGTAGAAAAGTAATAAGGGTTTGTGCCAAGGGGCTGAAGAGTTAAATAGAGTAAAGAAGTAAGAACTGGGTTTGGCTTGAAGAGATGTTATAGACATAACAAAAATGGCAATTGGTGACTGATTGGATATGGGGAGAAAAGGAGAGTAAAATATCCAGGAAAATAGCAAGGTTGTAACATAAGAGGCTGTGAAATATGGAAGAAAATGCATAGATTTCAATTCTATTTCCTTCATAGCTCTTTTCAATACTCATAAAAAGGAATGTGGTCTTAAGGAAAGCTTATACTAACCTTTTGAAAAATGTTATTTTTATTTTATTGTTTTAGTAAAAGAAACATGAAAGAAAAATAACTATGCAATTATAACTAGAGACTCCAGAAAGTAAGCAGAAATAGAGTTCCTTTTGGAGCAATACCAAATGTCAACCAAAAATGTGATTTTCCAATCTAATGAGCTTCATAATTAAATATATATATATATATATATATATATATATATATATATATCACTTTTGATGATGAGAAAAATCCCATAATTCTCTTACCTTCTATTATCATGATTTCTCTTGGTTTGTTGGTTTTTTTATGTGGAAAAAAGATATTTACAATAAATTTTCATTTCTGACTCTTCCTAGAAGAATATATTAATTTAATAAAATATATAAATTTACAAAATGATAGATCTGAAACTACCTTGAATTTTCTAAAATGCTTCAGTTTCCATTAGTATTCCATTAATATTTAGAGAGCAGGAAAATACAATTTTATATATTATAAGAAGAGTTCTTTGAAATAGAACATATAAGATGAATCTCATGGGGGAAATTAGTGGTTTCACAGTTGCACTAATTAAAAAATATTGCACAAAATAATATCAGATAGCATATCTTTCAACACTACTTCATCTTTTGATTCTCTCTTGCCTGGTTGACTTTGCATATATACTACAATTATATTGGTAAACTATCCTAGTAGAGATCTTCATGCTGTTACCAATAAAAGAATACAAAATAATTAGATTAAGTCTTAACATTCAGAAGATTTGAACATATAAATACTGACTGCCTTGTTGTTTTGGACTGCAAAGCAAAAATATCCAATTCTATCACTGACAGTCATTAATGAGCACATGCAATATTTAAATATGATAAGTATTTTCATATACAAAAAGAAAGAATCATTAAAATGCTATATCAATTAGTTCATTTAATATAAGTAGACAACTATGGGGAAAGAATGTATATTCTATTGTTATAACAATCTAAGATGTATAAGATCTAATTATTTACAGAAAAGGGAAAAAGAAAGTTTGACTTTGTCTTCAAAAAACAATTTAATTTTCAGTAAGTATAATTTTCTACTATATTAGAATCAATGGAAATTGTCCATATAATAATCTAACATACAGGTTTGGGAAATTTCAAATCTACACAATTGTTAAAGCTTGCTCTTACCCCTCCTCCTAGTCCTATTAGAGAAACTCAGATCTTAGCATAGTTTGAGTTACATCAAAATGTGAAAAAAGAAATAATATGTTTCACGTCTCCTAACTGTCAAAAGCATTCTACAGTCAAGAAATGGTCATGATAATGTCTCAGAACAAAGACAGGTTCTTAATGAGACTGAGAACAAGCCCTAAAATACCAATTACAATGATTAAAGCCTTCCTAAGCATATATGTCTCCATTTTTCTCTGGACATCCTTATTACCTTACTTAACATATTTCAAAATTTCTTCACCTGAAAGTATATGCAGCTTAGACAGTCACCTTGAAAGGAAAATAAAAGGCACAATCTGTTGGGAGAACAAGCAAAATATACATTCACTGGTACTATTAAAAAAAAATTGCTAGATCTAAAAGTCAAAATCTTCCTATGATTGAAATGTTTTCTAGTATTTCTTTTTATAGCATTAAACTTTTACTTTTCATTTAAAAATAAAGTAGTTAAATTGCAAGATGCAGCTTTTTAAGTTTCCCCAAACAAGTAAAGAAATAGTTTCTGCAGGTAAGGTGCTGCTGAATTCTGAAACTAACAGGATGCTGATGGAGCCAGATAACAAAGAACCATAGTAACCTTGGGGCTTGGGGTTGGGGAAGGGCACAGATATAATAGCTTATCAGCTTAGAACTGACTTAGCCTACTTATATGATACTAATATAAAACAGACTATATATTTTAATGATCTTTCTTTGCTTTTAAAAAAATATATTAAAGTAGTTTTAATGGGCAAAGTCTTGATGATTCATAATTTAAGAATGTAAGCTTCCTGAAGACAGGGACTCTTCCATTTTTGTAGATGTATCCATAATACATAACAAAGTACATTAATAAAAGCTACTTGATTAAGAATAATCTTAATTATGAATATGCAAAATAGATATTTGCAAGGAAACATTTTCTCTAAAATATATTGAATTAAAGCACACACATATGAAAGGATCTTAATAATAAAGTTAGTGGATTGAAAGAGAATCCCTTTTTAAAATCATTAATCTTCTTTAGATTATCATTTTAATACAATTTGTATAGTAATCTAATTTGTTCCTCTATAAAACAAGAAAATAAAATATCCATCTCACTGTATTCAAAATTAATTATATATCCACATTAGGAATACAATGGTACTTCTGGTCATTGAACCTCAAAACAGAGTTAGTAAAGATTTGCAGTTATAGAAAAGAACTACTAAATTGAAAAAAAGGAAGAACACCAGCACCTATCATATAAAAAGTTCTTTTGCTTCTCATTAAAAGATATATCATACTTGGGAATATTAAAGAATGAGATATTAAAGAAGAATATAATAGATGTGGACTTTTCATCAAATTCTGAATGACTATCCACAATAAGTGTTATTTGAATTAAGAACATGGGTGTGTATTGATTTATAGAACTCCTTTTACTTCTCAAATTTCTTAAATAGAGGTTATAGGGAATATAAAAGGAAATATTTAAATACATTTTAGAGAAATCTCAAATGGTAGAGTTAAAATATAGTTAAAAGTAGCTTCAGGAACTTTGTTGGTGGTGGTGGTGGTGAATTAAATAGCAACAATTTTAGATTTGTTTTATAAAGGAAAATTTAGATTGTTTGAGACATATCTCTAAAGATATAGGCTGAGAGTAATAGAATACAACTGTAGCTAACTCACAGTACCATCATGACTTAGTAACACTGAACAGAATATTGGGTTAGATGCATTATTGATCTGACCCAACGTGATATTTCTTATTTTCACTACTGAAAACATTTTATTTAGTGCATCAGGCATCTGTATGGATGGCTCAATTTAATTGAGCATTCAACAAAATGTGAACATCCATAGAAGCTCAGTGGGAAACTCTGCAATGTGGTATTCAGTTCTTCAGTGGGGGCCTACATTTGGAAGTTAGCCATCTACTAAGCCTTTTTTCACACCTTGTTGACTATACAAAGGAAAAGAAAAAACAATAACAACACCTGATGAATTGTTTTAGAGTACTTTTCAGCATAGAAGTAGACAAAAATTATTATTAAATTCAAAACCAGATTTTGTTCTAGTTAAATGCTTTATAACTTTAAACAGATTACCTAAGAATTAAATCACTGATTTTAGTCAGAAAAACATCATTTTATTAACCCCTCCAAAAGAGAAAAAAACTTGAGAAATAAATGCCATATAATATCACATGATTATTATGGAATGTTAGATCAAATTGAAGATCTGGATGTCTTCTTTCTTTAAACATGGTTGAATAATCATCTGATGACTTTTCATTATTTCAAATGACAATATTCTCATATTGGTATAACAAAATGTGGATGGGGGATATTGTATTTCATTCATATGTACACAGTCATATGTACACATAGTAGTTTAAAACTGTAATAGAACTTTACAGTTCTTATGTATGTTTTTTATTGTATGTATGTATGTTTTTTATTATATATGTATGTTTTTACATTGATCAGTGAAATAGAAAAAAAAAGGTTAAAGATGAGAACTTTGCTTCCTATTATAAGCAATTTGTTTTTGGTGAAATATACCTTATTTTTGAAAATGACAACAAATACTATTTTCATCATATTGTTATTCAGGGATATTGATTAGATTTCATGAGGTATATAAAATTTCCACAACCATTTTCTTCAAATTTCTTATAACACAGTTACCTATCATGATAGTAAAATTATAAATATATAGAGGCACTCTGGTATTGTGGTGAGAAAGTCAGTCTGAAAGCCAGGAAGACCTGAGTTTGATATGTAAGCACAAGCAGATCTGAGAGAGAAGATGGACAATAGTACAAGTTACTGAAGGACAAATAAGATAGAAGAATCTAATCAGAGAAGAGTTAATAGTCTCTAGAATGACCCTATCTCTGATTTGTTACATTTTAGATTTAAGGGTATTCCTCTTTGGGTGAGATCTAGGATTCTCTCTTCATTGAGTTGAAATACTTTGCTCCCAAATTTGAAAATAAATTAAAAATAAGGCAGTCAAATAGCTATTTGCTTTATATGTAAGAGAAATCTGTTTACATATTGGTGGAATTGAAGTTTTAATTAGTTTTATTCTCAAAACCAAATAAAAGAATATTTTCTGTGTTGACTTCTCAAGTTTTTGTTGACGTGTATGGCAACATTTTTTAGAGACATTCATCCACCAGAGGGACCTCCCTGTTGTTTAATTATAAAAAATGAAAGCATTTTCAACCAGATAATCATCCTCAAAATCTTCATATATTTATATATATATGTATACACATTATTTTTCTCATGGAATCATACATTTTTTTACATTATAAGCAATTTTTATTTAAAAAATCATATTTAGAAAATGTGTCAAAAGTACAGATTTCAGTTTTCAAACAAAATTGCTATTGACGAATGTAAGAGAACTTAAAATTTATGAGATTAATTTTCTCTAAAATATTATCAGAATTTGGATATGAAACTAAGATGTTGATCTTCCTTCTGGATATATTATCTAATCAAAATGAACAGTCCTTCTAGTAGTGAAGACTGTAACATTTATTAACATGCTGTGATTTTTATATTTTCCTATATCCTCCAAAGAAGATCCATAAAAAACACACAAGACTATTATCTTATAGTATTTTAGGAATACTAGTGTAGTACAAATTCTACAGGTATCTCCATCTCAACTTACCCTACTCTCCTAAAAGTCTGTAAAACATTCTCTCACAAGTATATGTAAAATCTAGGGAAAACTGGGATCAGTCTTGGAACTCATACAACAAAGAACGATTCCTAGATTTTAAATGCTTTTATTTAATTAATTAATTGTTTGTTTGTTTGCTTATTTACTTATTTATTTAGCTGAGGCAATTGGGGTTAAGTGACTTGCCCAGGATCTCACAGGTAGGAAGTGTTAAGTGTCTGAGGCCAGATTTGAATTCAGGTCCTCTATCCACTGTACCACCTAGCCATTCCTTGAATGTTTTCTAATTTATTTTTCCCCTTCTTGTGTCCCTCATGAAGTTCCCTCAAACCTTGTACAGCTTTTTGTTGGGCTCTCTAGAATCTGAAACTATCTTTCTTAAGTATGTCTACTTTGTTCTTTGCTCCTGGCCTTAGATATGGTTGTCAATTGTTAAAGAAGATATTTATGACTTCTAAAGAACTCCAAATCCTCTTAAGTCCAAAAGTTCTTAAAATCTTCTTTTAGTCAAGAAGGGTGGAATATACAGAGTCTCTTTCCCTCCCATTTCCAATCCAAATGATTCATTCTTAAGGTATCACTCTTTCTTCTGGAGATCAGTCAAATTAGCCATTGTTCAAAATAATTTGTTCTATACAAGCCTCAAAGGATATGTCAGTTCTTTTATTTAATTTTAATATACTTCTTCTGTACAGGCAATTAATAAAGATGTATTAAGAAAGAAAAAAGGAAAAAATAAAAAGAAAGGAAAAAAGAAAGGAAGGAAGGAAGATAGACAATGATAGAGATGAAAAGAGAGAAGTATGGAGAGAGCAAAAGAAGGGAGGCTGAGGCAGAGAGACAAGTGCAAAGCATTTATTTCATGATAACTATGTGTCAGTTACTGTGCTGGGGTGTTAAGGATATAAGCAAGAAGACACATCTATGTATAAGCAGATTGCATTTTAATGGGAATAGACAAACATAAAGGGGAGCATCAAAGTGGGGGGATATCCACTTGGGAGCAAAGCTGTTGGCATGGAGGGATAGAAAGAAGGAAGACTCTTTACAAATATTTCATTTCATCCTCACATCAATCCTGGAAGGTATATGCTGTCCCTGTTTACAGCTGAGGAAATGGAATTTAAGTGATAAGTTCAGGATCATACAGATTAGAAAATGTCTGAGACCTGATTTGAACTTCTCAGCTTGACTCTAGGGCAGCAGTCTAGCCACTGTGGCACCTACCTGCCTCTGGAAAGGGCGTTTACTTAGTAGAGTGAGAATTGGACAGAGTAAAGTGAGCATGGTCTGAGTACATCATGAAATAATGGTCCATGTAGCCATTGGCCCCTCAAAAATAAGATTAGGTTTCAGGGTGTGAACACCTCCTGAGTTAAAAGGTTGTTAGTGGGGAGAAAATGAAGCCTCTAGAGCATGGAGAAACGTATAGTTTTTCATTTCTTTTAAAACTTGCATTTCTTTTTTTTTTTTCCAATTTAGTGTAATACCTTTGATTGATTGATTGATTGATTAATTGTTCAATTGGGGTTCCTGGTCTTTTTTCACACCCTTTTCATTCCTCCTTGACTGATTTAGTCAAAACTTCTTCCCTCTGTAATATATCTCTCATGTATAGCTAGCTCTGTACTAGTAGACAGAAAACTTTGTAGTTGTCAAGGAGACCTAGACTCCCACAAAAATGCAGTCTAAAATTCTTATCAGCTCCACAATTCTGGGAAAGTTACTTAGCTTCTGTGTGCCTCTTTTCCTTTATCTATAACATGTAGATGTTACTTCACAACTACTTTACAGAGTCATTCTGAAGATGAAATGAGGTAAATTTACTGAGCAAGAAGGTGATGTGAAAAGATTTATCTACAATTTCTTTAACAGCAATATAGAGAAAGCTTTGGTCTAAAGAGATTCTGTACCAGGGAAAACAATGAAAAGATATTGTAAAGAGATCTGAGATAGATTAATGTCTAAAAGAGTGAGTAAAGGAGCTTGTATGTGAAAGAGATTATAAAGTTAGAAATGATAAGATTTGGCAACTGAATTAAAGTAAGTGAAAAACAAGGAATCAATAATCACACTTAAGCTGGCCACCTCAATATTTGGGAGGATGGCAGTGCCCTCAATAGAAACAGGAAAATGTGGAGTAGGAGCAGAGAGTGAGATAAGAAAATGAGTTCTGTTTTGGATATGCTGAATTTAAGATGTGTGTGGAATATTCAGTTAAAAAACAAATAAATAGCTGGTTATGCAAGATTGAATCTCCTAACAGAAACTGGGACTAAATACATAGAATGGTAAATCATCTGGGTAATTTTTATCCATAGGAATTGATGAGATCACCAGTTGAGATAGAATAGTCATTATACAACTAGTTAATGTTTCAGTTCAGTTACACTTGCCTTAAAGCTTAATAAATCAAGTAATCAACAATTTATTTAGGATTTACTAATTCCAGGGTCTAAATTTAGTATTACGGTTGCAAAGGCAGTACTGAAGGAAACAACACAGATATCCATCTATCTATCTATCTATCTATTATCTATCTAATAAATACAATATACAAAGAAAACAGCTATCGGTGGGAGGGCTCTAATAACTGGAAGGATAAAAAAATGCTTGAGTGCATTTTTGCATGAAGTAAGGAATCCTACAAGGCAGTAGTAAGGAAGAAAAGAACTTCAGATATGATCTGCAAGGTAGTACTGTGAGCACTGAGCCTAGAGCCAAGAAGACCTGAGTTCAAATTTCAAATAATCACTACCTATGTGAGTCTAAGTAAATCACTTAACCCTGAATTTCTCCATCTCTAAAATGCTTTGGAGAAGTAAATGGGAAATCACTCTAGTTCTTTTGCCAAGAAAATCTCTCTAAAAGGTGTCATGAAGAGTCAGATATAAATGAAATAGTTAACAAAATGAGGGTGCAGTCAGGGAAGAGAGTAATGCTAAGCTGCTGCTAGTATTTCTTTTCAAAAAAAAAAAAAAGAAAAGAAAAAAAGGAATTATTTTTTCACAATTAGTCCCAGAAAATAATGTACCATTACTGAACATGATGGAGAAACTAATACTTCTAGGATCTTTGGGGTGAACTAAAAATATTTTAAAAGTTGCTACATATAAGTCTTATTTTCTTGTTTGTGTGTTCCTTTGTTGTTATTTTTGTTAAATATAGTGAATTCATGCCCTCATATGAGGGCAAGGACAGTGTTTGTTTTTATTTTTATTGTTTTACAACCTATCACAATAGTTTGCAAATAATAGGTAATTAAATAAAATTTGAATGAATGAATAAAATACCATGTTTTAAGCTCTTCATATTATTATCACAATGTTACTATATTTTGTTCATGGAGTCATAGAACTTGTGTGAATAGGTTGTAACTATCATCCTCTAACTCACAATCTTAAAGGCCCTAGGAGGGCCTAAAAACATCCTAAAAGACGAGGGACATGAATTTATCACAAAGAATCTACAATCTAAAAGTAAATATTGATTGAATAAATAGCATGGCATATATTATCATTTATATAATTATGTGATAATTATGTATTACATATATATATAAATAGCATAACAATTATAATTTAAAATATATATAAATTATGTCATTATTAGTAAAGTGAAAATCCATGTAAAAGATTAACATATCTAGAGTAGTCTTTGTATAGTCTTTGTAGTATTGTATAGAAATAGTATCATATGGGAATCACTCATGTCTCTTCCCCAAAAATAAAAATATATGCTGACACTCAAAAAGATTGGGAGTCAGTGCCCTTGCATTTTATAATAGGACTTAGCGATAGAGGAAAAGCTTTTCTAACAAGAGAAAATAATTTGATCTATATTATATTTGAATTCATGTTGCAACAAGATAGATAACAAACAACTCTCTCCATTACCCTCTGCTCCCAATTCTTTTTATAGGGAGTAGTGTGCCTCCATTGATTTAGTTTATAAACAAACATAAAAATAAACAAGCAAAAACAAACCCTCTTTTCAGCTTCCTCTATCCCATTTCATTCAATTTTCTCTGCTTCATGGCCAGTTACAAACATTTAACATTTCTAATATGTGATTTTCTGGCAGGGGAGAAGAGTACACTGTACTGACAAGAAAGATGAAAGAAGGTTCTCAGCTTTGTTTTTGTTTTGGTATTAAGAATTTGGAAACCTGAGATTTATCATCAAGTTTTATACAGAACACATAAGCTAAACACTTAAAATGTTTGATTTGCCTCACTTTTCCTTCCATAAAATAGGTTAGTCATTCTTGTTTCCCCAAGGTTTAAACACTACATTTCCTTTGTCTATAGATTTTGGGTGAATGTGTTTTGTATCACTGAAACTCATATTCCAATGAGAGTATTGCAATGTCTATAAAAATCTTGTTTATAACAATGTAAATTCATAGGCCAGTTAGTTACAACTAAAACCATACTATTGTTCAATAATATGTTCTAAATGTTTTTTCTTATCAGACATACATTGAATGTGTTGAACAGATCCTAGTTTATCATGTCTTTCATAGATTGTTATTTTATAGACATGTTATAGACTGTTAATATTTTTTCCCTTGCTTCTTTAAATTTACTTTTCGGGAGCAAAAAGACAGAAAGAAGAATCAGAAATACACTTAAATAGGGTAATTTTTTTCAAAGTCTAAGTGCAAATGATTGAATAGGTTTACTTGATTAAAAGTTTGACATAAAATATTAGATTAGTTTTTTTACAAATCTATGCTTTCTTTTGAAATTAAAATTGAAATTAATTGAAATTAAATTGAACAGAGGTAGTATGAGGTATCTGAATATAGAGATTGAATTTGAAAATAATAAGGGTATTATTCCCTACTGATGTTCTCTGGTTTTATTATTCCTTTTTCAGTAAACTACTTTTCTTCATTTCAGCACCATAAAATTAGGAGTATAATAGCTAAGGAAGAAAAGGAACATTTTAGTTTTGCCTACTACACATAACCAGTCACAATAGCAATAGGGTGCAAGTAAATATGTGAACTCATTTGAAAAGGTCTTCTTGTAGCATCTTCTAGAAAAAAACTAAGTTACTGAGAAAAAAAATACATAACAAGATAAACAAAAATAAATAGGAATAAAAAAAGAAAAGAATTTATAATTGTAAATTTTAATTAATTGACAGGATTCAGTAATTGATAACATATAACTATAGCTGTTTTTTAGCTGTATCTTTTATTCAAACATCTTAATCCCCAAATAAATAAAAATACTTCCTATTGATTGAATAGATAGTACTCCTTAAACATATTGTATGTGTATTAATATTTATCAAGATATATAAATTCTGTTATGATTCCTGTTTCTGTCTTGTCACTATTTAAATCGTCATTTCCAGATAGAGGCTAAATGCTCACCACTACGAGAACTGTGGTAACCCAGTTGGCCTGTGGTTTGATCTTTAAAAGACAGGTCATCAACCAATTAAAAAAAAAATTAAATGGGTTGCATGACTCTATATGACCCAAAACCATACCTGGGTTTATTGTTAAAACAACTATGCCATCAGCTTAAACACTTTGAAGCCTGGCCTCCTCCTAGGAACCAAACGTGACTGCTACAAAAGGATGCTATTATCTAACCTGAACTAGCTCACTCTAGCAGCTGTACAGGAAAAATTCCTTTCCTCCCAATAATCATCTCCACATCTTGTACCCCACCATCTCTCATTAACTCAAGGCTGCTGAATTTGTTCCTTAGCTGCCATTGCATTCAGGTACAGTAGCCATTAAATAAATGTCCTTCACACTTTTAATTTTTAGAAAGGAAAAAGTGAATAATATGATGAACAAGCATGGACAAGTTCAGAATGTGTTATCTTTTTTTTCCATTTTTTCCCTAACTTTCCTATTATGTTGAAGGCACAACCATCTCAGCTCAGAGCTAGGGATAAAAAAGACAAAAAACACTGAGGAACTCATATGAGTTATTGAGGAATTCACAATATCAAGGAGAGATCACAAACAAACAACTATGGATAAAAGATACAAAAAAGATAAAAGATAAGTTTGGGTTAGTTTCAGGGAGAAGAAAAAGACTAAGTTGAATAGGGCCTAGAGTTTGGGGAAATGGATGAACAAACTGGTATGAAAACATAAATAAATATTAATGTATATAAAGGAATAATAAATCTGAGGCATTCAGAAAATAACGGGGAAGCTTTGTGGAAAGGGATATGTAGTAAAGTAAGCTAAGATGGAAAAAACATATGTTCAATTATCATAATTATGCAAATAAAAAGATAATTTAAGGAAAGCTAATTTTGTAATATTTTTAAAATAAATAAATAATGTTCTTAGAAATAAAATAATGAAACGTGACTACCTCATTTCACTAGAAAAGTGATGTTATGGGAAGAAAATTATAATTACATTCTAAAACAAGAACAATATGCTGGATATTTTTGTTTTTCTTTATTAAAGACAGAGTATAATTCTGTGAGATGGGTGTTACATACAGAAAGAAACATCAGTGAAGCAATAAAAGGATACTTAAAACATATTTTTTAAAAAATCAATAGAATGTGAATTCATACATTTTTGCTAAGGGCCATTTAAAACATGTTATTCCAGTTATACCATGTTTACCAAATTTTTTTTATTCCTAGAAGCTAGGTATGGAGACAGATAGCTAATGAGATCATAGCAAATTAAGTCATTTTCTACTACAAAATCTTCTCTTTGGAATTTTATGCAATAAATAAATCACTGATTGATTAGATTTTTTTACTTTTCAGGTCTAAGTAGTTATTATGTATGGAACCATAATGCATCCTTAATCAAGATCTAAATTAGGAATTGTGGAAAATGAAATCTAATATTCCTATACTCTACAATAAATTTGCTAATAATTATATTTTAGTAGAGAAAAGGATATGGATCATGTTCCCATTTCACAGAAATAGATTTGTGTTAAGGACTGCAGTTTCAGAGTAAATGTCTATTGCTGAATTTCCCATCATTCTATCTTGCATGATTTGTGAAATGTACTTTCAGTTCAATTTAATTCACTGACTCCATAATCATTCCTTATCCTTGACACAGTACTTTTTATCGGAAATCTAAGGGAACTTATGTGGTCATGATTCTTACATAATTAGTCCTCATAATATTAATGTGAGTAGTGATGGGAAAGACAATATTACTTCCATCCTTAGATGGAAAAAAAATGAGACAGGCTAAGAAATTCTTGTAAATCAGCAACAGAACTTAAATTAAGAGACTATTTATGCAAAATCTACTGGATTAAAAGACTTTAGCTTATTAATGAAACCCAGGCCAAATATCCTATTTCTCCTTTTATATCATAATACAAATATATTTTTTAAAAATCTTACTCATATCACTGGACAAAGAATCAAATTCCATTGGCCAAAATATATAAATGAAATTAGAATGTGGAAACTATCAGTAACATGATTTTTTTAATTTTAGGCAATGATAGCATTTTATTCACAAAATTACTCACTAGGATGAGATATGTTTTCTTTTTTCCTTTTAGAATACATTTCCCTATTATTTATAATTGTAATCAGAAAAGTCAACCATTTTAAGTGTTGTTTTTGAAATAATGAATATTAAATAAAGCCCTACTTGATTTTCAAACATGAAAGTTTATCTGTAAAATAATGGGAAATAAAATTAGGCTTTATAAATAATTGTAAGGTCCTATCTCTTGAAAAGACTATAATTATACTCCTTTTAAATTATAATTTAGTTTATATTAAAATAACACTAATCCAATCATGGCAATTGCATAAAAATTATAATCAGAATATTTTTGCAACACACCAAACGTAACACATTTTTACACTGAATTTAACCCAACAAATAATTATTAAGCACCTATTAAATGTTATAAGGTCTCAGGTAAGTCACTGTTCCATGTTAACTTAAGGAACACTTGGCACAAAGGAGTTCTCCTTTTGGTTCTAGCTAACATACAACATTAATCCCATTAGTCACAGATTGAAGATGTAACCTTCCTTTTAGGGCACCTTACCCCTTGTTTCAAAACTTCACCATTCAATTGATATCATGTAGTCCTAGATCTCAGATCTCTTTTTTCTGACATTCATTAGAAGAATAATAGGTAAACTTTCATTATCAAAATAATTCAAAATAAGAATAATAATTTATATAATTTTCAGATTAAGAATGTGTGGCATATAAGTGTGATAGAGCCTAATTCAATCCTAAAATCTAGAAGTGTTGCAAGAAATCCGGATGATCTCATGATGGCCTGGGAAAATGACCACAAAATTTCAGAAGGACATTTTGTTTACCTGTATGTCAAAGACCTCTGATGATCAGTGAAGGATTAAAAAATATAAAGACAGAATGCACTAATTTGATATTAATCACACTACTGAGGTAACATAGAAGTAGTTAATGTTAACTTCCCTTAAATAAAATAATAAATTGGATCTAATGACCTGGGGAAAATATCCATTATAAGATATTCTAATAACAAGTCCCACTTGCCCTGCCTTAAATTTTCTTCTATTTGATTAAAAAAATATATGAAACAGAGGAAAACTATGAAAGCATTCTCACTTATGTGGCACATTACAAAATTGTACAACCAAAGACAGATATGTATAGACAGAAGAACTTCAAAAGAATTACACATATCTCAATAACTAATTTTCATATCTGCATCTAGGTTGTGTAATGAATATAGGACTAGGAATCAAGAAGATCTGAATCCAACCTTAGACACTTACTAGCTGTGGGATCCTGAGCAATTTCTCAATTCTTTCTACCTCAATTTTCTTAATTTAAAATGGGGATCATCCAAATGGAGAGCAATTTGGAACTATGCTCAAAAAGTAATCAAACTGTGTATCCTCTTTGACCCATCAGTGTTAAAGAAGGGAAAGGGACCTGTATGTGCCAAAATGTTTGTGGCAGCTTTTTGTAGTGGCCAGAAACTGGAAACTAAGTAGATGCCCATCAGTTGGAGAATGGCCAAATAAATTGTGGTATATGAATGTTATGGAATATTATTGTTCTGTAAGAAAGACCAGCAGTGTGAATACAGAGAGTCTTGGAAAGACTTACATGAACTGATGCTGAGTGAAATGAGCAAATCTAGGAGATCATTATACATAGCTATAAGAAAACTATAAGATGATCAATTCTGATGGATGTGGCTCTCTTCAGCGACGAGGGGCTGACTAATAAAAAGATCTTCAGATGAGGGCATCTGATAAAAAAGTTGAAGGTCCATTCATTATTTGAGTGTGTGTGTGTGTGTAGTATGTGAATAAACATTGCCCTCAATTGCCTCCCAAAATAATAATAATAAAATGGGGGTCATATTCCTACTTCATTATATTGCTATAAGGATCAACTGAGATAATATCTATTTAATGCTTAGCACAATTCCTGGAAACAGTAGATATTAAATTAAGCTTATTCCCTTCCTTTTTTTTTTTCCTATGCACATACATGTGAGACTTTTAAATAAAAATAAAAAAAAAATAAAAAAAAATAAATAAAAATAAATAAATAAATAAATAAATAAAGCAATCAGAATATAATTAATATTAAGTGATCATGACAATTGATAAACATTCTGCATCTTTAAAAGACATGCTATTAAAGTGTAAACCAATGGAAAATCCATGTCATTTTTTTAACTTTAATAGAAATGAAAAGGTCTAAATGATACCAATCTCAACTTAAAATTATCTGATTCAAACTATTCCATATGTGTGAAATTATGTATGATGCATGTGGGAATGTACATATATTCATATCTATCTATTTTTCTATATATTTGTGTGTATATATGAATATACATATATATCTATATATAATTATTTCTATCTATATCTATATCTATATTTATATATTACAAGGCTGCTTCAAGAAACTGGAAGAATTGTTACTAATATCATAGTAAGGCAAATCATGATAATTTCTACTAAAATAAATCTGTTAAATTAGATATTTTAGGGTACAACAGTTAGTACATTCTAAGGTAATCAGAAGCTTATGTCTTATAATGTATTTTAAAGCTTACCACCTTGGAAATTATTGTCAGTGAACCAATATTCTTCAAAAGATCAGAGGATAAAAGATTTAAAGTTGAAAGATATATCAAGGTGTTACCTTGTCCAAAGCATTTATTTTAAAGATGAAGGAATGGAGCCCTGAAGAATTTGTTAGTTGCTCAACCATATAGTTGATAATAAATGAGAGAATCAGATTTGATCATAGCCTCTGATTTCAAATCAAACATGTTTCTATTTCATCCTACTACTTCTTCTATCTCAAAGGGCCAAAAAATATATATACAATCTCATTTTTGAAGTTCTCCTTATTGTTTTAAACATTTTTCATTCCTTCAATGAAGGGAAAGCATAATTAGAAAGTATTTTCTTATTGCAGTTAGAATAATTATTTTCTTCCTCTCTTTCATTGTCATTACCATTAGCATTTTAGCAAGTACCTCCCCATGTGTTGTGATTTAAGGGATATAGGGAAGGACTTCCTTTATCCCAAAACATCTTATTTATTGGTCTGATAAGGTTCAAAATTCCACTAGAGAAATAATGCTAATAATAATTCTTTATGATTGCTCTATTAAAATGTAAGTACTCCTTAAAGCGATTCCTCAAATCATTACTAGCTAACATTACAGATGGACAAAACAAAAACAAAAAGAGAATGAGACTTCCTAGATTCTAGAAGATGAAATAAATACTAAGAAAAACTAAAGAAAACATTAATTTTATGACTTTATGTTTTTATTGCTATCTTAATCATTTTCATCACATACTAAGTGATTAGTATTTTACTAAATTCAATGTATGATTAAATGACATCTAAAGTTTTCCTTTGATTAGAAAGTAAAAAAAAAAATAAATGTGCATAAGATGCGAGAAAAGTGTATGGAACTCTAAAGGCTAAAGACTCTAATATGTTTTAAGAAAAGTTTTTGTGACAAATCAAGATGGTCAAGTAAGTGGAAGCAGTATAGCCCCATTTACCTCTATAAATACTATCCAAGATCCAAGATCCAGAAAACACTTTAAACTCAATAGGGAAATTCAAGGAAAAACCAAAGTGATCCATTTGTTTTTCTAGTCATGCTCTGTACAAGGAAATAGACAAAGAAGTTTTCAGGTAAATGCAAAGTGGAGTCAGGTTGGAAAAATCTAAATGAAAATTGTGTAAAGATCAGAAATTAAATTGAATATAACAATTTAATACTAAGGCAAAAAGAGGTCCTAGTAGTAGAAACAAGGGCTTTTCATACCTTGTATGAAACAGAAATAAATTAAAGGGAAGCTGTGTTCCTCATACCCCAGAACTGGTTCACAGATCCAATGACAGAAGGATTTTGCACAAAGGGAATGGAAGAGCAGGGCACAGAGCAGTCAAGGGACCGAAGTTGTGATTTGGGAGAGAACCAGTATAAAAAAAAAGAAATAATTATGTGGCTTTGATTATGGAAGCACAACAGAATCTTAGATCCAGTATCTAATCTGGTTTGTAGCCTCACGCATAATAACTATAGCAAGGAACTCAGTCCAAGATTGATCATGAGATTCTATCACTAAATATTTAGTCTTCCAGCTTAATAGTGTTTTGGTCTGGCAATAATCTTTTGGAGCTACAAACAGGGGTAAACTATTGCTGTGTTACTCAGAGCCAAACAGATATTAGAATCTGGCTAAGTTCAAATCAGGAAGGCAGAAATCAAACTATGCCCTCCATCAGGCTGCTTTGAATTTAGTGAAAGCACGTAGGTGTCCTGCTTAAGCATTAAGTCCTGAAATCCCCGAAAAACATATCACTTAGTTTCTACAATAGTAAAAATGTAGAACACAAAATAGCACAGAACAAGACCCCAATGTTTTCTCCAGCAGTGTGCAGATATGGCCTTAATATATAATACAAATTAAGGATGTAAAGCTGGAAGAAAGGGTAAGAAAAAAGAATTCCATCATAAATTATGGTGACGAGGATATCCAAGACAATGACTTCTAAATATCTTGAAAGAAATTTTCAAATAAAAAAAGAGAGTTTGGCAACAAGTTTTCCTAGATTTCCTGGAACATATGGAGTGGATGAGTGGGAATTGTGTGATAGGCAGACAGACAAAAAATGCAAAAAAAAGATATGTATCAGAAAAATAAAGAAAATAAATAGAAGACTTATGAGAAGTATGTTGGATAGACTTGGAAAGAGAATTAAAAGCTTAACACAAATGGTATAAAATGTTACCCTTAAAATCTACTGAATCAGTAGAAGCTAATGGCTCTATGAAATATCAAGAAATAGAAAACAAAGACAAAAAACTGAAGAAATAGAAGAAAATATGAAATATGTCTTAAAAAGAAGACCTGGAAAACCAATTGAAAAGAGATAATTTAAGAATCATGGGACTCTCAAAAAACTATTATCTCTTTCCTCTCCCCCACCAAAAAAAAAAAAAAAAAAAAAAAGAGCCTTGACATTATATTTCAAGAAATTCACAATAAAACTGTCCATATCTCTCAGAACAGAATAACAAAGTGAAAATGGAATTTACCAATTACTACTTAAATAAATCCCAAATGAAAAACTTCAGGATCATCATAGTCAAAATCCAAACCTTCCAGGTCAAATATTAAAAAACATATTACTTATAGAAAGTATTCAAGAATACTTTCTTGTATTTAAGTACTAAAAAATTAATATCAAAAAAGGTTTAAGAGAGATATCAAATTAAAAAAAACCCATGGTAGAATATACATGTATATAGTTATATATGTAAATATATGCATGCCAAGCTTGTATATATGTATATCACTACATATGTATGTGTGTATGGCTAGATAGCAGGTGACTGGAGGATTCATCATTAGTAAAATTTAACAGTACACATTTGACCACTAACACTATCTATAGAATATAAGAAAAAAAATGACTCTAAAGAATACAAAGATGAGATGAATAAATGAACAAAATATAGTAGTAAAATTTTGATAAATAGTATTTATGCAGTAACAAAGTTCTGTAAATCTGAATGTCTTTGGATTTTTTGTGCCCTAATTCTAAGATCTATTTTTTAAAAAATATATTAATACTGTTGCTTTGAGATTACCATCAATGTTATACAAATTGATTTAATTGGAAGAATTTGCCTACTTTTTCATTCATTTCATAAGAGATATCCACATACACTTAAGTTATATTCATGGAAATCTTTTTATGTTTTACTGATATTTATAGGAACAATGGTCCACGAGATACTTCTTGCATTTGTATATAACAAATGGAACTCTATCCACTAGCTACAATACTACATGTGGAATCAAGAAGAAAACTAGATTTAAAATCTGTCTGAGATGTTTGGTCACAGTGAGATTTTGGGCAAGTCAGTTAGTGAATCTGTGCCTCAGTTTCCTATCCTTTAAAATGAGGGGATTGGATTTGATGGACTTTAAGATCTCTTTGAGCTTTAAATTTTTAATGATGATTGTGATAATGACAAAAGAAAACTTTGCTCCATTTTTCTGTTTCGTTGCACCTTCATTATGTCTTTTGGTTTTATTTACAACAAGAAAACCAATAGTTTAATTCTTCTATTACTGTAACTGTGACTGAATAAAAATTTCATGTTTAGAGTACTAACAATTAAAATAAAACTTACAAGTTAAAAACTTGGAGATTCTGTTCATCTTCTTTTCCATATTTGTCATTCTGTCACCACTATTGAAGACCATTTTGTCTTTTTTTTTCTTATTTGTTTGTTTTAAGGCTTACTATATCCAAAGAATCATTCCCTTAATGGCCATCCTGAGACATTCCATATTTTGTTTAGCTTAAAACAGAAATTGTTTCAAAGTAATTCAATAAAAATTTTGCAATAAAGACTGACTTATAAAGGATTAAAATGTCACACCTTCACTCAATTCCTTTTAAATTTCCATCAGCAATGAACAACATCATATCTCAGATAAATTTATACTTCTCGTCTTAAAACTGCTCTTTTTCCTGTAGTTTAATATTACTTTTATTGTGATAGAAAGAAAACAAATATAATTTGGCCTTAAAAGAAATGCAGGATTATTAAAAAGATCTTAAATTCAAACTTCTATTGGCTGTTATCTTACATTTTATTTGTAAAAGTTTATTTGTAGAACATCAGTTTTAGCTATGATATGATATGCTTCAGATAAAACCAAAGTTCAAATTCTTAAGCTCCAAACAATTGATAAGTTATGGTAATTGGACATTTCAACATCCATTTTACATTACAACCCAAAGCAAATGCCACATAAAACATCTTTAAAGTTTGATATCCTTACCTAAACCATGTCTGTGTGTTGACATAGGAGGTAACACAGTCCAAGTCTTGGTTTTGGGGTTGTAACATTCAACTGTATTCAAGGTCTTTAAGCCATCCCGACCACCGATAACAAATAGTTTTTCATCAATGACAGCCACACCAAACTGTAACCTTCTGCCATTCATCACTCCTGCCTGGATCCATAAATTTGTTCTGAGATCATACTTCTCAATAGTTGTAGCACCTGATGAAGCATACAATAAGATCATAACCAATTACCATTATTATTATTATTATTATACAAATTGGAATAAGAATTGTATCTACTACATCAGTCTTTCTTTAAACCAAAATAAAAGAAATAACAAAGCTACTAAAATATTTATTTTTACCTGTTGGATAATAGGATATCTTTAACTGTCAAACTGACATGAGTTGGTAAGTATGTTTGGCGGTCTTAATAGCTAAGGTTCCGGGATGTTGATTTGATTGACAAACTGGAATTCATGGTCCAGTTATTTTTGGCTGGTTTCACATACTAACTAGATCCACAACTTGCGAATCAATTTAGAATAGTGATATATTTGAGTTAGGGAACACTTTCTAAATCAACAATTTAGAATTAAATTTTATTGGATTATATATTATGCTTCAAAGGTTGCTACTGAAAGTTATTAATGACAAAATACATTTCAGAAAATTTGACTTTAATCAAAATAAAATTAATTAGATGTTGAATTTTAATTGATTTGCTAAACTTAATTCTTCTTGTTCAGTTGAAAGATATTTTAACATTTATTTCATTTTAGAGCTGAAAATTTTATTTTAATTATGTAACATAGCACAAAACAGAGATGGAAATTGGTATCTTCTTCTGGTCACATTTGCAAATCAAGTGACTTTTTTGGTATCAGTAATAAATACAGAATATAATCATCTCAAAGAAAAAAATAGTAAAAAAATAAGTTAACGCAGTGCTTAATTTTTTAAAAAAATAAATCAGATTAATCATATTGTATAGATATATGTTTTAAATAAACATTTGGCAAATATCTATTTGACTGACTTTAAGTTAACTCAGCACTGATAAACAGTGATTAATTGGAACTAAGCAATTTCAGTATTTTACTTTAATGTTCAAATTTATATCTGACAATATTTCATCCCAAATAATTAAATATACCCCTTGAAAGAATCAACACCCTTAAATTTCTTTGACTACTTTAGCTATTAAAAGAGTTTACAATTTTATAGCAAACAATAATTTCAGTATTCATTTATTTCTCAAATTGAGATAATAAACACAAACATGCAGACACACATAACAAACTGACACATCATAGTGTCAGTTTTAGTTTGAACTTAAAGTATAAATAAATAATATTCAATTCTATTTAAGGGTATCTGAGCTATAATAATATATAAACCCAACTGGGTATATTAAATCCCTTGCTAGTTTTCAGATACTATACAAAATATGAACTAATTTCCACATTCAATTAACTGAATTTAAAATTAAAAGTTGCATAAATGAATTAATTTCCTGATTATACATAACAATAAGGAAAGAAAATGTTCTTTATATGTAATTATCCAAGAGAGTACATGTTAGTATGACATAGCACAAAGATAATTATTTTCAGTAAAAGTATTCTTATTATGCAGTATTCTATAAAACTATAGTCCTCATATATACAAGTAGAATATTTTCCATATTCAGTCTTTTCTAAGGTAAACTAGCTTGTTGAACAGAAAAATCTGAGCATTCATTTAGACTTTGTCTAACTTTTTATTCAAAGGTTAATAGCATTCAGGAGCAATTTGAAATTATACTTGAAATTTTCATTTCTTATTATATGTAATATCCTTCCTTATCCCTTTAATTTAGTATATTCCTATTTTCCTGAGGTACTGGAGATAGATTTCTCTTCCTGAATATAATGAAAAGATAACACCCTTGATGATTTTCCTCTCAAAGTTAAGATGAATGGATCCTAAAATCGAATAAAGCTGTGTTAGTCCCTAAAGCTTTAGTCTTTGCAATTCACAGAAAGAGTTTGGATTACTTTTAAGGGTATTGTGCAACATCCTATTTAAATTGTAATCTATTCAAAAATGCTTTTTATCAGTGGTAATTTATATTTTGCTCCTAAAATTCCTCCAGTGATGAGGAATGAAAATTTTGCTATTGAAAATTAGCATTCTGGTTGTTTAAAACTTGTTAAGTTATAGATATAAGTATTGACTAGACCTAAGATTTCATTGGTATGAGACAGGTTAATTGTCTTACCAATGCAGGTCAACACATAATGATAAACCCCTGACAAATACATCAGTTCCTCAAATAAGATGCTTACTACTATTTAGCATGTACTATACGAATCAACACAGATAATTATTTATCATACATTTATGGTTCTGTTCCCATGCTCCTCTGCCTCCATAACTACTTGGTTTTGGGGTTGTAACATTCAACTGTATTCAAGGTCTATAAATTAACACACATATTTACCTCTATTGTAAATTCAATTAGCCACTCAATTAGATCATACTCAGCCTTTTGATCCTTGCAATAATCCTGTGAGGTAGGTGTGATTATTATCCACATTTTACAGATGAGATCAGAATGAAAAAAAAAATCAACTTCCTTGTCCAGAATTGCAGAATTAATGGAGGTATGAGCATCCTGGTTTCATAGTTGTTACTTCTCTCTACTATGAATTTTTAGACTTCATCTCTTTAAGTCCCTGCTAGATATCTCAGTTTCCATTAGCTGACATATAGTAATGTGAAAGCTAATTCCTACACACGGGTAGGTTGATAGATCATTATCCAAAACTGAAACTCATAACTATATATCATACAACCATATGAGATTCGCCATTCATAGTTTTTATGTACCATCATAATTTCTAGTGTTCTGTCTCAGGTATTCATTAATGTATATCAGATCACCTCTGTTTCACACTTCAAAGCTCTACACTATTCTTCCTTGCTAATTTTATTTTTTACTAAATTTATGGCATACTATTTGTTCAAAGTTCTAGCTTAAAACTCATTTGGAATGCATATACCATGTTTTGAACATTATTTACTCATCAATTTCACGATTTCTACTCTTGTTATTTTAAATTGTTCTTTAATTCCTTTGTACCACAAAATCTGCTTAGGATAAAGCAAAAGAAGGCAAGGTTTTCCACTAATGCAGTTAGTCTGTCTCATTTTTATCATTCCTTTTTTACTCATTATTGGTTACTACTTTTCACTTTATTTGCAGAGATCATAATCATTCTTTACTTCAGTGAATCTTTTTCATACTATCATTATCCTCTACTAGTGCATATTGTGACCCTTCCAAGCCTCTTTATCCACTATAATTTCTATTCACTTTCTCTTCTAATCCTCTAAACATTCATTTATTGAATCCACACACAGATTTATCAAGTACCTACTAGATTTTCAGGTATATTTAGAAACTGGGGATACATATATAAATTAGGGGGGGGAAGTCTCTATTCTCACAGAGCATACATATACAACATATATGAAAATACTGTTAATTAACTATTCTTCTATTGTATATACTCTTCTTATGTGGAACATTATTGTTCCCTCTTTGCTAAAAGTATTTTAAAATTGGATTGATGTCTACATGTTACTGGAAATACATGATGACCTGTGAATAGAATAGAATTCTTACATGAGTATAAATCTTTAAATGACAGAAAAAATTACTTTAATGACATTTATCCAAGAGCTACATATATAAACCTTGATACAAAACTACAGACAGACATGTGTTAAATGCATTTAGATCGTAATAATGATGGTAATGGTGATCAGCAACAACTCTGAGCTAAGAAATTCTCAAGCATCACAGATGATGAGTCTACAAATACATAGTAAGCTAAAGCTTGAAGTTATTTCTTCTGCCATTGAAGCTTAATTACCCTTTTGTAGGAAATTAAATGGTAATGAGAGAAAAAAGATTGCTGACAGGGAATTTTATTTTCCATGTTTTTAATGTGGATGTTTTTAAAGAATAAATTCTAATTTAATGATGATTTTCTAAATAAATATCATAGCTCCATAATAAATAACAGTTGCCAAGAAATAAATGAACATTTCCTGATTTGATTTTTACTAAAACAAAATATATCAGGATCAGATATACTTTCTCTGTTCAGTATTTATTTGAGTTTTTCTAGCCTTTATTTGAAGACTGCAGACACTTTAAGGAATGAGTGGAAATTACTGCCTAATTTGACAGTAGATTTCCATGCATTATTGAATGCTTGCCAGAAATCCCAGTCAGTAATGCCTTACCATAATTGCAATGACTTGTAAGAGTGTCCTAATGTTCTCATCTAGATTATGTGTGCTAGGAAGTCTTTGTGCCTTTGGCAGAGACAGCTTCTGCCACAAAGCAATATTAACAGAGGGTCCTAGGTGATTCTTATATTCATGTTGACTCATTTCAAAAGGATGTTTGAAATTAGTCTCACTTCAGGCACAAGATATATAGTTTTTTAACCTACTTCTAAGTCTTTTACTTTCTACTCTGCAAACCTTTATTGAGCTGGCAATTTAAATCAGCTCTAGGAAGTTTTTCTTTCCTTGATAGTCTCCTGACTCATACTCAGTGTGAGCACAATCAAGCCTGGGTACATATACCACCCCCTTCCTCATGCCTCTTCACACAGTCTCCAGGTCCCCTGTGGGACTATATATGAGAGTTTTATTGTGGAAGAGAACTGCATTTATTAACATTTTCTGCACATTCATAGCCAACATGATCAAATAGAATTTATTAAGTACCCATCAGCACATGATACTGTGCTGGGCACTTTACCAAAATATATTTATTTAATATTCATGATGCATTCGTGTTGTGCTAGGTTCTATATAGAAAGTATCCATATATTCTGACTGCTCAAGGCCAAAATTCAGTTATTGGTTTTTCAGTTGGAAGTGGAAAGAATTTGATTTCCTTTCCCTCATTTTTTGGGATCTTTTTCTTCTTACCATTATAATGAGTGATCTTGCTTGGTGATTCCCTGGGTCTCTGCCTATTTCAAATGAACACAAAGTTCATGCTAAGAAGATAAAGGGGAGGAGGAGGTGGAGAGTCTTAGTTCTCCTGAAATTTAAGTTCTGCCTTTTTTCACTATTTCACAAGAATAATAGCATTTTTGTTTCAAAGGAAATTTACACAGGTCATCATGTATTTCTAGTAACAGGTAGACATCAATCCAATTTTAAAATACTTTTAGCAAAGAGGGTACAATAATGTTTCTCTGATCCTCCTTGTAAAATATTTTTTCTTCCACTATCTTATTATCTTTAAAGCAAAATAAGTAGCATAGGGTATTTTTTTTTGTTTCCCCAATTCCTACAAATATAGATTTCTGAGGTTTAGTCCAAGATTTATGGGTTTTAAACTAAAAAAAATTGGTAGATGAAAAAGTACCTGTGTATAAATATGCACAGCACTTATATATGTTTGGGTACTTTTGTCTATTAATCTAGATATCATAGAAAATAATTATAAAGTAGAAAGACTAGTTGATGAGATAATCCAAAATTCACAGCAGGCAAAAATCCAAGAAAAGAAGCAACAGGAATCGGGAAGAATTGTGGTCTTCCTGGGACAATCAGAGAGGATACAAAAGAGAATATCAGGATTGAGATTTGGCTTCCAGGTAATGTTAAACCCTGCAGACTAGTTCTACTGAAATAATAAGCAGTGAGTTCTGAGGTTAGCTATAGTGGGAGGAGAGACATGGCCCTGGGCTAAAAGGAACCAGAACTCACTGGGTGTGCAAAAGCAATAAGGTAGAAATGCTTGCAACTGTGGGCAACTATGGGGTAGGGAGAATTCATAGTTTCAGGTTGCAGGCCAGAAAGGAGAAGTAAAGAAGGACCTGAGGCAGATGCACCAACACAAGATGAAAGATGATTATATTAATAAGCTCTTATATAGATATAAAAAAAAGATCAGGTGAAGAAAAAAGAACAAAACCAAGTTATTATGGTACTTGAGAAGACTGGGTTTGATCTTCAAAGAAGGACACTGAAATAAAATAAAAAGCATCTTATACCCCAAAGAGTAACATTAAATATTTACCTGACCAGAAAAAATTCCCAGAAGAACTTTGAAAATACTTTAGTGAGATTGAGAATAAACTTAAAAAAAAAAAAAGAAAGAAAAGAAAAGAAAAACGTACAACAAACAAATAACCCAAGAAAAGTTATGGGGAAAAAAAAGTTAACTAGAAAAGGAGATTCAGAGTCTGAGGGGATTAAATGACTCTCTAAAAATTAGAATTGGGAAAGGGCAAGTCAATGAACCTAAAGGGGCTGGCTCCCTGGAGGGTCTTGGGATCAGCCAGAGTCAGGATAAATTAAAATCCTTGATCTTTAGGGGGAAAAGTGAAGGAGGCAGGCAAACTGCCACATGACTTGCCAATGATGTATTCGGGATTCTGGAGTTTGTAGTCTGCAGCCTTTCTCCTCCTCATCCTGCCTCCAAGTGACTCTGACTTCTCTCCCTCCATCCTCCAATCGTTGCCTATGATTATCTCACCAAAAAAAAAAATTCAGCAAGCACCAATGGTGAGGAGAGCAATCATCTAAATATATGCTAATAGAGTATTACCTCACATCTAATAAGTAGCTTTAAGTGCTCTCTTGTCTGATTCAGAGTTTCAGCCCTCTACATTATTAGAGATAAAGTAATAATGAAACAAAATGTAGAGAATGAAAAAAATAGAAGAGAATGTAAGATATCTCACAAGAAAAACAACAAATCTGGAGAATAAAGAAGAGAAATCATAAGAATAATTGGACTACCTAATAGCTATGACCAAAAAAGAACCTTGATACAATAATATGAGATAAGTAAGAAAATGTTCCTGAAATGTTAGACCTGGAAAGGAAAGTAAAAATAGGAAAAAAAATTGAATGGTTACCACCTAAGAGATCCTAAAAAATAAACCTACATGAACCTCATTGCTAAATTTTGAAACTCCCAGTTTAAAGTCAAAATTTTGCAAGCAACAATGGCAACAGCAAATCATAAACAATTTAAATTTTTGGAGGCACAATCAGAATCACAAAAGACCCATTAGCAGCTACAATAAAAAAGACTGAAGATCTTGGAATACTATATATCAACAATCAAAAGAACAAAAATTGTGGTCAAAACTATTACATCGAGCAAAATTAAGTATAATATGAACAAAAAAAAAGCAAAGAAAAAAGGGAGATGCAATAAATTAATTCCCACATTTTCAGTATTTTATTGTAAATAAATCTGAACTTAATAGAAAATTTGATATATGAGTCAACATCAAAGACCAATTTCATGGGACTCAATGAAGACCAACTGTTTATGATTTAAATGTGGAAATATAAACCATATATCTAAGATTTTCATTAGTAACTGGGCAGTTCAAAAGCCTGTCTTTCTGGGTTAGAGCTGAGTATGACATGATTCTAGAAAGCAAAGCTATGTAGGAAAAGACAAAAAAGTAATTATATCATATGAATGAAGTGCAAGAGCAAAAAATCGGCACAAAGAAATTAAATGGGGGAAGAAAGTTAGTAGTTTTCACATCAGGAATGGGAAAAAGAGAGAACTATACATATATTTAAAACGGTATAAACTCAAAATTTTATTAAAAAATAAGAAGGAGAAGGAATAGGATAAGGTGGAGTATGTATAGATAAATAGGAGTATAATAAGGTATGCAGATTTATGGGAATAGAATAGACATAATGAGTCTATTTCAGAAATTGTTGCATTTGAGTTGTCTATAAGGCATCCATTTAGAAATGTTCAAATGTCAGTGGATGATAAAAGAATAACATTCGGGATAAAGGTTAGATAAATAAGTCTTGGAATCATCTGTGTAAAAATAATTATTGAACCCATAGAAGTTGATGAGATCATCAAATGAAATAGTAAAGGGGAAAAGAGTTGAGGGCCTGGGACATAATGATCATTGGTAACTGTGTTTTGGTTGAAGATTCAAGGAAACAGACTATCAGACAGGTAGGAGAACCAAAGGGGATAATAGTATCACAAAATCTTGAAAGGGAGGAGAATCTAAAAGATGATCAACAGTGTCAAAAAACAATAGGAGCAGCAGCAACAACAACAACAAACAAAAATTATAGAGAAGTTAAAGGCCATAAGGACTGAGGAGGAAAAAACACACTTTAGATTTGATCATTAAGTGATCATTGATAATTTTGGAAATATCAGTTTCAATTTAATGATTATGTAAAATGCCAGATCTCAGAGGGTTTAGAATCAAGTGAGAGAAGAGGAATTGCAGCCATCTAGTGAAGATGGTTTTCTCAAAAATTATAGTTTATTAGGGTAATGTGAAGACTGAGTTAGCACCCTGGATACTTTAGAATCAGCCGGAGTCAGGATAAGCATGTGTTTTGTCTTTATTCTTGGTCTTTAGGGGTAGAAGTGAAGGGAATGGACACAGGATCTGTATGACCTTCCTTCTCCTAGTCTTCCACCAAAGTGACTCTGGCTTGTCTTACTTCACCCCCTAGTCCCTCATACAATTCTCTGTATGCACCAATTATTGAGCCAGCACAGGATAGTGGGAAGGGCCATTTTCCAACCATATGCTTATAGAGTATTGGTCAATTGGTAATTAGCATTAAGTACTCGGTTGTCTTATTCCAATGCATCAACTCAGAGTTTCAGCCCTTTACAGGATAAGAGAAATATAGGAGGATATTTGGCAAACATTGCCCAATCAAGTGAACTGGCTAATTTACAGGTGAGGACAGGATAACATGGGACCTAGGATGAACGTTGAGGTCTTTGTCTTGACAAAGAGAGAGATCACCTTTTCATGTGAGACTGTGGTAAAAGGGATATTGTAGAGGAAAATAGATCTGAGTGGTATGATATGAGGGTGGGGAAGAGGAACCTCTCAGTTAATGACTTCTTTTTCTTTTCCAATGAAGCATGAGTCAAAAATCTACATCTGAGAGTGTTGAATGGAGAGAGTCTCAGAAAGCTTGAAATGTGATGAGCATGTTTGGAATATCTGTTATGGTAATAGGGAGTTAATTGATAGGAAAAGTATAAAAGATTTGAGCTACCTTTAGCAGGTTGGAAGAGAAAACTGGCTTTTCCCACTCTGTAGGTTTTCAAAACTTCATGGCAATTTGTTAGTCATATTGTAATAGGAATCATTTTTGAAATGTGGGCTGGAGTAAATAATTGTTGAAGTCTCCGCTAATTCTTAAATTCTGTGACTATGAAATCATCCAACAAATGTCTGGAGCATTTTAGAAATGACAACAAGAGAATATCTGTTATGTCCAAGTGAGGTAGCACACAATTTGAGTGGGAAAAGTACCATGCTGAAAGCCAAGTCATCTTTTGGAATTATATTTGGAGGGAAGGAGGGGCTAAATGAAGGGTTTTCAAAGAGAGTTCAAGGAACCAATACTAGGGAATTAGAATCATGGAGTCAGACATGGGGAAATGAACAGCAAAGAAAATACTGGAATTACTATAGTTGATAAAATAAATATATTTCTAGTTTTCCATGGCTTTAAGGATGTTCTTATGTGCAAATGTTGCCCCTACCTGTCTTTATGCTAATGTTCTACACCTGTGTTGGCTGATAGTGCTTTGAAAAAAATCAATCAATAAATATTTACTGATCACCTACTATGTGCCAGGTGCTGTGCTAAATGTTAGGGATACCAAAAGAGACAAAATCACTTAGTTTCTACCATATGAATCTGCTCTGAAATTCCAGGCAAGTATAAAGATTTTCTTTTCCTCCCAATTTGAAAATGAGGGTTACAGCTGGAACAATTTTATTTAAGGTATTAAAAGATATTTCTGTGACTTGGTGCAAACTGACGACCTTGATCTTATATTCTTCAAAGTCACACATCAGGCACAAAGAAAATGTGCTGAAGTGGAACCAAATAAAAGCAAAGTAGGTTACTGAGGCAGATATTAAGTAGGCCAATCCTATAAAAGGCAGAGATAATGTATCAGCTTTTTTGTTATGATATGGCTTTTTTTCCTCAGAGAAAGCCCATAGCTTAAATAAAACATCTCTTTTTTTATTCATCTAATTGTAATACATCCAGGCTTCTCTGATATGAAAATGCACATTAGTCATTCTCTCCTGTATCTTACAGCTCTGTGGGTTTCTATATTTTGTGGTTTGTACTGAGTAACTCCACCAATAACCTTTTTTTCAATTTTACTTTTCACTTTAGATTCCAAAGACTGTGCTTAACCAATTTATCTTCAAGGTGCCTCTTCACTGATTCTATCATCATGGGCCTTATTGAAAGGTAAGAGCTGAAACTGAAATAAAGGAGTAAGAATAGCCATCTTGACCTGATTTTTACCTGCTTGACTTAGAGGTGACAAACTGTGCTAATTAGAACTATTTCACACTAAGATCTTGTTGCTCCAGGTCCATGGCTAGGCAAATTTGTCTTTGTTTTTTTCTCCTTTCTTCCTTTTGTAGGATGTGGATACTTCAACCAAATAGCATAAATTACAAAATCTTTAAAAAGTATGGGGAAAAAATGAACAGAAATTTTAGTTAAGAATAAGACTTTCATTTTTCTTTTTCTACATTCCCTTTTTCTGTAATTAGATCTAGCTAATTATACCTAGGATTTATATAGTGCTTTGTGTTTTGTAAAGCTCTTTAAATAGATTTTCATTTGACTTTAATCAATCAGCCAACAAACATTTATTAGATTCCTACTATGTGCCAGGCACTGGGCTAAGTCTGAAGATACAAAAAAAAAAAAAAAAAGGTAAAAAAATTAACTTTCAACCATGAAGAAGAATATCATCATACTTGATTCTAACAACCTGGAGACATAAATACAAGTATTTTCATTTCACAGACGTAGAAATAAAAATCTAAGAGATAAAGTACTTAGCTAGGATCACACATCTGGTTAGTGGCTAAAGAAAGATTTTAACTCAGGGACTCCTGATTACCAGCACAGAATTTTAAAGATCTTCTAAGTAATTGTCTATATATGAAGCAATGAGAAAAAGTACTTTATCTAGAATGACAGGATCTGGTTTCAACCTAGTTTTGTGATTTAGGAATAGTATTTAAACTTTTCAGTATTTAGTTTCCTCATCTGTAAAATGAAGAGTTTAGCACAGGTGAGCTAAAAGATCCCTCATCAAACTGAGATCTGTTGAAGACCTTAGTTTAAACTTCATAACCTCCCATTGTATCCAGGACCATCTCCAGGTGTCTTGATCTATATCTTGTCATTGGACTTGGATGGCTCTGGAGGGGAAAGTGAGACAGGTGATCTTGCCCAACTCTTTCTCACCTAAATTCAATTCATGGTATCTCCTGGCAATTCATGGCATTCATGGCAAATTCAATGTTATGACATCTCCTCTCTGATGTCATGGTCCTTGTTGAGAATGAAGGACAAACAATAACAATAACAACAAATTTAATTTATTAGGTACCAATTATGAAGTGAATATTGTACCCCATTTGGAAGTGATCACAGACAGTTTATTAAACTGTCTTTGTCCTACTCTGCATGTAGTAATGAATCTTCAGTTTAGTTTCCTGAACCCATCTAACAATAACAGACTTTTATGACTTTTAAATCAATAAACATTTATTAAAGCTTTGCTATTTGCCAGACCCTGCATTAAAAATGGAGAATACAAACTCAAGCAGAAAAACAGTACTTGACTTCATGGAGTTTATATTCTAATGGTTCTTCATCCTATTTCAAAATATATTATTAATAGGTATTTGGGTTACGTATTATTAATAGGTATTCAAAAATATTTGAACTGGAAGATGTTTTAGAGATTATATGGCCCAATCTTTTTATTTTATAGATGAGGAAATTAAAATTTAGGGTGGTAATAATTATCAAATCGTCACATAGGTCATCAATACACAGGTTTGAAGTAAAATCCAGTAGTCATTCCATTACACTATTTTGTTTCCTTCTCTTTTCCTTTTTTCTATAATCTTTTAATAATAATCTAATTATTAAATATGATTAATAATTTATTTGCCTAGGTTTATACTTTCTTTTCATGTACACAATTGAACTGTGTAGAATCTGTAAATATTAAGTTTATATATACATATATATAAAATATATATATATATTTGATATTGCTTTGATGGTCTCTCTTTTCCCACCTTTATATGAAATATATCTTAAAGTGTTCCTTCTTTTATGGTGTTTCTTTACCAGAAAGTAGCATGATGAGAATGCTTTTCTTCAATAAAAATGCCCAGGATAATATTGGAGACAAACTGTTTATTCAGAAGATGATGCAATATGTGTCTATATGTTGCACAAAACAAGCATCAGAAGAGGTCTCTGTCACTGAAGAATCCTGCAATAATATGTGTGAGCACTCTGGAAAAGGAAAAATTAAGCATTTGTTTTCATATTATGCTGCAAACTGAGCATTCTTAAAACAGGTCTTGTCCAAAGAAGAGAGCCAAGGAATTCACTAAGAGAATAAAATGATGTTCCTTTTCTTCCAAATTATTTCTTTTGTTTTCAGGCAGAAATGGGACAAAGGGGTAATAATAGGAGTTTTATGCTTATTTGTAAAAGAACAATGTAAAATAGCCCCAAAACTAAGCTCAGGATTTTTTTTTCTCTCACAATATCTGAATGTAATATTATGGAAATAACTAAGAATATAAGTATAAAATTATTCCTTTTATTCTTCTCAAAGAGATTTTTAAGAAAAATGATGTTATGCAAGAATGTGATTTTTAATGAAGATTTATTTTATACAAGTAATTAGAAGTTTATCAATGTTTATATGACTGAATTCTCAAAATAATTCCCTTTCACATTCTGTGTGATTTCTTGTTCACATTACTCTATAAATCAGCCACAATAGACAAGCCCAAACTGTCAAAGATCTTCAAAAATTCCTTTTGGCTATCTACCTGCTGTCTTCATTTGTGCTATTTTAGGTGTTTCCACCCCCTTTTCTATTTGTAGCAAGATAGTGAAATGAACAGGGATGTTCACATATTTCTATTTTCCTTTCTCCCCTACTGAACTATTAGATTAAATATTTTTATTCTATTCATGAAGTTTGATGAGAACTCTATATCTGTATCTATACCCATTTCTTTTTTTCTTCTCTCCTAACCCCTAACAAAAATATAGTATATACTACAAATGTGAATATGTACAACAGATCATGGTAGTATTTCAGTTTTACCAATTTGCCAAAGATTTCTATCAAACACACACATACACACACACACACACACACACACACACACACACACACACAGAGAGACAGAGAGAGACAGAGAGAGACAGAGAGAGAGACAGAGAGAGAGACAGAGGAGAGAGAGAGAGAGAGAGAGAGACAGAGAGAGACAGAGAGAGAGAAGAACTCTTGATTTAGATGGATTTCCCATTATAATTTTTTCTTCTTTCTACTCTGGGAAGCTAAACCAAAGGATTTGTAATTCTCTTTATTACTTTCAGTTCCAAGCCCTCAAGCAGAGAATAAAGCAGCTGGCAAAACTTCTCAATGTGAGATCTTTCATTTTCTCAGCTCTCAATAGCTTTCACTTAAATTCAATATGAAATAGTACATAGAGATTAGCAAATTAAAAGGAGAAAGATTAACATAGTTTCTTAAAACAAAATTTAAGTACAAATTTAAAACAAATTTTTGTTTTATTTAAAACAAATATAAGTAAATGCTTTCCTTGTGTTCAAAGAAAAAGACTCCCATAAGAAAGTCCAGAAGCAGAGAGTAAATACTGTACTACAACCTTAGGTTCTTTGGGGATTGGAGGAGAATGTAGTCAGTGATTCAAGCAGGCCTTATTTCCATTCATTCCAAAGAAGCTTGCTCACACAATTCTGACTCTACTTCCTATTATGATTGCCTTTTTCTAAGCTTCCACTTTTCCAGCTCCAGTGACTTACTTTTTTTCATTCTCTTCTTTTTTTTTTCCTCCATTCATTTTCTAACATTCTCATTTGAGTTCAGTTTCTCTTTAAGTGTAACTTCAACCTGTATTTACATTAAAGTTGGAATGGAGTGGTGGAAGATGGAAAGTGGAAAAAGGAATGGATGTCAGCAGTAGGAGGGGAGACAGGACTTATCTCTCTTCATCAAAATATCTAGTTTTCAGTATAATTCACTTATGGGCACTTTATTACCCCAATAAAAGAATCTGTAATCTCTTTACTATGACTGGTCCATTTGGAACTGTCTTTTAAAAATTCACTTCTTTTAAGTTCCTTAACCAAAGCAATATCTACAGGATCTGATTTAAAAAATAAACAAAATAATCTAATACTTTTCTTATTCTTACAACTGGGAGGAAGATTAGAAATTATCTCTTCCAATCTTTTCATTTTAAAGATGAACAATTTAGGGATGAAAGTCTATATAGTCTAGGTCAGAAGTAGTATCAAACTTGTGGAGTAAAAGAAATCTGCAAAATTCATGAATGTGCCCTAAATCAAATTAAAAAGTAATTTGAAAATTATTTTAAAACCCAAGAAAATATAATGCAACATAGATAATGTTAATTTGTGTTTTTCTAAATCAATATATTAACATGAACCTGCTTCTATGTGATTTTGATAATTCTGCTCTTGCACATCAACAACCCTAAAATTAAAACCCCAGTGATCAAACAGCAGAAGAATCTAAAACATAACCACTAATGTGTTCACTCAGAAGATACTCCCCTTCCCCATCATTCCCATATTTTGACAAGAGTATATAAATAGATGCATAAGTTTGGGGAAAAACCTCAATTTTACACCACTCCCTTTTTCTCAGTGCCCTAGAAACCAAAAAGCAGAAGCTTGATATGGCTAAATTACAGTGCTTTTGGGGAGGCAACAATACAAAGGACAAAGGAAACTAGGAAGGTCACCAGCATGTGCATTTATTTATATACCAAACTTGCTTTAGGGACTAATACTCATCAGGAACTTGATATGTCTCCCCAGAAATCATTTGGGGCAAACACTGAGACCAATGAAATATAATTTCTCAGTGTGGAAGAGGTTGAAATAGTTTTGGGTTCTGTCCCAAGGAAACCACTACCAAAGGGAAAAGAATTAGAAAGTAAACAATTAGGGGTAAGGGGAAGACTGAAATTACCAAAGATCTCAGGAGAAATAAAACTCAGTTATAAACCTCAAATAGAATTAGATAAACAGGGAAGATTGTACTAATAAGGAAATATGGTCTTTACATCAGAATCTAGACATTTATGAATAAATACTGCAAGACAAAGGAAATTAATCAATACCTGGTGGAAAAGAGGAACTTTAAGTTTTAAAAAGCAATAGAGTTTAAGACTAACCAAAGGTTATATATCCTTCAATCTTATACCTAAACATTAATATTAAAAGAGGGATATTCAATTAAAAAGATATGTTCAAAACACTCCTAAAAACAAAACAAGACCTGAACATATAATTATTTTGTAAACATAAGGAACATAACAAATAGAAGAATCCAGGACAATAGAAACAGAGAAATGAAAAGTAACTCTTAGTTACTTTTAGTAAAATGAGACATTGATGGTCAAATAGAAGTTATAGGGAAGAAACAGGCTTATAGGATTAAAATTACTCAATAAAACAATATATTAAAATGGAGACAGGAAATAGGAAACAATTTGAAATATGTAATGTAATCTCAATCAAATCAAAAGTTCACAGTGAAAGGAAAATGATTCCTGTAATCTCTTGGGAAAAAAAAAGAGAGCCTAAAGAAGAATGGGAGAGGAGGAGGCAAAAAGAAACATTGAAAAAGGAGAATTGGAAAAAAAAAATCTTGATTTATGGAACAGAGGTAAATTTCTTCCATGTAGCAATATCCTCTTTATCACAAGCAGGAAATGGTTTTTATAAGAAAAGAAAAGAAGAAGGGAATCAAGGGAGAAATCTATTACACAAGAATAAAATAATTGTTTAGAAATGAGGAACTAAATAGTTATCATGGAATCTTTAATTCTATGATGAATATAGAAACTGAAGTGGTACTAAATAAGCATATAGGTCATGAATCAAAGAATAGAAGTCTAAAAAAATAGAAATTGATAGATAAATAATGAAAGAAAACTATCTTTTTATTTTTATTTATTTTTAAAGAAAAGAAACAAAATGAAATAAAAATAATAAGCAAAACAAGTCAAAGGAGAAGAGAAGTAAGGTGGTTTTACTTGAGAGAAGAAGAATTAATTTGATAAATACAAGAAAGGAAGAAGGGATAAACAAGGAAACTATATTATGCAGAAAGGAACCATAAACCAAAAAAAAAATCAATATTAATTATAAACATATGTGCTCTAAATGCTTTAGCATTCAAATTCATAAAGGAAAAAGGAATAACAAGAAAATATAGACTGTAAACAAGAGTGGAAAGATATTTCAATAATCTTCACTTACTTTTGAAGAAATTTGACTGTAAGATATGAAAAGGGAAAATAAAGAAGTGAACAAAATTTTAGAGATGCCAGAGCTAAATATGTATGTGTGTGTGTGTGTGGTATGTACATGTGTACATATGTTCTTCTAAAAATGCTACAACAGAATATACATATTTCTTGTGTATGTATATAATATACATATATAACATACATAATATATAAATGTAATATATGTATTATAACTTTTAGAAAAAATCATAGGATATCAGGGCACAGTGATATATTGCAAATACTTGGCAAAACGAAAAATCATACCACATAAAAATAGTAATCATTTGAGGAAGCACAATCAAAATCCATAGACATAAACAGAATTTTAACAATGAAATTCCAAATGAATGGGAAAAATCATTGGAATAATTAATAATTATGTGAAAAAAGTGATTATTGTGAAACAACATACCAACATTTCTGGGAATCAGCTAAAGCCTTCCACAGGGAAAATAATACATCCCTAAACTATACATTAACAAAATAGAAAAGGAGAAAATTTTTAAAAATATTGTGTATTAAAAATTAGAAAACCAACAAAAATTATAAATTAAGCACTAAAATGAATTATAAAAATAGAGGAGAAATAAAATGGAAGCCCCACCAATATGGTAATTATAAAATCCAACTGAGTTTTTTTTTCTTTGAGAAGATAAAATTGATGAGCCTTTTGCAGATATGATTAAAATGAAGAGGGTAAAAATAGCAAATCAATCAAACAGCATTGAATATGGAGAAGTTAATATTTATGTCCTGATCATATATGTTTCCATTTGTGCGTTTCAATATAAATTGTATCCTCAGTATTTTCACTTTTTACAGTGACTTAACATACATACTTAACATACATAATAACAAACAAACCTGAATGAGCCTCAGATTTGTGGAAAAGATGTTGTATTGTTATTTCTCTTATCAAACTAGTTTATCAAATGTCTTTTCTTTGAACTACTGTTTCCTCTGTGATACTAATAAAAATAACTATAACACAGGGACTCAGAAGTTGTTGCTCTTTTTTTCTTTTTGAGTACATGAATAGGGATAGTGAGAGAAATTATGGAAGTGCCTTTAAAAAGAAATCTAATCAATTTAAAATAAAATTTCTTTGATTTCATGAAAATAGATCATTTTGATAGTCATGTCAAGCTCTATATCTGAAGCTAATAGGAAACCAGAAGCTTAAGTTCAAGAATTTATTGTTTTGTATCCTAAGTACCTACAGAGAGATTAAAATGAATGCGAATGAGAAAAGATAATAGACTTGGTATTAATAGATTATTGATAACTCTGAAGAAAGCAGACTTGATTGAATTTGATAGTCAGAAACCAGACAACAGAGTTAAGAAGCAAATGAGCAGAAAGATACTAAAGGCATCAATTGAAGATGGCATTTTAGCCAAAAAGGAAGGAGAGATATGGGCTAGTAGCTAGTTACATGTCAAAAGAGGTTTTATTGTTTATTTTGTTTTTGTTTTTATGAGAATGGGGAAGACATAAGAATGTTGGCAGGTATAATGCAAGCAGCCAGGAAAAGATTAAACTTAAGTGAGAATGGGAATAACAGAAGGAACAACTTGTTGAAGAAGATGGAATGGAAATGTGTCATTTATATATGTGGAGAAGTTTGTCTTGAAAATAAGGTACTTGTCTTTCCTTGAGACAGAGGTGAACGATATAAATGGAAGCTGTTAGCTGGGCCTTAATTTTCCACTGAAATATGAAGTAAAGTTCTTGGCTAAGAGATTATTGGTAATCTCTTGGACAAATTGGACAAATATGGGGGATATATCCTCATTTAAAGAAAGAGAAAAGATTTGGCAAAAACCTAAAAAATGGAATAGTAAGTTAATTAGGGAAATGAAAATGGGTTTCCTTGCCTCAGTGACTGTCAAATGAATATTATAAGACCCAAAGCTGTAGGAGACACCGTCAGTAATTTGTGATATTCTTTGGCTTTTAGCCATATGTTTGAGAACAAAAGATAACTTTTGGCTTATTTTGCATGATTTTCTAGGATTTTATAAGTATATCTTATCATCGGCAAAGAGTAATAGTTTCCTTTTTTCATTGCCTATTTTAATTTCTTTAATTTCTTTTTCTTTTCTTATTGCTAAAGTTAACATCTCTAGTACAAAGTAGAATAATAGTGTGATAATGGGCATCCTTGTTTCACTCCTGATCTTATTAGGAATGTGTCCAGCTTCTCTCCATTACAAATAATGCTTGCTATTGGTTTTAAATAGATAATGTTCTTTTTCTTGATACCCTTAACTGCAATAAAATATAAACAACTTGAATATAAGAATTTCATTCTCTAAATAATTTTAAATAGTCCACAAAAATTAATAGACAGTGAAGATTTGTCCAACACTTTTTGACTGCTGTATTTGTAGCCCATGTTAGGCTGGTGAGAAGGAAGATGCCCAATAGATCCAAATAACTCTTTATCAGGAAATAGAAAGAGTACCTCTAGAACTAGTTCTTAAAATAAATGAAAGGTTTTTAATAACACAGCTTGTAAGTGTGGGAAGCCAGATTTGAACATAGGAAGATTAATATTCAGGTCTGGCACTCTATCTACTATGCCATTTAGCTATCCAACAATTTATTTACTAATTATAAATAAGGTATTGTAGGGGGCACAGAAAAGTACAGTATGTAGTCCCTTCTATCAAGAAGCTTAAAATTAAACTTATATAATATATTAAGTAAATAAAGAAAAGTAATGCAGTTAATCTTTAAAATGAGGAGCTTAGATAAGTACATTTGGAGGACAAAAATATGAGTAGACAGTCTGGATATGGATACCAAGGAGATGTAGAATATGTGTTCTATGTCTTATATTTGGGACAGAGTTAGAAATGTAGGAAAGGAGAAAAACACATTCCAAATTAGGGAAATGACTTAGTAAAAAGTACAGAGAACAATTGATTTATCGAGGTATTTTTATTGTATTTACTTTTTTTCCGTTTGAAAGATATGTTGAGGAATAATAATTATAAATAATTAACAATAATAATAATTTCAGAAAGGAAAGCCATTGTCTTTTAGAAGGCTTTTAAAGTTGAGCTAACAAGGCTAGAATTTTTTCCTCAATTGATGGGGAGACAAAGTTTTTTAATGGAGAATGATATAATATGAAAGATTATTTTACAAACAGTATGAAAATGATTTGTGATTACATTAGAAGTAAAGGTATCATTCCTGTGTCATGCATGCCCCTGAAGTTTTTGAATATGAAAATAACAGCCCAGTTGGGAAGCTATTACAGCAGTGATGTAAGAAAGTTTGAAATGGGAATAAATAGCAAAGGATTGATCTGAGAGACAGTAGTAAAAGAAGTGTCAAGGATAATGTGAAAAGAGGATATTGTGATTCTTCATGGGACCAAAGAAGAGAGAAGGAGTCAAAGATCACTGATATTTTGTGCTGATATTATGGGGAAATCATAGTATTGCATTATATGTCCAATGGTGAAAATTGTAATTCTTCACAGAGAATGTGTGTGTGTGTGTGTGTGTGTGTGTGTGTGTGTGCAGTTTGATTATAAACAAAATTTAACATTTCTTTTTAAGAGACTCTTACTTTAAAAATCTAAGACATTTCTAAATAGACTTGGGGTAAAGGGGGAGCTGTGATTTAAAATAGCTGAAATTATGTTTGTTTTAATTTCATTGATAAATGGGAGAGGAAATAAAGTCTAAAATAAAAGAAAATAGGTATAATTACTGATACGTGATAAAAATATTTGAGATTTTAGAGTTACCCACAAGAATAAATTCTACTACTAATAGAAAATGCTTTGTCCATGTTTTACATGAAATTGTTGTAATTTGCTTGTCTCTCTTCCTTTTAAAAAATCACTAATCTATGCAATCATGGTATTTATCCTTAAAATATAATAAAGTACAAGTTCAATTCTGGCAACAGTTGCAATAATTCTAATATAAAAGGATATTACATAAAGAACTCAACAAAAATAATCAGAGCAAGACACTCCAAATTATGTGAAGATAATTTAAAATGCAAATAAATTTATCTAGAAAGATTTTATTTATCAAGTTAAAATACAACTATACTGTGATTCCAGATTATATATGTTTGAGAACATCTATAATTTTCTTTTCCTGGAATTTAATTACCATTTACTGATTTAAGTTTCTCAGAAATATTTCAGCTTGTGTACTGCTGCAAATTAACTAGGAGAACATCAAATAAAATTATTATAAACTTATAATACCTAAATTTATTATATTATATATTTGAATGTATTATAATGTTGACATATATTGTGTATGTGTATAGATGTAGATATGTTACATAAACTAAGAGAACATTACAAAAACCTTATAAGGAAAATTCCATTTCATTGGCTTTAGTCCTCTCTTCCTTTGACTTTTTTTCAGTATTAAATGCTGCTGACAACTTTTCCATTTCTCCTCCCTAGAATCTCTGAAACTGCACTTTCCAAATTTTTCTGCAAACTATGATCCCTCATTCTCTTTTTCTTTTAGGGAAAGGATAGAGGTAACAAATGAAGAAAAGTGCTACGTTTTTTTTTTTTTTTTTTTTTTTTTTTTTTTTTGGTAATAAATAAAATAATGGTTTATGGTTCCATTATTTAGCTTTTTTTTAAAAAAAAAAATTCTATACAACCAAGAAAATTGGGACAGGAAAGGTAAAATGGAGTTGGGGTGAAATTTGAGTCCCTACTCTGTCAATTGGTACCTATGCATTTTAGTGGGGTGTTTGGGCACCAGGACGCTTTAGTTTTCTTATCCATAAAACTGTGGTGATAAAATAGATGGCACCAAAATTTCTTTCCAGTTGCAGATGTTTCATTTTGTCTTGCTTGTTAGCTGTTCTTCCTCATTTCCTCCTTAAGTATCAGTGTACCCTCAGATAGTCTTCTGTCCCTCTCAATCCTCTCTCTATATACTCTCACCTTAGCAATCTCATCAAAGTCCATGGATTCATGTACTCATGTTTATGGGATAACTTCCAATTTTCTCTCCTCTCCTTTTTTTCATAAGCTCAAATAATGAAATTTGAATTGCTTATCAGAAATCTTCACTTGAAGTGCATCCCAGGGATAATCAGAACCTTGACTTCCTTTTTTTTTTCTTTTTTTTGTTTCCATTGATAGCACCATCACCTGCTAATTATTTATTTCAAAAGCTTCCCCCCTTCCCTTATCCTCCACACGGGTCTATATGTTTTGTAACTAGTTCCTCTTTTATATTGCTATTTTAACCATTTTAATTCAAATTTTCATTACCTTTGCAAAATCTATTACAATTATTTCATATCTTTTCTTCCTTCACTTTTCCTGTTACATTTTTCATTACCAGATTTATCATCCTATAAGATTGCTTTGATCATCATCATCTGAATCACAAATTTTTGATGACTTCTTAGTTCCTTAAAATGTGCCCAAGCAGGGCAGCCAGGTGGTGCAGTGGACAGAGAAACAGCCCTGAAGTCAGGAGGACCTGAATTCAAATTTGACCTCAGACACATGACACTTCCTAGCTGTATGACCCTAGGCAAGTCACTTAACCCTCATTGCCTTAGGGAAAAAAAAGTGTCCAAGCTCCTCACAGTTGAATTCAGGACATTTTACCATATTTCTTACATTGTTTAGCTAATTAAATCACACCATCCTTTGTCATTAAGGTGAACCCATTGTTCAAACATTTCTATTTCCGCAACTTTACAGGACACATGGAACTTTCTCTCCAATATTCAGCTTTTGAAATCCTACCCAACTTTTGCTATTACTATAGTCTATGAGTTCTCATTTCATTTTATTGCTTTTTGTGTATTTATGATACTTCCTTTTATATTTTTATGTTATTTAAAATATATTACATATTATTTTGTACTATTTATAATTTTTTATCTGCATTTCACAACTAGGGATCCTTGTTTTATTCTTCTTTATTAATCCTCTCAGATCTGAGGATAACATTTTGAATAGGGATTCAGCAAATGGTTTCTGAAAATAGATTGTTTTTTAAATACATATCATATTTAATTGTAGAATCATAAAACTCATTTATTTTATTGCTTATTTATTAATAAAACTCAACAATTAGAAATAGAGTAATTTTTATTAATCTTGAAATGACTGAACCTAGATTATTCCCTAAAATATTAAATGCAAAAATTATATTAAATATATTCAGTAAAATATATTACACAATGCCAATAGTCATTTAGTAGCCTGTGCCAATCTATGTCCAGTGGATATGAAAAATAAAATATAAAAAAACTTTTAAGGGAAAAAACAGTTTAACTTTTATCATTAATTTCATATTATCCTGAACTGACAAAAGAATTACTTAGATTACTTATAAAGAAGGAAAATTATGATATTTAATTACATTGAATGAAAGAAGATAATAGTGAATTAGGTTTTTAATACTGAGCCAATTTAATTTACCCCTTATAAGGATAGTCATAACTATCCTGTCAGTGATTTTTTTTCCTAATAAGATTCTAGTAATTATAAATTAGATAGGATTATTTATGAGTTTTCTTTTACCTAACATGACCTACTTATTATCCAGAAGATAAGACTTTCTTCTTATTGATAATATAACATAGTTGTACATGTTAAATGTGAAGCTTTGGTTCCCCTGTAAATCTGAAGGGCAGCTTCTGATCCTTGAAAGTATCTTTCATATTTATATTTATCTAGGTGTGACTATAGTGGATATTTAACCCTATTTTATTAGGATTATGGTATTCATTTCTACTGGCATCCAAAGATAAATCTTTTCTTCTGTCTTATTACTGTAATGGTGGAGTTATACAATTAAATGAATATTTTGAGTTTGAGAAGAAAAGTCATGTTAACATTTTATTGTTATTTTAATTTTGCTTTGTATGATTTGAAGTAAGCCATTTAATCCCATAGTATTTCAGTTTTCACTGAAAGTGAAGCTAATTATAACTATACTGTTTTACTCACTGGGTTTTTATAAAGATACATCAAAATAACATATTTGTGAGATCATGTTGTGATTAAAAAGTGCTAAATAAGTTATAGTATGACAAAATCCCTTACCATAGAGTTGAAATACTATGCACTGCATGAAATTCAAATATTCCAAACATCCAAACACACAGATTCAAATGCTTTTCTAGAACTTTTGGGTTTGGAGTTTCCCTAATTTTGTAATTAAACATCAAAAACAGAAAGATTCTGACACTGCATTCAGGAACTTTCATTTTTCCCTCTTTTGTTTTTTAAAGATTGTATTTCAATAAAAATGGCAGAAAAATATTTTTCTTATTTTTCTTAGTATTCTGAGTTACTGACTTTTCATTGGAGACACCATGTTATAGTGGATGATGCTAACACCTTGGAATCAGAAAGATCTTGATTTAAGTTCTGTCTGTATCACACATAAAGGAGCTATGTGACTAGCAGGTCAACATTCTTGTCAGTCACCTAGACAACGGCCTAAGACTAAAATTACAAAAGTGTTGTTAATATGCTTTGTGGATAGAGATTCCACACTGGAAATTCTATAGAGCCAAAGACATGAAAAAAACAATTAAATAATAATAATAACAATTTGTAAACATAATACTGAATTAAAATAATTTTTTCATTAGAGAGTTGTGAAATTCTTGAGATTCATTTATATCTCAGACACCATAGGCAAACACAAGGGTGATTAATAGAAGAGCAATTGGGGAAAATAGAATTCTGGCCTATATGCTCTAAAGTAAGACAAATGAGCAGCAGCAGGTCAAAGTCCCAGTTCTTGAAAAAGAAATGTTGTAATGCTTTAAATTGCTTGAGGAAAATCATTTGCATGATGCCTTAATGATTTCAAATCATGAAATGTTTAAACATCTAGGTCTCTGGGAAAGCTTCAAAGTTCTTAGGTCTAGATTAAAGCAAAAAATGTCCCTTCCATACCTTTCTATTAAAATGTAATAAAACTGGAGTCGAATGATATCTATAAAAGTAGCTATTCTGCTTTCCAGGATAGTATATTACCCTCTTATCTATGGTCATTCCAGATTGATTATACCAAACAAAATGATGAAATGTCAACTCAAAGAAAAGATTTCCATGTCTGGATCAAGTAATTCTGCATCAGGACAAGATGAGTGGAAATGCAGAGTAATAATTAAAGTATTTAATGTAGGTAATTAATATTAAAAAACCTAGGTAAAATTCAAATTAGTTACTTTCTTCCATAACATCTTTGCAGGGTACTAATGTTGATTAATAGTTTAAGGTGCATTGCCAGTCCTAAGTTTATGAATTTTCATATTCAGCTTTTATTAAAAAAAAACAGTTTTTTGAGAAGTAAAACTTTGCAGGAAAATTCACCATATGATAATATGTACTCTTTTTATGTTACTGTACATATTTTTAAAATAACATTTAATTATCTTAGGATAATCAGAAATAAAGATAGCCAACTAGAGTGTCACTGACTGAAAACATATTTGTCCCTCCAGACAGGAATTTTGGGGAAGTCATTAAGAAGTCAGTGAAAATCAGGACACTTCCCTTGGTACTTCAAATTAACCTCCAACAACCTTGTAAGGAAGAATGGATGTTGTGCTAATAGTGAATGTCTGTACCACTAATCTAAGAGCAGGCTCAAACAACTAATCAAGAACAGATTTTTGAAATCTGTATGTGTGTGTGCATGTGTGTATTTGTGGGTTTGTTACACACCTATTTAAATGCATGGATAATAATTTGCATATATTATTCTTATAAGAATAATCTGGGTGATCCCAAATTTGATATGGATTTGCATTTCAAAAAGGAAAAAAAATATCACATTCTAGGTCATTAAAGTTTATTTATATCTAAGAGTGTATTGGTTGCTTCTGAAATAAAGAAGGATTTTTACATATCACTTTGTATGTGGATTCTCTTGATCACTGTAAATACTTCCTGTCAATGGCACTTATATTTTTTATTTGATTAATGATATAAGATGAATCTGAATAAAACTTAAAAATGGCAAACTCTAGGGCTATTTCTTTACCCCCATTCTAATCAATTCTTTTATCAATAATTTGGATGAAAAGCTAAATTGAATGCCTATCACATTTGAAGATCAGCATAGAGAAATTCTTTATGTGTTACACAGAAAGTTAGAATTCAAAAAAAAGATTTCAATAATCACAGACAAAACTAATAAGAATAAGGATAACTGACGTCATTTAGATTAGACAAAAATGAAAGTATGTCAAAATTAGGATGGTATAGTTAGATGGAAGTATATACAAATTTTAAAAAATACCTTATGGAAGTTAGACACTAAAATTCCAAGATAAGCCAGTAATATGACATGGTTGCTAGAAAAAAAAATAAATCTCAAACCACATTAAGTGAAACACATGGATCTCAGAAAAAACCTTCCTACTTCCAAGACATTTTTATGGGTCAATATCCAATCAAAACCAGCATCATGATCCTTTCTTCATATGCCTATTTCTATGAGCCAGGGTGTATTATAATTCAAAACAAAATAAATTTAATCCAACATTTAATACAACAAAGAGACTCAAGACCCTTCCACCTGCCTGTATACATGATCTACTTATTATATACTTTACTATGCTTTACTACCCAAAGGAAGGGATAGAGAAGTTGTAAACTCTGAGACCAGTAATGAACACACCAGTAATTAATGCACTCAGAAAACATGTGACCAGGGAACATAAATTCTATAATTCAATTCAATAAATATTTACTATATACCTATTATGTGCTAGGCACTGACACATATATAGGAAATATGTATGGCAAAGAATTTGAATTAAAGGCTACATGCCAGAAAGCAATTTGTCCAAAGAATATGTGCAGGGGCAGGTGTGACCAGGGAATGAATAAGTACAGGATAAACCAGACCTTCAGCACTCCTGGGATGTATCTCTGATGTAAATGGGGCATCCTATTGCTCTCTTTTGGATATATTATCTATGATTTGTATGTCTCTGCTGGTCCTCTATTCCTTTATTTATTAATGAAAAAAGCTCAATCTGAAAGGAATCCTTTACTGTCATTTATAGAACTTTCTTCATTTTCATATTTAATATTTTAACAATAACTTGAATGAAACACAATTTCTTTGCTGCCAGATTCTGGTTTTGCTTTGGGGAAATCTTGGATCCCAAATACTAGGATACATTTACTAAAAAGAATCTTATTGACAAGGAACGGCTGAGAGCACAGCATAACTAAAACAAAAGACAATAGATAAAAGCCAGAGAGAATCCTTTTAAGTAAGATTAAGTCTATTCTTTTGACTTCCCTGGTCTATCTTTTCCCAATTGTATGAATTTGGGTTAGAAAATTCCTACAAATTCAGTTTAAATTCCAGTGAGGGTCTTGTGCTCTTAAAAACTCATTTCTAAAATTCTGCAAAACAAAACAGAACCTACAGAAGCAGTATAAAGTCTGAGTCTCTAAAGTACTGTTCACTATCAAGGTCTTCTTTGAATGACATAAAAATGAAATTAAGAACCATCAAAAGCTAATATAATGAGCAAAGTCATTACTCTCCATCTCCACTCATTTCCTTGCATCTATTATCTAAATCTGGGATCAACAATGCCCTTAAGTTTTATACTATATTATGATCATCTTAAACCATTCCAATCTTTCTCCCTATAAGTATAATGCCTAGAACAAGGGAGTCATAATAATTTTACTGTGGTCTTTCTTGATCAGCTTGCATCCACTGTTACGATGAACTCATCTTTGCAGAGGCTTAACAAAACACATTACATGACAAATAGATGTTTTTAAAACTACAGATATTTAACTTTGCAATGTTCATAAAACAGTGGATTCAAATACAATTTGTATTTATACACTTGTTGCCTATGATCTAAATTAACTGGTTTTGTGCATTTGTATATCTTTCTATAGATCTTAAATTGAAGCCAAAGAGATTTTATATCAAACTCATCTAATCTTTATTTATAATTTTGATTATTTTATTTAAATTTATATATATATATATATATAATATAAGAAATGCCAAATATACAATATTATATTGTCTGTACAAATCCATGGTTATAATGCTCATAGGATTTCTAAAAAAAGAACCCTGAGACTCTTCTATTCCCTTTATCTATTAACATATTAGGAGAGTGAATTTACATTGCCAGTTACCTCTGAAGGCAACGAAATTCTAATATTGAATAGGAGTGTTGATCAGGAGGAAAAACAGGAAGGGAAATCATGCCAACAACAAGTCCTGATAGTGTGAGGAGGTTTATCAATAGATGTAATGAAAGAGGAGAGAAGATTTTACTAAAAAGATACAGCTGGGACTTTCCTTTAGGAAATGGATGAGGTATGAGAATACAAGGAACATATAACTGAGTTTTCTTTACCTCTATGCATAGCAATGCAACAATGTGATATAATGGAAAGAGGTCTGAGTATAGTTGAAAAAACAAACAAACAACAACAACAAAAAAAAAAAAACAAAAATCAAAAACTGTTTCAAATCTTAGCTCTACTACTGGTTAGCCAGACAACCACAAGTCACTAATCTCTCTAAAATCAATATTTTTCATAATAATGGAACAAAGAATAATACTTAAGAATATCAACCTTATTGGACAATTTTAGAAGTAAATAAAGTAGTGTGTGTGTGTGTGTGTGTGTGTGTGTGTGTGTGTTTGGGTGCAAACACATACAGACATATTATAATAAATATATGAATTTTACAAGCCTTAAATATATTAAACATTTAGATGTCATGATTTTGTACACTTTATATCACTAACATAGTGAAGATCAGTCAATATCTATCTATCTATTTATTTTAGCCAAAATATGATACTATACCTAAAAAACTACTTCATAAGAACCTTGGGCTAGAGCAGAGAACATATCAAGGACAACAGTAGGTGATAAAGCTGAAAAAAATAGATTAAAGCTAGAGATCAAGGAAATTCAAAAGCCTTTGGGAATAGCTTAAACTTTATTCTGTAAGCAATAAGGTATAATTAAATGTTTTTGAACACAAGATGATGCAATCCAAGGTAAAATTTAGAAGGATTATCATGGCAGGAATTTATTCTGAAAGTCTAATTAAGTTGGGTGAGTTTTGTTCTGACAGTAAGAATGAAAAAAAAAAAAAAAAAAAGAGGCTGATCCAAGAGATACCCCAGAACTAATATTCACACAATTAATTGGATATCAAAGGGAAAGGAGAGATGTGTGAATGACTGTTAAAAATAATGACTGGGAAAATGTGAATACCTCTAATGGAGACAAGGATTATGAAAGGAGAAGTAATTTTGGAAATTTGATATTGGAAATGTTTGAGAGATCAATGAGAGAAATGATGGTCTATAGTTTAGGAGAAACTTTAGGACTGGTTATAGGGAATTGATACACAATGGCATATAAGCAACTCTTTTTTTTTTTCTTTTAAATATCGTGAGGTTTGTTTTGTTGATAGTGGTAATGTTTTTGTTCTTTTTGTTTGTTTGTTTGTTCTTTTCAAATCGAATTAAAAGCAGTTAAGAAAGGATATAAATAATGGTAATTATCTTGGATTTCCTCAATAGTTATACTAAGAAGAGAAAAATAACTAGAACAGAGTAGAAAAGGAACCAAATCACAAGAGTATAAGTAAGAGGTAATGAAGCAAGATATAGTACATAGGGAGATAAATTTGAATTTGGAATTGGACATTTGAGCCTTGAATTCAGAAACGTTAAAGTTTTATCATGAACACTTAACTTTCTGATACTTTGGATATTTAATCTGTAAGCATACTAGACAATTCTCCAAATCCCTAAATTACAGAGAAGGTGTTGACCTGCTTTAGTTTAGAGAGTTTCCTCATCTTCAAAAGCCTAATATTAAAAGATGAACATTTATCCCAATATCCTTTGCAAAAAGTTTGGCAATGAATGTAAAGAGAGATATGGGAAAACCCCTAAGTACATTTTTTGACAGTATGAAAAGTCACATTATTTATTATTATTATTTTTTAAAATAAACTCAAAAAGTTTTAATGACAACACAAAGGGGAGGAGAGACAGAATTGATAAGCTTGAAGAGATAGCAAAGGTTCTATGCCTATCTGGAGATGAATTCCCTGTGCAACATTTACAACAGAGTTATTTGAACCTGTATTCTGATACCCTAAGGGATGAAAAATTCACTCGCTGGGACTCTTTCCATTTTAGAAGAGTTGTAATTAGTAAGAAATTTTTGTTTTGTTTTGTTTGTTATACTTTTAGCTATATTTGCTTCTCTAAGACTTTTGCTGTGTTCACTGGGAGCCAAATATTTTTTAATCTTTTTGTTTAATTAAAGCTTTTTATTTTTCAAAACATATGCATGGAATATTCTTAGATATTAATACTTGCAAAACCTTGTGTTCCATTTTTTCTTCTACTTCTCCAACCCCCTCACATATCTGGCAACTAGTCTAATATTTGTTAAATATGATAGAAGTATATGTTACATCCAATATATGCATACATATTTATACAATTATCTTGCTGCACAAAAAACATCAAATCAAACTGGAAAAAAATGAGAGAGAAATTAAGATGCAAGCAAACAAAAACAAAGTGAAAATGCCATGTTGTGAACTACACTCAGTTCCTATAGCCCTCTGTGGGTGTAGATAGTGTTCTTCATCACAAGATCATTGGAACTGGCCTCAATTATTGTTGAAGAGAGTCATGTTCATCAGAATTTGAGTGTCATACAATATTGATATTGCCATGTACAATGACCCCTGGTTCTGCTCATTTCACTTTGCATCAGTTCATGTAAGTCTCTCTAGGACTCTGAAATCATCCTGCTGGTCATTTCTTATAGAAAAATAGTATCCCATAGCGTTCATATACCATAATTTATTAAGCTATTCTCCCATTGATGGGCATCCATTCAGTTTCCGGGTTCTTGCCACTACAAAGAGGCCTGCCACAAACATTTTTTCACATGTGGGTCCCTTTCCCTCCTTAATATTCTCTTTGGGATATAAGCCCAATAGGGCTGCTGGGACAAAAGGTATAAAGAATTTGATAACTTTATGAGCATAGTTCCAAATTGCTCTCCAGAAGGGCTGGATATACTCACAATTCCACCAACAATGTATCAGTGTCTCAGTCTTCCCACATCCCCTCCAACATTTGCCATTATCTTTTCCTGTCATCTTAGCCAATCTGAGATGTGTGTAGTGGTATTTCAGAGTCGTCTTAATTTGTAGTTTTCTGATCAATAATGATTTAGAGAATCTTTCATATGGCTAGAAATGGTTTCAATTTCTTCATCTAAAAATTGTCTGTTCATATCCTTTGACCATTTATCAACTGGAGAATGGCTTGAATTCTTATAAATTTGAATCAATTCTCTATACATTTTAGAAATGAGGCCTTTATGAGAACTCTTAACTATAGACAGGTTTTCCCAATTTATTGCTTCCCAGCTTCTACTCTTGTCTGCTTTAGTTTTGTTCATACAAAACATTTAACTTAATATAATCAAAATTATCTATTTTATGATCAATAATGATCTCCAGTTCTTCTTTGGTCACAAATTCCTTCCTGCTCCATGGATCTAAGAGGTTAACTATCCTATGTTCTTCTAATTTGTTTATAATATCATTCTTCATGTCTAGATCATGAACCCATTTTGACCTTTTCATCGTATACAGTATTAGGTGTGGATCAATGCCTAGCTTTTACCATACTAGTTTCCAATTTTCCCAACAGTTTTGTCAATTAATGAGTTCTTATCCCAAAAGCTGGGTCAATGGGTTTGTGAAATACTAGCTATTCCATTGACTGCCTACTCTACTGACAGTACCAAATGGTTTTTGATGACTGCTGCTTTATAATAAAGTTTTTGATCTGATCCAGCTAGGTCACCTTCATTTACATTTTGTTTTCATTAATTCTCTTGAAATTTGTGATCTTTTGTTCTTCCAAATGAACATTGCTATTATTTTTTCTAGATACGCAAAATAATTTCTTGCGAGTTTGATTGGTATAGCACTAAATAAATAGATTAATTTAGCTATTATTGTTATTTTTATTATATTCACTTGGCCTACCCATGAGCACTTGATATTTTTACAATTATTTAGATCTGGCTTTATTTATGTCGAATGTGTTTTGTAGTTGTATTCATACAGTTCTTGACTTTTCCTTCACAGGTAGACTTTCAAATATTTTATATTATCAACAGTTATTTTAAATTGAATTTCTCTTTGTATCTTTTGCTGCTGGATTTTGTTAGTGATACATAAAATGCTGATGATTTGTGTGGATTTATTTTGTATCCTGCTACTTTGCTAAAGTTGTGGATTTTTTTTTAGTGGTTCTCAAAGGTTCTCTAAGTATACTATCATATCATCTGCAAAGAGTGATAATTTGCTTTCCTCATGATCTACTCTAATTCCTTTGATCTCTTTTTCTTCTTTTATTGACAAAGCCAACATTATTAATGAAATATTTAATAGTAATGGTGATAGTGGGCAGCCTCGTTTCACTCCTGATCTTATTGGAATGGTTGTAGTTTGTTGCTATTACATATGATGCTTGCTGATGGTTTTAAATAGATGCTACCTCCTTAACTTCTTTCTTTTTTATTATAATTTTTATTTACAAGATATATGTATGCATGGATAATTTTTCACCATTGACCTTTGAAAAATCTTCTGTTCCAATTTTTCTCCTTCCTCTCCCTACACCCTACCCCAAATGACAGGCAGACCAATACATGTTAAATATGTTAAAATATATGCTTAACTTCTTTCCTATTTATTTTGTGGTTTGATTTATCTAGTTCTGAGAGAACAAGTTGGAGATCCCCCACTATTATAGTTTTGCTGTCTATGACTTCCAACAGCTCTCTTAACTTCTCCTATAGGAATATTGATGCTATACCACTTGGCACATACATCTTTAGTATTGATATTGCTACATTATCTATAGTACTCCTTAGCAAGATAGAGTTTCCTTCCTTATCTCATTGAGTTAGATCAGTTTTTGCTTTTGCTTGATCTGAGATCAGGATGTCTACCTTTGCTTTTTTTTTTTTTTTTTTTTTTTTTTTAACTTCACTTGAAGCATAATAGATTTTGCTCCAGCCTTTTACCTTCACTCTCTATATATCGCTCTGCTTTAAATGTGTTTTTTGTAAGCAACATATTGTAAGATTCTGGCTTTAATTCAGTCTGCTATCTGCTTTTGTTTTATGGGAGAGTTCACCCTATTCATATTCACAGTTAAAACAACTATGTATTTCCCACCATCTTATTTATCCCAAGTTATGCTTTTCTCTTTCCTTTGCCCCTTTCCCTCCTCCCCAGAATGTTGCTTCTGATCACCACTTGCCTCAAGCAACTCTTCCCCTTTAAAGCCCTTCTCCCTTTCTTATAACTTCCCTCTACTATTTCTGTTTTCCCTTCTATTAGCCTCCTACTTTCCTTTTCCTTTTGCCCTCCTACTTCCTTATAAAAACCTAAGTACATTTCAAAGTAAAGGAGGCATCAAGGGACACAAAACAGTTCTTCCTATGCAGAATGCCCTTATGTCACACATTGGGGTGGTAGGGAGGTTTTATCTCAGGAAAGCAGTATAGATGAAATTGTTTTCATAGTTTTAATGTTTTAAAAAATGGCACCACCTCACCTATTGAATTTCAAAAGATTGTAGTGTTTCATCCATTTTAGATTTAGTCTAAAACTTGAAAATACTATAAATAACAGTCAACATAAACCTAAACAAGCATATGTACATTTCTCCTTTTTATTACGAATGTTGTATTTCATATTCTTTTTTCAATTGAATTAAAATAAATTATTTTAAAAGTCTACAAACAACTCAAAATTAAAGTAATTTATTTATTGGTAAAATGGGACAAAAGGGTAAAAAAAACAGGGAAGTATAAAGGGCAAGAGACAAAGTATAATTTTCATAAAGCTTTTCATCAACAAACAAGAAAAATCTCTGAGATATTTTATTTATGGTTGGTTAAAATTTTAGAAGTTATCACATTACAAATAACTTCTGAAAAGGCCACAAAACATAACCAATTGGAAACTTTGGAATTGTATACCTTTGTTGTTGTCCATTCCCCCTACGGCATACAGGGTTCCAACAGTAGATTTTCTTGGTTTAGTTCTTGGACTTTGCATTAAAGTTCTTCTTTCAGGCAACAGATGGTACTTCATAGCTTCCAGAATAAGTTTTTGACATTCTAGGTCATCTTTAAATAAAGCATGGTTTTCAAGGTCAGCCAAAATCTGTGAATAATGAATCAGATTCATTATTAATAATGATTTTTGAAAGTTAAAGAATAAATGATGCAAACGTTTCATGCAATATTGTCATTAAAAACCTGAGTCAATTTCATATTTTTTCACTGATAAGAATAATAACTTTATAGATCAATACTTTCTTTCATCATGGACTCACAGAGGCTAAAGAGAATTTCAGAAGTCACTTGGGCACCCCCTGTATTATTGTTAAGATTAAAAATTTTTAAAGGGTTGCCTATGCTATCTTTAAATAGTATCTAAGCAAATGAATTAATCAATATCACTAAATAATTCAAATCTTCCAGGAAATATTTATTATGTTTCATCTAATTCTATGCTGGTACCATTCAGAGCATGTTTTCCATCTTAAGTGAAAATGTCATTCTACTCATTATAATTCTTGATGTAATTGAAGATTCTTAACAAGCCACTTCATGGCCTACTCAGCTTAGAGTCAGAAAATCTTTGTTAAAAATTCAGTGTTTGATTTTCATTATATGTGGGACTATGAAGAAATCACTCAACTTCTTAAAGAACTAGTATGCCTAATTTTTAAAAGGCAAATGCTAATATCTGTTTTCTGTCTTATACAGTGGTTTTGATGCTCAAATGACATAGTGTTTATAAACTGCTTTGCAAATCTTCAGCCAAAATTATTTTAGAAAAGGTTAGAATATTCAATTGATAATAGACATGTTTGGAGGAACATTCAGACAGAATTGTTTATTGAACTGGCCCATCTTCATAGTGACATTTATTTTTTTTCTTCATCTTTATTCTTTTCTCTACCATATGATATTAGACCAGAGAGTTCTTAAACTGGCTTCATATTCTGAAAATATATTGCAATATGATTAGTTATCTTTGAAATTGCATGTATTTCATTTTATATATTTAAAAACATTTTGAAGGTTCTAAAATGTAAATCAGAATGCTATGGGGAGTATATGACATAATTAGGTGTTCATCAGTTCATGCCTACCTTAGCAAATAATGACTATTTAGAGAGGCATCATGATATTGTGGATATAATTGTTTCTACCCATTGAAAGACCTGAATGCAAGACCAAGCTCTGACACATATTGACTATGTCATCATCAACAAGTCATTTGATCTGTAGGTTCTCTAGTCAATTTTATGACTACAAGTTGCAGAGAAACTATCAATTTGTACTGGTAGAACAGTTTCTTACATCAATGACATCAAATGGAATTCAATGGAGCAGTATCCGCCCAATAGCAAATATTTGCTGAATTCACTGAAATACTTAGTTAAAAAGGGTACAGAAGGTCATGGTATCCATGGTTTCAATAATGAAAAGAGTTTGGGGCTACATTCAGGCTCTCTAAGTGTCTGAGGCCAGCCACTGCAAAGAAGTAAATAATTCTTAACTATTTTCCCACATTTTTTCATTGAAAATATTGAAGGAGGTCACGTTAAACCAATGAACCACTGAGGAAACATTGTTCTCTCTTTGTGTATCAAAATAAGAAACATATAAACTGATGGTAAAGTTTAATCTTCTGGGACTTCTGGCTGAGGGGTAAAGCTATTTAACACCTAATAAATGTCTGTAGCACAAATATAGGCTAAATAGGAATTCTGAGGAAAATTTTAAATGGCAATAGCATATATGTCAATATGCCAGGGGAGATGAGAAGATAAAAATGTAGAGTCAGTAAGTTATAATAATAAAAAAAAAAATTAAAAATTGGAGTTAGATCTTAGTTTGAATTGTAGCTTTGATACTCAGCAGCTGTGTAAACTGGGACAAATTACTTAACTTCTGCAATCTTTTGATTCCTAAACTATAAACCAGGAGCATTCTTTTTATTAGTTAGCATGTTTTCTGCTGGGAAATCATTTTGTGAAGCATAAAGCATTATAAGCACACAAGCTATATGGTAGAGAGGCACCGTAGTATTAAGGATTCAGTTGGCTTCAAAGCAGGAAGACCTGGTCTAAGACCTACCTCTTACATATATACATATATAGAGTGTGTGACAGTAGACATGTAACTTGATCTGTAGATTCTCTAAACAAATTGGAAATTTAATATAATTATTAATATATGCCCAAATCTCTCCCCAATGAGCCTTGTAACCTAATTGGGAAGATAAGCATATATGAAACTAGATAATATTAATGTTGTGATCTTGACAAGTTCTGATTGTACAAATCAGTGTAAACTAGATTAGTCATTAAAAGTTTCCTGGGAAAGTTAAAATATGGGCTGAGAATTCAGTAGTAGATTGGGTTTGATTAGGAATAAAGAAAGAAGAAGGATGTTTTGAAGGCAAGAGAACAGCTTAAACAGAAATATGGAGGAAAGAACATACACATTGGATACTAGCTTGGCTAGAACAGAGGGTTCACATTTTGCAGAGTAGTAAGGTCAGAAAGATAAGGTGGAATCAGATACTAGAGAGCCTTAGATTCCAGAAATGTCAATGATGATTAATACTTAAATAAGTATCAGTGGTTAAATGGTTTGCCCATGATCACAAATCTAGTAAGTATCTAAGTATTTGGACTTGGAGACAAGAGAAACAGAAAATTATAGGGGAAGCGAGAGAAAGAAATGAATGCCAAAGAAAGAGAAAGATTCCTGAGGAAAACATTAGGAGATGGGGAAGTATATAATGATATATAAAATGGAAGTGACCAAGAAAATGGGAGTGGTATACACAAAGTGAAAAAATTTTATTCACATAAGTGGTGAACTTCAGTGTAAATTATAGTTACAATTTCATCATAAAAATAATGAATTATTTTCTTCATAATAATTCAACTGATCTATATTTTAAACTCCAAAAAACTCTTGTCCAAATAATATAGCCATAGTATTTACCAAACTTGGGAAAATATATCACTTAGGAATAGGAATATTCTATACATTGCTGCTGCTAGGCTGCCAGTTTCCATAAAATAATCCTAAGGGTCAATGTAGATTTGGGGGAGAGGTTCTTCATCACTATGACAAATAAAACCCTCAAAAACCCTCAAAGACCAAAATAATAGAAGATGGAAATTGCTTTTAGGAAGCTTAATCTGTTAGCAATTTACAAAATGTATTAGGAAAGTGATGGGAAAGAAATGAGAGCAATTAAAACTAATAAACTAAATCTATAATTTCTTTTTTGGAAGTGTCTCCTGTATGAAGGAAGTCCTAAGAAGATATGGAAAGTTTGAAAGAGATTAGAATCTTTTTATTCCCTTCCTTTAACGTTGCCAAGATAAATGTCAAAAAGATTTAAACTATTTGAAATTATTAAAAGAATATTTTAAAAACCCAAAAGAAAATACTACTTAAATTCAAATATCATAGATGTGAGCAATCCCTCTATCAGTATAGATTTTAACTCATTCATGACTATTTATTTTTTGCAATTGATGTTCTCACACTGGTTATCTAAAAAAAAAAATTCTATACAACACTATATAAGCTTTCCTTTAACATGTTCTAGGGAGAAAGTACAACACTCAGGCTGATCATCTGCTATTCCTTAATTTTATTACATTAAAAAGATCCCTTCCTTGAATGATTCTAGACCCACTGATGGATTTCAAATTAAAAATGACACATAAATATTTGCAAGTCTGCAATGTTACCAATATGTATAATAGCTTCAAATAACACAGATAATAATTCTTTTACATCTTTTTTGCTGTTTTAGAGAGTTCCTTTCTCTAAAAATTGATTACCCTGTGATCAATATAGTCACTTCTTTTCTGAGTGAGGCTAGTTTGTTCCTTGAATGACCAAAAAAAAGGGGGGGAGGGGAAACACAAATGAAAAGAAAGTAAGAAAGGAAAAGAAAACATCCTTCTATTTGGGCTGTAATTGAAGCTTTTTTGGTTTAGTAGGAGTTTTCACAATTTTTGTTCCATATTCATATCATTCAAGAACATAGGAATCACTTTATAATGAGGCATCATTATCACATCTCTGAGGTAGAGATTAAAAGAAGCTTAGGAAAAAACACCAGGTCAAAAAATATGTAAAAAAATAAAAAATATGGTAGAATATTCTTTTAATAAATTGGGTAATACATATATACAGTGATTAAAAGAAAAATGTTAGAATAAAAAGTTGTAAAAAAAGTAAAATTATTCTGAGTTATAATGAAGAAGATACTGGTATTGGCTTAAAAAGCTATCTCTGGAGATGGTGACAAATTAATTAGTTTGATGATATCTATGAAAATTGACACCAATAGAGTCTGTAAAAAATGTTTTACTTAATGATAGAATTGACAAATAAAATAGAGACAACAGAAAAACAAACTGATAAAATTAATCAACAACATCAAAAGATTTGGGTGTGATTAAAATAAAAGCAATATTTATATAGCACAGAACAAAGAGAAAGTATTTCTAAATTATTATGTTCTAAAACCATTGAGAAAGAAAATGATCTTGATCACATTTTGTTAAACTGAACAAGAATTTTTTTCTCAAAATACTGAAAATGGAGAAAAATGGAAAATCTACAAATTTATTGTATATTAGTTGTGATGAACACAAAATTCAATTTATTGACCTTTATGTTAATGAAATTTCAAGTCAAGAATAAAATGGCAAGATGATTTTATAAACAACTAATATGAAAGGTATTTTTTTCTAAATAAAAAAACAATTAACTAGAATGTGATATATAAGGTAATATAAGACTTTTAACTCGAATTTCCACCAAAGCTAAATATTCTTTACAAAGACAATGCTGGTTATTAAAAAAATGAACTTGAAAAACTTACAGAAAGAAAGTCCAAATTTAAAATAGTTTATGGGATTTTAAGGAATTGATATTTCATAACTGTGATTATCTCAGAGCAGGTATCACAGAAGGATTTTTAAAAAGAACTAATAGCAGTGAATGGGGAGTGAGATGGTACAGTGAATAGAGCACTAGGTTTGAAATCTAGAAATCTCATCCTTATGTTTAAATCCAGGCTCACACACATATTAGTCATGTTACCATGGGCAAATCATTTAATTCTGTCTATCTCAGTTTCTCACTTGTAAAATAAGATGAAGAAGGAAAATGGCAAAATACTTTCCAGAAAAACCTTCAAAGATCCTCAGAAAGAGGTGGACATGATTGAAGTGACTGAAAACAAAAGTTGTAATTCATTGCTTAATTCCTGAAAGATACAATTATGAGAAAAATAAAGGAGGAAGCAAGAGATGAAAAGTTTGTATTTGAAGAAATTAAAAAGCAATTGATTGCAGGGAAAAACAGTATACCCAGATAAGCGCAGGGGGCTTGAGTTCTGGTAAACAGGTTGCAAGAACCTTAGGTCTTGATACATGTTTCAAAAATCTGCTTTTATAAGCCCAGTCCAAGGTTGAGGAGTAAATACCCTCTCTCCTTGGAGGGGATAATTATTACCTTAATCTATAAATACTTATCACATCCTACCTCCTCTAATGAACCAGTTCCTTGATGCCATTTGGTTCCATCTGCTTATGGTACAATAAAGCCCCTTCCTTTGAGAAATGATTCTGGTTTTGTGGTAATTCTTACAGATCAAACTACGCTTCTACTGCATTTCTATTGGTGTCTAAATTCAAGGGGTGGGGAGTGGGGGAGGAAGTTGAGAGCAGATCCCTTAAGCTACTCTTCCATGTTCCCTTTTCTCCTGGACATTTTTCCTCTGATGATGGCTCCAAATTTGGCCTTTGGCCTGGATTAGTAAATCCATCCTCTTCCTCCTTGTTTCACATCCATTCCTCTCCCTTGTCTTCTATGACTTTGAAGCCCTTCCCAAGGGTGTTCTAACCCAGGAGTGATAGGATAGGAGAGATCCCTCCTAGTTTTAGTTGACATTTTTACTAATTGGGCCTTTCCATGCCATTCAACAAAAGCAGAGGAAGTAGTCTGTGTCCTCCAGATATTTTTCCAGATTCAGTCTTACCTATAGAGTGATAATGGCCCATATTTTACTTCCCAAATCACTTAAGGAGTCTCTGAAGCATTAGGTATTATCTACTATCTCCATTCTGCTTGGCACTGCCAATCCTCAGGAAAAATGGAGAAAGACAATAAAACCTTAAAACAAACCCTAACAAAAATGAGTCAGGACTCTTAAAATGGGTGGATCAAACTCCTGCCCATCTGCCTTTTCCACACCAGGGTAGTCCCCTGAACACATGTTAAACTTAGCTCTTGAGTTCCTCTGTGGAGACCCTTTTGAACAACAGACATCCTTATTGACACTGATACACTCAGATCTCTCTTGTGTACTGACCAACTCAAACAAATAGGACTGCCCTACAAGATCATGTTAATCCAAGCTCACCTGGGCTTAGCAACAAGTCACCTAATGATCTTTACTAACCTGGTGAAATGGTATACCTAAAAGATTGGCAAACATTCCAATGATACTCCCACTTATTCTCCAAATAGAAAGGTCCATTTAAAGTTATTCTTTCTCTTTCCATAGCGGTCAAATTAGAAGGGCAACCCACTTGGATACTAGTCTTAGACCAGACTAGAGTTAAGCCAGTCCATATTTCTTTAGAAGACCCTGGCCACATACCAGTCAGCTACTCTACTCCTATGAACCAGTGCAGGATCTATACTTCTTTTTTAAGAGACAGCAATTAGTCATGTCCCCAGAATAGGAATTATTGCTTTTTTGCTATACTCCTGTTATTTTGCACTCCTTTCTTTATCTTCTTTTTGTGTATCCATTGGGATCAGTACAGGGGGAAGACCAATTGGTAACTGTTACCCACTTAGGGCAAGGCTTTTAACCTATCTGAGTCTCTGTACTTACCTTCCATCCTTTATTTAGTGGCCAACAGTACCATACATTTCCTTAATGTTACCTCCTGTTGACTCTGTCCTGGCAATTCTAACTCTATAAAAATAGTCCCCCTTTCCACCTTGTGAGTAGGGGGAGATTACCCTTACACTAACTAGCTCCCCCTTTGGATACTAAAATTGTGAAACAACTGTTATCATCAATCTTTGTTTTTTGAGGGTCTGCATGGATCTCTTGAACCCTCCCACTGAGCTTGGTAAACTCAGAATCACTTTTCTAGCACTTAAGACACTCTCTTTTTTGAATCCTCTGCATTTTTCCCCATCCCACCAGGAGTCCTAATCATTTTGTTTTCTAGCAGATCCCCAAGGGGATTCCTGTGGGCAGAATCGACATGCATTGACATTCTCACTGCAGTCCAGTTTGACACCTGTGCTTTCCTCAGTGAGGAGTGCTGTTTCTTCATGAACAAGTAATTTTCTTTATGGGTAGTTTACAGCAGGGAAGAGAAAAACAAGATGTGGTAGCCCACCCAACTAGGTGGAGGAGTTTTGGATCCTACTAAACTGAATGCAGGAAGCTTGAATCTTGCTACATGTTTCAAGATTCTGTTTTGAAAAGTCCTGACAAATGTTTGCAGGCTAACCCGCCACAAACATTTCTTAGGAGGAAATAACCATTTCCTTACTCTAGAAATACCCATAACAAACTACCTCCTCTAATCAACCAATTCTCTGATGATGTTTAATTCCATCTGATTTTCTTTCAAAAAATCTCTCTCTTTTGAGAAATGAGTCTGATTTCTTGATGATTCTTACAAATTGAAACTGCCTTCCCACTACACATGCTATCCCTCACACATAACACTCCATTTCCACTTTCCATGTTGTTTCTCTGGTTTTCCCTTATGTTGAATTCCCTCAAGGGATTCCCTCAAGGGATTCCTCCATTCTGTTTCTCTCAAGGCTTCCCTCACTTTCATAGAGACTTCCCTCAAGAAGACTTATCTGACCAATCTCTAACACCCCTCCATTGCAAGTACCTTCCTCTGAAATTATGTCTAAACTACAATTTACATATCTTAGATCTACATATCCATATGCATGTTCTTTCGCCCATGAGAATGTGAACTCTTGTTGGATAGTGGTTGAGTTTTTTCCTAGCATGTCAGCACAGTGCTGGACATCATTTAATAAATATTTAATATTAATGATGATAAATACCAAAATTAGAGATTAAGAAAGATTGTTTAGATTGAAGAAATAGAGAACTATATGCATATTTTGTTTTGTTACTAGAACTGTGAACTCTTTGGTGAGAAATTGCCATCAATTGGAATGTCAATATGTCAATAGAAAAGTTCTTTGAAATTTATTTTCTTTGTTGTTGTTGTTGTGGTTGTTGAGTTGTGTCTAACTCTTCCTGGTCCCATTTGGGATTTTCTTGGCAAAGATACTGGAATAGCTAGCCATTTCCTTCTTCAGCTCATTTTATACATGAGGAAAGAAGGGAAAAACTGTTAAATAACTTGCCTAGAATCATAAAGCTAGTAAGATCCTGAAGTCAAATTTTAATTCAGGAAGAGAAATTTTCCTGACTTGAAGATGAACACTCTATCTATTGTGTCATCTTATACAATTATCTTGGAAGTACCCAAATTACTGAGTTATTGACCAAATTCCCAAGTTGCAGAGGATTTGATCCTAAGGCTTCCTCATTCCAAAACCTGAACTTTGTTAAACTGTTTTTCACGCACTGGTATATATGGACAAAAGTAATAGGAAAGACATGGAGACCCAGATTCATCAATTAGAAAACATTTAACTGAAACAGAACAATCTGAGAATGCAAGGTTCAATATTTCATTTACAAGCTGCCATACTGAAAGGCACCAGGTAGGTTGGGATAAACAGATCAGAAGTCTATGACCTTTCACTAGCTGGGGCTACTGAAAAAAAGCAAGCTAGACAGAGGAGAGTCAGGAATCAAACAAAAGTTCAGTTTCAAAATGAGAATAAACTTGCAAGCAAGGATCCATGTCCTGAAGCCCCATCCCTGGGGGGAGTGAGACAAGGCAGTGTGGGAAGATCTGGTTATTTGTACCCATGACTGTGCAGTGAACTGTAGCCATGACAATGGAGGGGTTAACAGAAAATATAATAAGTTTGATTCAGGATTTTGTTGTGACTGAGATCTTCCAGAGCTCAGGGCATAGCCCTCTTGCTGGACTTTTACTCTTCAACTCTGAAGGACTTATATTGAATAATGTTATCCACACCAAGAGAAGAACTGATTGTGTCGGAATATAGATTAAAATCTATCTTTAAAAAATTATTTTTCTTGAAGATTTTTTGAGGGGAGGAATCTATGTTATATTTCAAAACATGATAATAATGGAAATGTTTTGCATAATTTCACATGTGCCTTCTCAATGTGGGTATGAAGAGGAAGGAAGGGAGAAAACCTAGAACTCAAAAGTTTTAAAAATGTAAAAAAAAATGTTTTACACATAAATGGGGAAAACAAAATATTAAATAAATAAATGGGAAGAAAAAATTATATTGCTTAAAACCTTGACAATTGAGAATTACATTCTTCAAAATGTTGAAATAACAAATGATCTTTGTACTAAACAAACTGCTTTGTTTGGCATTCTTCATAATCTGACTCTCAATTTAAATGTCCAGGCTATAAAAACATTTCTTCCTTTCACATCTTCCATGACCCTGTCCTCCTTTACAATTCTTCAAATATCACAATCCTCCCATTTTTATGTCTGCTCATATTGTTTTCCATGCATGGAATGTTCTCCTTTCTCATTTCTTCCTCTTAAAATCATGAATAGCCTTTAAGACACCTCCAGAACTACTTTTTGTGTGAAATACATCCTTATCATTCATCTGTTTAGTGAATTCTCCTCCAAGTTACTTTATTTGGTTTTTATTTGATTGCTCTGGAAGCTAACTTTACCTGCACCTTAAGGCCAGATCAAATGAATTAGGCGAGTTGGCTGTTATTGTAGTTATTGTTTTTCCTAAAAGGCAGAGAAGCTGCCTTAGGATCAAGCCTAGGACCTGATTTATTTCACAAATTTAAGACATATGTAGCGTATGCTATTTCCCACACTAATCTGTGAAATTTAAAGCTTAACAGTTGACTCATTACACTGAGAATCAACATAGCCTTTTAGCCAGGCTTGAATGGAAATGAAGTAGGCTTCTTTGTTGAGTATTCTTACTATTTTATTGTTAACTTTTTAAGTTTTGGCTAACAAATATTTCATTTTGCTCCAATTTGAAGCCTAAAGTGGACTGATATGAGGTAGACCTGGCCCACAACCCCAGTATTAAGTGAATGTTGTTTTCCTCTTTAACAGGAATATATATATATATATATACATATATATATATATATATATATTTTTTTTTTTTTTTTTTTTTGAGGGCAGTTTTGCTTTTGTCTTTTTATCACTAGTGCCTAGTAGAATATCTGGCCCAAAGTCAATGCTGAATGAATATTTGTGCATTTTTCATGAAGAGAAAAAGATGGCATTCCATCAAATGTAAAGAGGAGATAAACAGGATGCTTGTTGATCTTGAAATGTGGCATGAATACCTTAGAGAAGAGATATTATAGACTAATGGGATTAATTAGCATATTGATCCTGGAATCAGGAAGGCCTGAATTCAAATCTAACCTCAGACACTTCCCTTTCCCTATCAGTAAAATTCAGATAATAATAGTACCCACCTTCCAGGTTTTTTGTGAGGATCAAATGGGTTAATAAATGCACAATACCTGGTACACAGTAGATACTAAATATTAGTATTATATACTAATATATATACTATGTAGTATATACTAATAATAGCTAAATAAATGTTAGTTATTATTTTTATTATTAGCTAAAGTATATACATATTATGTTAAACTATATAATGATTATTATTAGCTAAAATATTGAGTAATGTAGCCAATATGTAGCAAAAATGATAATTATAATTTCTCATTTACATTAGGAATAAAATAATAGCATAATTGCAAACATTTTAATAAATTATATTACTGTGGAGGAGAAGCAGTATGGTATAGTGAATAGAGATTAAAAAAAAAAAAACCCTTTCAAGTTTTGATTTTAATATATAAACCTGCTTTCTCCCAGAGAGAACTATTATTATTTTAAAACAAAAGAAAGCAAAAGAACACCAACATTTTGGCGCCCGAACAGGGACAAAATCCTGATTTCAGTGGAAAAGCCTCTGATCCTGAATCCAGTGGAAAAGTCTTCTTGACCCAGAAATTAGGGTGAGTACAACAAAGAAATTTTGTTAAAAGAATTAAAGTATAATTTCAGCTAAGATGGGACAGATACTTAGAAAACAGCCTGTTTCTGTTCATGGAAAATGTTTAGAAAACATTGTCAAAGTTATGGAAAGCCAAAGTTTGATTATAATTTTGGAGCAGATCACTGAACTTTTAGAAATTGTTAAGTACGTATGTCCTTTGTTCTCTATGGAAAAAGATGGTTGAGTTTTCCTTAAGTCATTTAACCTATAAGTGACTCAGCTGATTCTAGATCTAAGAATGTTAAATTGTAGAGCATGTGACAATCTGCATTGGTAAAGAAAGTTTCCATTCTGGGGTTTCTGCCTTCTAATGAAATCTTAGCATTATTCCTCTCTACTCATTAAAAGAATAAAAGTCATGAAACTTGTATGGTTATATTAATAGAAACAAGATATTTCTTTTTTTTCTGTGAGGTAATTGAGATTAAGTGCCTTGTGTAGGGTCACACAGAAGCTGGTAAGTATTAAGCAACTCAGGGCAGATTTGAACTCAGATTCTCCTGATTCCAGATCTGGTACTCTATCTACTGGGCCATCTAGCTACCCTGAAACAATATATTTCTTAAAATTTATGTAACATTAAAAAATATAAAAACAGAAGGAATTTTCAATTTTATTATTTAAGTATTTACTTTAAGAACTGGCTTTGTATAATTTGGAGAAAAATTAGTGACTGTGTCATAATCATAATCATAAAAAAAATAAACAATATCACTTCTTTTTAAAAGGACATGTCAATCAATTACTTTATGACATCTCTATAATACCAGTACCTTTGGTAGTCACAATTTCCCTTTCTATTTTGTCTAGCCTATTAAACTATAATCTTTTTGAGTGTAGGACTTTTTAATACTCCTGTTCCTAATGTTTAGCACATTTTTTGGTCATTTTTCATTCCTTTATTAATAAAGCAGTTGTTGTTTACTCTTTTGTAGAGTGCATTTAACTGAATTAGTAAGCTAAGAATTTTCACAGAGAAGTGTTTGTCAAGCTAATAAGTATCAAGTGAGAGTCTTACTGCCTAAAGATTTTTAAAACAAGGGGTTGAAGTTTTTCAAATTTGGTGCTGTGTAAATGCATGATAAAATGTTAGAAGCTTTGAAGAATGGTGGAGCTTTGAAGAATGACTCATCATTAACAAAGTTAATTGATTGTTGATATGTTAGGTAAAGCTCATTTTACCTGCTGAAAAAAAAAATCAGAGATAGCTGTTTACTATTATCTAACAGAAAAGAAAGAGAATAGATTTTCTTCACCTACTATAGGCAATGGAATTTTAAGATCCATCAAGATACAGGTTCAAAGCTAGGCAGTTAGATGAAAGGAATAAGTATTTTCAATAAATTTCAAATGAGCTTTCCTTTAAAATTTTTTCTTTAACCTTGTTCAGATAAATAATGCTTTCTAACAAGAGAATCTGACTCCCTTAGATTTTGTGTTTATGCAAGAAAAAGTCATGCAATCAGACAAGAGTATACAAGAATATAACCAGTTTGCTACACATACATTTCAAAAAACATTATCTTAATATCATCATTTGACCACAAAAGCCTTCCTGCTACTTAAGTCGGGTTACAGGCAGGTTCAATTCTTCCTGGTGTGATGAGATGGTTTCTTATCCTTTTAGTTAGGGAAATAAAATAATAGCTATTTACACATTAGAAACCAAGAAAAAAATAAAGACAAATATGAAAGTAAACTATCAAATTTTGGATAAGAACTAAAGACATAAATGAAGACTTAAGGATTACATATATGAAGTATATTAGAATAAATCAATTTTCTAATCTATGTGATTTTAAATCTTGGAGGGGGTATTTTCTACTCCTTTTGTATATATTTGCTATGAGATCTTATGGTAAGGACTGCCATATACATCATTTTGCCTCAGACTCCAATCATTTTAATATATAGAAAATGGTATGATAAAGGTCTATGACTATATTTTATCAAGCGTAGACATTTGAGTTATGCTTTGGATACATTTGGAATTTGTAAACATTTACAATCCCTTTTACTCCAATAAAGCTATCTCTTTTAAAAACAAAATTTAAAAAAAAACAGCATATTATGCTTAAAATTATCCCAAATGAAAGCTATCAAAAATATGCCTAAAAAAAATTCAATCAGAAACCAACAACTTTTTTAAAATCTGCATTGTGGGTTTTTTTTTTTTTTTGATTATCATTTATATAGTGCTTTCCATAAATGAAATCCGAGAAGGAAAACAAATGAAATGTATTATAAATTAATCTGAATTTCATGATAATATACTGTATTTTTTGACTATTTTGTCAACTCAAAGCATAAAAATGAGGTTATATTTTCTTAAATTTAATATAAATCTTAATTCCTTTCAAATCAAAAGTAAAAGCATGAGTATCACATTCTTTGCTATGCATATATAAAAATTACAGCAAAATTAGCATTAACCCTTGGACCTTTAAAATAGCAACCTCAATGGTTTTAATCAGAGAATATCTACATTTTTCTGAAAAATAAACATCACAATATCTTCAATACTCAGTAAGCATTTGTTGAATGAATAAGGGTACATATCTATACTTAGAGATACAAATATGTAACTAATATATTTAACAGCATCTAATCAATGTGAATCATTGAAGATATATTCTGTAGTGATTTATATATTCTTCCTTAGAAAATACTATGGCAAAATTTTCATTTGGCTTTTGTGTCATTTCACTGAGTGACAATCTGGAGAAATAGGGGTGGTTGGGGAGGACTTTTTGCAAGAACCTTTTAATAAATGTTCACATTTTCTTATGCCTCGGAATGTTTACTAAAAGAAAAATAAATGAATTAAGTCAGGACAAACTAGAACCAAGTATTGTACCCTGTTTTCCTGTGTTTGCACTCTCTTTAGGATTCAGAGATATTTACAATATTGCCATATTTATGAACAAAGATGATCAAAATTAATCCCTTTGGCTTTACTTTAGAATCTTTAATATTTTTTGGTATGACACTAGGGACAATAAAATCTATTCATAAATTGTAAATGTAAAAACTAAACGGAATCTTATTGCAAAAGACAGTCCTTTCGAAGAAAACTGACAGTTATATAACTTTTCAAAAAATCATCTAAATTAAAAAACAAGATAAAATGTATGATGACATATTTCCACATGCCACATGCTACCAGACAAAAAAATGGCAAATCAGTATCTCAAAAGATATATCAATTATTCATGAGTTCAGATTTTATTTTCTTCTCTTTTTAAAAATTTGTATTAAATTATTTCCAGAATATGTTCCAGAAAAGAAATAAAGACAGTGAATGAATTCCACAGTGCCAAGCTAAACATTTTTAGTGCTCAATAGGAATAGACTCTGAGGACAGAGGAGAATTCAAAGATGATAGAATTTAGTCATATAAAATTTTCAAGCATATAAGCAGAGCTGTAAGGGAATCATTTCAGGACTTGAGGCATAATTTTCAACATTTTGCTCTTTTTCAGGGATTTGGGGAAAATAATACAATAATGTCCAGTAACCACTGAAAATTTTGAAATGCTAATTAAATCAAATTCTTTTCCTTAAGCATTCTAATTTTTTGCTTTACATTTGTTAATTTTAGCAATTTACTGATTGACAAATGTTTGTATAGATTAAAGGGGCATACAAACAGAACTATAGTCAAAGAATCAATAGGGCAGAGATTCTCTACCCTAGATGTATAAATTTCATTATGTTTCAAATCAAAAGATTTCTAGAAATTATAAAAATAAAAGGATTATAAGATGATTGTGTTAGAACTGCAGTAGGTGCTGAAACCAAAATCAGGAAGTCTTTGGTGCAAATACCACCACCCAAATTTATTTATTGTCTAACTAGAGTCAATTCACTTAACTTCTCTGAGGCTGTTTCCTCATGTATGCCATATGGATAATAAGAGCTGAAGTACCTGCCTATCTAATTTTCAAGTTTGTTATGAGCTTCACAAATGAAAATGTATCGAATCTAAGAGATGGGGCCAGTTCCTCTATTATCAAGCAGGGCTGTATCTAAACCATTCTAGTAAGAAGATTAAAATTGATACTGTATCATTTATTTATTGGTTCTGTTTATAGTTAATTGATTTTTTCCTGTAATGGTTTAAGTCACAGCTCATTGTCTCTGAACTCTGTTCAGAATTAAGATGGTCTGTAATTGGTTTAATTTTTTTAAATCCAGCTTTTTTGTTAATCACTGATCTATTCTTGCCTCAAGTGCCTGTCTGTGGGAGTAATGTGTGAATATCAGGGCATTGGAATTAATACCTTCATACCACCAAACCATCCTTCGATGATGTCTGAATTGTTGTCCAAAAGGTCTGGTCCGTTATTTCTAAAACCTAGCAGCTGAATTAAAACAGTGAATAATTTTTAGTCTCAGGAAATAAGAATGAGGGAATGATCACTGTTAGCCTCTCATTACCAAATTTTTAACCAATCATATATTTCTTGTGCTTCAGCTTTGTAACCAATATGTTCCCTTCAATTCCATGATGTCAACTACCCTGTTTTATTCTTTATTCTGTATTCCTCAGTATTTATTAAGGGGAGCTATACTTTTGCTAGGGGTGTATGGCATAAAAATGGGATAACCATTGACCCTTTTTTTGCTAGAAAGCATGTCTCTGTTAATAAAATGTCATTTTACTCAGAAAATTGCTTTCATTTGCCTTTTTTTGTTAAATTTCCCTTGCTACATTAGAATGAGAGTTCCAAAAACTACACTGTAAAAAAGTAATCCTCTAATAATCCTACCAATTTTATCTTTTGCTGTGAAATGGTGGCAGTCCTATACAGGAATATCCATTAAATAATACATGATACATGCATGCTAAAATTTAAGTTATATTCCTCTAAAATTTTCTGGAAAAGTATCTGAGGAAACAAGTAAAATAAAAGAATCTAAGAATGAAGTAATGGATTCGTTACTTTTATTTGGAACAAAGAAACATCTGAGGGTCTTGTAATGAATGATAATTCCCTAAACTGGTGGTCAAAGTTGAAATGAATGACATCATCCAAGCAACTAGAGCTCATAAAATAAGCCTAACTGAAACTTCTTTTAAGAGACAACTAGGTTTTATGTTGCTATAATTTATATCATAATTTTATTTCTTCAATACAGAGTTCCTGTGTTATAGGTTAAAGACACTATTTTTCTATAAGTAAAATAATTGGACTAATGAATACAATAATTCATTTTCCCCAGCATAATTATCATCTCAGATATAGACTACAGTGTAACCTCCTAAATGTTCTTCTGCCTTCCAGTCTTTTTTCTCTATAATCTATCTTGCATAATGTTCCAAAAATAGGTTTGACTAATTTTGTCATGTTATTAAAACATACCTAATAATACTTCCTCATTTAATAGAAATTGAAGTTTCTTTGGAATTCAAATTTCTCATAATCCAGTTCCATTTTGTCTTCTTAATCTTGTCTACCCCAACTCCCAAAAGTAGTCAATAAGCTGTTCTCATCACTGTTACATAAATGTTCCATGCCTGTTTCCAAAATATGAAAGATTTTCTCCTTATTCTGGCCTGACTTAGCTTCTGCTTCCCTTCACCTATCCAAATCCTACAAGGCACAGATTATGTGATGCTTGTTCCATGAGGCAGCCCCACCATTGCTAGAAAATATTTAAGGGAGTTCACCAAATATTTGTGCTTTGTTCTTGCCTCTGAAATGTTTGTTTTATATCAATAAATAATACAAAGGCATTATAGACACTCCTGGAAAATCAACAAATGACACAAAGCTTAAAGGGATACTCACAGGAGGAGAATAAAGGTTAAAAGAGGAATATTTAACTTTTTGTAATGAAATGCTTCCTAAAAATTATGTCTACTCAAAATAGAATAGGCTGCTTCATGAGAAAGTCTGACCAACAAACCATATTTTGTTATAGTTGATTTTCTCTCTTGGTGCCTGAGATTGACATCTAGTTATAGGAGAATAAGGATGCTGTTCTTGTTCTACCCTCTGTCTTCTGCATTTTAAACTTGCTCTTTGTGAAGCTATATGGGAAGCAGGAGAGAAGGGCAGGTCATATGGCAGGCATGGAATTCCCCAGTGATTTGAGTCAGGAGCCAGCAAGCAGATGGCATTATTGGCAGCTGTTAGTCACCAATCTGCAGGAAGGGAGTTTAGGAGTGATAGACAAACTACTCATTAAGATATATATCTAGAAATCTGGTTCACTGATGTCATGGAATCGTATAGCCATGCTTAAATTTTAGTTGAGTTTCATTTTTCTCTCAGTGACCTTCAAGTTAAAGCCTTATAATTTGTCTAACTATTAGTACAAGGTATTATTTGGCCAGGATCTTAATTTCCTTTTAATAATGGAACAATCTGAGAGAATTTTAATCACCACATATTTGCAGATTTTCAGCTTCCTTCACATTTACTGTGATCAAAGCCCAACATACCTCTTTTGATCATTGTCAGTGGAATAAGCTTCTGAGAAAACATCAAGGTGGATAAATCTTGCAAGTCAATAAGGAATTAAAAAAAAATTCTCACAAGCAAAGCCATCTCTATTGGGAATGCTTATTGTGTAGTTTATAGTGCTGGGACATAAAAGGGAGTTTCCAAAGTAGACCTTCACTGTGCAGAAACATCAATAAAAATGATATCCATTGAAACACTTGTGAGCATTAAGTATCAAAGATCTTCATAATTAAAAATTTAAGATAATTAATTATAGTAAGCAATCACTATGATAGTCACTAGTTATGTATACAGATTTCATTTTTTAAAAAGTGACTACAATACAATGAAAGACTAATAGCTCTTTCCAGCTTGTCAAAGGCTGGAGACTGCCTTTTGTAGGGCTTCTTCCAAATCCAGATGTGCCTGAGTGCATTTATCAAAAGTAGTCAAGCCAAAAAAGAAAACCACCATGAACTATTCATCTTTGTATGGTTTAGTGCTTAGGGTGCTAACAATATTTCACACAACTATTAGTTGAATGCCAAATAAATGAGTGAATTCATGCTACAAGCATTGTTTTCCACATTACCCCCTCTAGAATAAAAGTATTTATGCTCTGCTTTCCGATCTCCCACTTGGAACGACCTATGAGGTCACCTTTGTGGAAATTTCCTGCACTGATCAGCAACTGGTTCGTAATTTATAGTTTTAGAAAACTGTCAGTGGCACCAAGAGGTTAAGTGATTTGCCTGTGGTCACACAGACAGGATTGTTAGAGATGGGACTTGAATCTATAACTTCCTGGGGCCAGAACCTGCTTTCAATCCATTAGCCTCTCAACCCCTGCCCACCCTCTTTTGAGAGAGAAGAATATCCTTTACTCCTTTTTCCCTCAAGCTAATTTAGGTAAATGGTAGCCACCTGAGAGCATGTCTACCATAGGGGAGGTATTTTAATGAGGTTTTAGTGAAACTTAATGGGTTTTCCTGCTGTTGGGGAAAATATGTTTGTATATATGTATGTGTGTGTATGTCTTTACTCTTACTAGCCTCTAACTAAAATTTAGCATTTCTTACAGATATTTAAAACCATTATTTTCAGATGGAATCCATAGTTTTCATCAATTTGCCAAAGAAATCCACAGTGCAGACACATAAAATTACGAATTCTAATGATACACATCTAATGATAAAGTTGTATCTGAAAAGGGAAAGTAGAAAGGCTTAAAACTAAGCAGAAGTTGACAGATATGAATGAGTTGAATAAACCCAACTAAATACTGGATGGAAGGTAACTAGACTGCAAATTTGTTAGCTCTTAGACAAGTGAGGTGTCTAGTATAACATAAAGGATACTAATGTCTTGGAAGAAGAAGAAAGGGTATATGAATCACTTTCATTAATCTAGATCCCACCTTTTAGGAGTGCTTGTGAGGGAGTTAACATGTAAATATTTAAGTACATAGAAGATAATAGAGAAAATATGGAAGGTAATTTAAAAAAGCACTTTTCCCTATGTTAGTATTTTGATATAATTTTGTACAGATAAAAAGTGAATTTTATGCTCAATATTGCCTGGATAACTAGAAGTGAAGAAGTGGTCTGACTTATTGGATAAAAAGATAACAACTCTTGATTTCAAATCATCTCTGATAAATTATGGCTACAGTGGACAAGTCATTTAACCTCTTGGTACCAATCTCGGGTAAGAGATGGTGCAGTAGATAGAATACTGTGTGAGAAGTCAGAAAGATCTGAGTTCAAAATTTACCTCTTGTTCACTGTGTGATATTGGGCAAGTCACTTATCTCCTATTTGTCTCAGTTCCTCATCTGTAAAATGTAAATACATTGGAGAAGGAATGGCACAGTGGTATCTTTGCCAAGAAAATCCAAAGGAACCCCATAGGGTCATAGAATCAGGCACAATTTAACATCTCAGCAACAACAAAACTTCTCTTAAATTAGACAACTTTTAAAAACAAAAACATATTAAAGAAACTGCTATCCTACACTGACAGAAAGTTTCTTCAACAATAAGACATTGATATCTAGGTTCTTAATATTGTGTTTGTAAGATTTTAAAAGTTTTCACCTATTTAAATGTAAATAAAAATGTTTAAAGTAGAATATTTACTAGTTCCAATTTCAAGGAATTACACTATTGAAAAATTTTTATGTTAACACTTCCTCTGATATAATTCACTTAGGTCAAATATTTAAACATTATTATTTTATAAAAATCAATGTCTGTTCACACCATATGGTGCATACTATTAGAAATCAATTTAATTAAATCCAGCATATCAGACACTTTTTACATTTCTTAGCAAAGAATATTTCATTATACTAACATGTCTAATTAGAACAAAATATCTAGACTAATAGGTTATATTACAAGGAATTCTAAAGCTAACTATCAATGTTAAGAATGTTAAAAAAAAAAAAAGACATTTGAGTAAAAGAAGTTCCATAGTTTTTCACCTGTCTTCCTCTTTTAATTCATCTACAACACCAAATAACATAATTTCTCTTATTACATAACCTCTCTTTTTGTCAGTGAAGTTTATAGGCTTTACTTGCCACCATTTAAATTTCTTTTTTTAATATTTAGTCTTTTTTTTCTAACTCCCTAAAACTTTCATTTAACTGAAAATAATTTCTTTCCCCAAACAACTGACTTGACTTTACTTGGGATATATTTAAGTCTGGGGAATAAACATTTACATTTCAACAAAAAGAAGATAGATACCTATAATTGAATCAGGTACACACAATTACTTGTCTTTTTTGACATATTTGTAAAGATGTATAATCAAAAATACTGAAATAACAAAAACATATAAAGGAAAGGAAGGAATTGATGATGCATGGTATAGGTTTAATAATGTAGGACCAAGCATGATGTGATTTAGGGAAATAAATACTGACAGAATAGAATTAAGAAGTGGGAGGGCTTCAGAACTACAGCAGTAGAAACTGGGACCAGTTTTTCATTTTGGATAGTCCAGGATACTCCTGATCTAAACTTTCAAAGAAATAAAAGATATTTGGAGCATTTATAAACTTGATCAGGTATCTTATATATTTCTAGGTAATAACTAAACAAAGGAGAGAACATGAAAAATATTTGCCTGTCATACAATCAAGAGGGATATTGTAATTTGCTCATAAAAGGTATATGTAGGCAGGCATTTATCTAAACCAATAATATATTTTCTTCTATTGGATTCCACAATCCTCTGTAGTCTACAGCACTGAGATCTTCTCAGAAATGTGTCCATTTCTCTTATCTTTAGCTCATATTTCTACTATTCTGATCACCCTGAACTATCTATCTGGAATAGGAGCAATATCATACCCCTTATTCATGCAAGTTAAGCTAGTTTTTCATTAAAAGATATTGAGACTAACCTTGGAATTTGATTGGTTCAGGGGATTAAAAAGTTAGCTAAATTACTGACATAACTCCCAGAACACTGAGCATAGGGCAGCCATGAGGAGATTTGAAATCCTCACTGATGTTTAGGCGGTACAATCCAGGCAATGGAGCATGGCTCTCTGGAATCAGCTTGGGTTGTATTCATATATGTGGAATATCATTCTGCAATGGCTAAGGAAAACTCCTTTTGTTTTCTGTAGAATGACCTCTGACTCCCCATTTTATTAAGTATTGAACCCGCAGAGAACTGGCCCGAATCAGGCCCAGTTCAGAATAACTGTTTCTACTTTTAACCTACCAAAGGAAACATAAACCTTAAGAACCATTCCTACCTCCTTCATGCTCGTTTTTGTTTTTGTTTTTTTCAGGTTCCCAGGATCCAACACTAAACCTGACTTTAGTTCCATGCTCTATTCTTTTGCCCAATATAGGTTTCTTTCTACTTTTGCAATTCTAAATTAATCCTTCAACAATATAAGAATTTTGAATCGATTGGTTCCTTTAATAAATTGACTAAAAATATCAATTTATAATCCAACAAAGGAACACTGATTTTAAGCTATTTAGAAGCATTAGGATAAGCAATTACTGTTTTTTCACATTTAATAAATAGACTACTATCTTTGATATCTCTTTTCTCACTTTAGATGAGTAGTGTTTTTCTTCTAAAATATTATTGACACATTTCTTGACAGAAATTGACACTAACATATGTAAATTCAATTGTTATCATGTACCTGATATGTGCAAATCACTATTCTGTTGGGAGATATACAAAAGCACACAGATATATGTGTGTGTGTGTGTGTGTGTGTGTGTGTGTGTGTGTGCCTATGAGAGTGTATGTATGTGTGAATTGACCTGAAAGTCAAGAAATTAATTTCTTGCCTCTGACACATAATGGCTGTATCACTTTGGGCAAGTAACCCATCAGTGCTCTAGCTAGTTCTCTAAGACAGTTTCATGGAAGTTGCTGACCTGTACAGTAAAAAAGCATGGGAGTTCTTTATAGCAAGGAAATCATCAGTTTAGTTTTTATCTCTATATAAACTTACATCATATCATGTTCATGTGGTCTTCCCTTATGGAATATAAGATCCTTGAATTTGGAAATATTCCCAGCTATTAGTTTAGTGCCTGACACGACACAGATATCCCCATGTGATTAGCATGAGTTACAAAAAGGAAATGTGTCAGGAATGGAATGCTTAATTTATTCTTGATAGATTTTTCAGTTTTCAATAATCTACAATAGCATATAGTGATCTCATTTCAGACACAGTTTTCCTTTCAGGATTCATATTAATCATGTGGTGAGAAACAAACTGATTTCACTAGAGTTGGATTTAAGAAAATACTTGTATGAATCATGAGTTGATTGCCCAGAGCAAAATTAACTATGGCTAAAAGAATTAGAATGGAATTCTGGGTTTTCTTAGGAAAGAGAAGTAAATTTAACACACCAACATTAAGAATAAAAATAAAAATAAATTGCTGATCTCCCCCTTTCCTCCCCATAGAGGTATGCATATTCCTTCAATACCTTTCATATGATTTTATTACTTGATTTTGAGTTATCTTACAAATTCACTGGAAATGTTATAAAATTTTTATGGTTCATTTTTTCCCTTCTCATAAAGCCTCAAAAGCCTGCAGTTCTCTCCTTAGATATTTCTTTGGCTCAAAATAAAAGAAACAGAAACAGAAAAAGCTATAGCTGATTTGAACCTTACTACCATGCTTGAGCCCCAATCACTTACTAAATCCTGTATTTATTTTAGTCCTGTATTTTCCCAGTTCCTGTGCCCTAAGGGCACACATAGGAAAGATGTGTAGCATGTCACTGACTGTTTTACAAAATCAGCACTTAAGTCCAAGTAAGACCTAGTTAAAGTATTGACTTTCTTCAAGCAAATGTTGCTTACAGCTGAATACAATCATCAGAAAGATCCTTTGCTTCCAGCCTAACTCTTACAGTCTCATTTCACTTTTCTCCCCTTCATTTACTCTATGTCCTAGCTAAACTTCCTCTTTAGTATGGTTGCCAAGATTCAAAATGCTATCACCTGCCTTAATGTCTTTGTAAAGGTTGTTTTTTTCTTTAAAAATCCTTTCCTTTCTTCATGCCTCAATTAAGGAATATGTTTTCTTTCTTTACAAAATCTTTCCTAATTTATCAAGTTCTTCGTAGTTTCACCTCTCTCAAATAACCTCATACTTATTTCTCTGTTTAAATATTTTATACTCTTGAGCATGAAAGCACATTGAAGGGACATTTTTTTCTTTTTTATCCCTCTATCTAGCACAAGGTTTTACATGGTATAGAAGCAGCATAACAAGTACTTCCTGTATGAAAAGAAAATGAATATATTAATCATGATTCTATTTTATAATTAGTTATTTTTCCTGCTAGGTTGTAAGGTTCAGGAAGTGATAATTTCTGAATGATGAATAATTAAGCAATTATTAAATTCTTACTATGTGGCAAGCACTGTGTTAAAAACTGGATATACAATATAAGTAAACAAGAAAAATCCTGTTCTCAAGAAGTTTAAATTTAAGAGGGTGGGAGTAGAGAGGGAAAGAGGGTTGAAGATGACATATCTTCCTAATTAGGGATATTATGGGGATGGTCTATAGGAGGAATTATGGTTTGGAAATGGCCTAGAAGTGACATGGAGGTCAGATTTGCAGCAAGATCAGGTGAAACAGGTGAAACAGCTATCAGAATACAGAGACCCACAGATAGAATCCCAATAAATTTGATGAGGATGGAGGAGGGTGGCCCAAATGAAATAGAGTAGAAATGATCAAAATTCATTTTTATCACTCAAAACATAGTAGACCCTTAAAACTTGAATTATTTAATTGAATACTATACTGAAGAAAAATCATTATGGGCCTAGGATTTCTGAATTATACCAACTGACATTGGTATAATCAGTACAATATGCCAAAATCAGAATTGGTATGATTTACTGATAAATCAATACATAGCACATATAAAATATAAAACTGAGTCATTATATATGATTCTCAGTGCAATATCATATTAATTTAACAAACTTCATTAGGACTATTAAAATCATTCAATCACATAAAGAAGCAAATGTTTATTAAGTACCTATTATGTTCCCAGGTATACAATGACAAACATGACATAATGCTTGCTTTTAAGGAGTTGACTTTAATTAGGAGAGATGTTATATACCTCTATATAAATATAGATATAAATGAATACAAAATATATATGAGGTATAATGTAGACATATGCTAAACATATATATGATATCTAATATACATATATACAAATATTTATCCCAAAGAAAACAATTTAATTTGAGAGATTGCCACTAACTTCAAGGGATAGACATAGGAAAAAGTATCCTGAAGAAAGTAATACTTAAGTTGAACTTTGAAAGAAACTAGGGATTCTAATGGACAATGATAAGGAGGAAGACTATTTTAGGCATGGAGGATAGCTTATAAAAGGTAAAGATGGGAGACAGAGTATGATGTGTTAGGAATACAAAAATTAGCCATTTAACTGGACAGTAAAGATTAGGAAGACGGATCAAAAGATAGAACATTTATTAAGCACTTACTCTCTGCTACATGCCAGAGATTTAAATAAAAGTAAAAAAGATAGTTTCTGACTTCAAAGAGTTTACATTCTAATAGTTAAAGGTAACTCATAAAAGGGAGCTAGAAAGGAGTATAAATGTTGTCCAGTCTTTGTATATAAGATCCTCGAAGGGCTTAGTTTTTTATTGTCTCTTTACCCAATACCTTATACAATTCTAGGAGAAGCTTAGCAATTATTTACTTTATTGAGTTAAAATGAATACATACATCATAATTCTATCTTATAATCATTTATCCTGATGGATTATAAGGGCAGGGGTCATGTCTTACATCATTATTAAGCCCTTACTATGTGTTTTACACTGGATACCTGAGTAGAGGCAAGTAATATATAACGAAATCTAAAAAAGTAGGGAAGATTCAAGTTGTGAGAGGCTTTACATATTAGACAGATAAGTTTGATTGTACAGACAATGGGAGCCATTGGGGTTTATTGATCAAGAGGTTGACATGGTGCTTTAGGAATATCATTTTAGTAGTTCTACAAAAACAAACCAACCAAAATCAATAAACAAACAAACAAAAAAAAACAAACAAACAAAAAAAAAAAACAAAGAGGCCTGATACTGTCAGCAGGGAGATTAATTCAGAGGCTATTGTAATAGTCCAAGCCATAAAGGATTGAACTAGTAAACTAGTGTCCATGTGAGTGGAAAGCAAGGAATACATTAAGAGATACTTTGCAGATGTAATATATGGAACATGACAGATGATTAGTTATGAGGGATTAGATAGAATAATGAACAGATGATAACTCCACGGTTATCAACTCTGGTGAACAGAATGTGTCCTTAAGAGGGGAAAATATACAAGTTTTGAAGATGGATGACTTCATGGGAGGGGGGTCTCTTTTAGACACTTTTGAGTTTGAGATATTTTTGGTTCAGTTGTTTCTCAGTTGTATCCAACTCTTTGTGACCCATTGGGAGTTTTTCTGGCAAAGGTACTAGAGTGGTTTGTCATTTACTTCTCCAGCTCATATTACAGCTGAGGAAACTGAGACAGACAATGTTCAATTATTTTCAAAGGGCCACACAGATAGGAAATGTCTGAGGCTATATTTAAATTCAAGAATATGAGTCATTTTGAGTTCATGCCTTGTATTCTGTCCACTGTGCCCCCTAATTGCCATTTGAGAGGTTTACTGGGAAATCAATTGGAAATATACAACAAACTTGGAAATTTGAAATATGAACTAAAGAGAAAGATCAGATCTTTTCCTGGGAGTCATCTTCATAAAAAATGTAACTAAACCAAAAGAACTGAAGTCACCAAATTAGATTACATACAGGGAGAATTCTGGGAAAGAGTTTAATGGAAAAGCATATATAGGTGATGAGTATGGATATGAACCAGTAAAAAGACTGAGAAAAAATAGTAAGATAAGGAGGAGGCTAACAAAAAGAGAGCAATGACACAATTTTCAGGGAGGAGAGAATATACAGTAGGGACAGCTTGGTCAAGTCTCTAAAACAGTAGAGAAATAAAGAGTATTTAGAAAAAAAGAAATTGTATTTGTCAATTAAGAGATAATTCCAATAGCTAACTTTTAAGCTGGTTTTATTTTTATTTTTTATTAAAGATTTTTATTTTTAAAATGCATGATTTTCAACATTCACCCTTGCAAAAACTTGTGTTCCAAATTTTTCCCTCTCTTCCTCCTACCCCCTGCCCTAGACAGCAAATAATCCAATATATTAAATATGTGCAGTTATTCTATATATATTCACAAAATTATCATGATGCAAAAGAAAAATCAGATCAAAATGAGAAGACAATCAAGCAACAATAAAAAAGTGAAAATTCTATGTTGTGATTCAACTCTGTCCCTACAGTCTTCTCTTTGGGTGCAGGTGGCTCTCTCCATCATGAGACCATTAGAACTGGCCTGAATTACCTTGTCTGTCATAATTTATCATTGTGTAATCTTGCTGTTGCACTGTATAATGTTATCTTGGTTCTACTCACTTCACTATACATCAGTTCATGTAAGTCTTTCCAGGTCTGAGATCATTAGGATGATCAAATTTGGAAGAGGCTGATAATTCAGTATGGAAGGAAAACAGATTAAAGAATTTAGGTACCTTTTTCTACACGTTTGGCTGTGAAAGAGAAGGGGAAAACATAAAAGGAAGAATCAAATGAGAGTTTTTTCTTTGCTCTTTTTAAAAGGTGGCATAATCTCTGGTGGTTTGTGGGTGGCAGAAAAAAGAGCCTGGAGCAAAAAAGAAATTAAAAGAAAACAAAACAAAAAGGCATGAGAAATGATTTGGAGTTTGGGGGATAATAAATCTACTAGGAAAAAAATACAAGGAGAAGGGTTAATTTTGGTAATCAGAGACTGAAGTTAAAGAGGAGAGAATGGGTGAATGATGTGAAGAGATATTAATATATTGAGAAGTTATTAAAAGTGGCAGGCAACCTTGGGAACAGAGAAGGAAGAATAAATTCAATTTATCACTTTGCGGGCTTAAGAAAACATAGTATTTGTGTACAAATCCTTCATATAGAAGATGGTAATCATATCAATTAGATATATTATTGGATTGAGAGAAGTTCCAAGAAACAAAGGTAAAATCTGATATTCTCTTGATGATGGGTGGACTTTAGCTTTAAACTATTCTTTTTAGATGTCATATCACAAATAAAAGCTGGAGCCACCAACCAAAGGGTAGCTTATAACAAATAAACAAATAATGAGTAAATGACTTTTGTGATAAGCCATCATGGGCATTCTAAAGAGCCAGAAAAGACAATTAATGATTTCAAGAAGTTTAAAATACTAGTTGAGGGCACAAAACATATCTATTAAGAACAAAAGGAGAGTAATAAGTGTGTCTGTCTGTCTGTCTGTCTGTCTGTCTCTCTCTCTCTCTCTCTCTCTCTCTCTCTCTCTCTATATATATATATATATATATATATATATAGTGAGTAAAGAAATTGTAAGTAAAGAAATGTCTATCACTTTACAGTCTTTTTAGCAATATTCACATATAGCTAAATTGTACTTTTTAAATAGAAATAATATAAAATGAAAATGTCATGTATTACAGTTGTTTATGTACTCATTATATATACATCTAACATATTTTTGTTGAAATCCAAAAGGTTATGTGAATTCTAATTAAAGGAATACCTATTTCTTTATACCAATTTTTCTTACAAAATGTTAATTCCTGCAACTTTCTAAATGAATATTAGCTTTAAAAGCATTTCAGAAGCAATTTAATATAATGCTTAATTAAAGCTAAGGGAGTCTAATGTGGCAAAGTACAATTTACCTTTAGTCTGGCAATAAAACAATGGGACTCATTTATGATTATTTCAGGTTTTTATTCCCTCTGTATGATACTTTTCAAATGTAGATTTCCTATTGAGTTGTGATTTCAATGTATAAATTTGTATAAATATATTTTCAAATATATAAATTCCACATCTTCTCATGATGTGTGATTCTTGTGTGTTTTCTCATATAGCTTCAATGAAAGAAGTATCTAATTTTCTGAATATCTTCCTTTATTTCTTTTTTTCCCATTTTCTCTCGTTGTTACATAAACAACCTACCAGCCTTTTTATTGACACGTCCTCAATTTTTATATAATGATCATGTGTCTTTCCATTTCTTTTGTAGATGTCATCAAAATGTTTACTAAACTCTTAACAAATGACATTCTTCATTGATCCTATATTTCTATTTTTTTTATTATTTCATAGAAGTTAAGGTAGTTTATCTCTTTCCCACTATCATTATTTTTATCCCTTAGCCTCTCAAGTATCTAGAGTCTAGATAATTAAAAAATTTACAATTATGAATAGGGAACAAAAAGAAAACAAGAAAAATTATATACAATCTCTAGGAAAAAGGGAAAAAATGTTTGTTGCATTTTCAATAATAGATCTTTATGGAAAATGGTGAGCAAGATCATTTTTAAATTGTATTATAACAAGCTTATATTTATTACCCCACATCAACTTATTATTAGAGGAATTTTAATATTTAAGGTAGAAAGATAAAAGAAAATATGAGAATTGACTCAATATTAATAATAAAGAGAACCAAGAGTCTAATTTTTCATATGCAAGTGACATATGGAGAAATAACTATGTACATTTGAAAACCTTGTTATGTTCTATTTTAAAATACTCTATTCTGTAAAAGTATATATAGTTTTCTTAAAATTAAGTATTGGGGTCAAATTATTAAAAAAAATATAGAGGATTGTAGCAATAGAAGGATGGAATGTATACAGATAGACATTATGGAATTGAATATTGAATTTAATACACATAAATATTGAATTGAGGGTATTCAGGAATTTGGGAGAATTTAAGGAAGAGGAAAGTTGTCAAGTGGGGCTGAAGAATGACTAATTTCTAGTTGATACTTTGCCATGTTGGCAGGGAAGGTAGAGGACAAAAATAGAAAAGAACAGGAAATTTAAGTAAATAAATAATTGAAAAAACTAAGACAGCAATTTACTTTCTTCTAGCTAAGTTATAAGCAAAGACTAGAGATTAACAGCTACAAGAAAGCTAGGTAAATGGACTTTTGATTCAAAAATGCCTATACATCTTGAAACTGAAAAAAACAAAAAAAAAATTATAACTATGAAGAATGGATCAGGTTAAAGTTATTTGTTTTTCTTTGATTTTTTTTTTACTTAAAAAAGGTTTTAGTACATCAAGAAAAAAAACTTTATATATAAAGGCTTGGCAAATTATATAAAAAAGTAATAAACTTATGATTTCTTTCTTGGACTGAATCTATGATTTCACTGGTAGAGGGAACTTGCAGTTAGGAAATTTCCTCTATCATTGCAGAATGACACTAGTTTTGAAATTTATACACCCTGGTGAATGAAAAGTTAAGTTACTTCAGAAACTTTATGCAGTCATTGTTTTTCTGGATGTTTTTACTGCTGATTCTATCATAAAATGCTGACTCTTTTATATTAGTATTTATATTTATACAAATCTTGTTGAAAATTCCATCACTTTTTACAAATATAGAAAGTAGCAAATGAGCATTGGAGAATCTAAAAGCTATTTTGCAGCACTGGAGAGCATGTGTATATATATATGTGAGTATAAACATACATACACACATATACTATACCTTCATTATAAATCTTTATCTATGTATTGATCTCTACCAGTCATGGATGTATATGCCTGATTATACATATATTTTATATACACATGTGTATATATTTATGTGCATATATACATATATGTATATATACACATCACATGTATGTGTGTATTTATAGATATATATATATATATATATATTTTGTGGGGGGTATAAAAATATAGATACAAATAGGTATGCTCTCTGGCATATACAATTGTTAAAGGAGAGAGAAGCTACCCAGTTATTCTACCCCTCTGGGAAATCTACTTCCTCAGACTATGAGTCCATAAATAGGGGACTACAGCTTTACAGAAATAGTATTTTTATCAGTATATGGGCATCTTAACATTTTGGTTTTAATAGCTCCAGAAGTTTTAGAACTGTGTGCCTAATGGTGTAGCATGAAGGAGAACAATATGGTAACCCTGAAAAATATGAATACAACTAAACTAACAAATGGAAAACACACAAAGGAATTAGTGAAGTAGTTAGGGGGGAGGAGGTAAATGATGCACATTATAGTCACTATTTGTTCATCTACTGCATGTCAGATAACTTGAATGTCTAGTAAGAATGGCATACTAGTTTGCATTAAATCTGAGCCTATCTTTTTTTCAAACCTTCTTGATACAAATAGTTTGGATAATGTCTTTAATTCTTCAGGGTAGTTTTTAGCAAAAAAAAAAAAAATGCTAAAATGTACTCTGGACATTATCCTATGGATATCACATATGGATGAAAAAAAGGGGGAATTGGGGTAGTCAAATACCTTGAAAAGAAAATTTACCAACAGCAGTGAAAAATTGATAAGAAAAGGAACACACACACATACACACACACACACACACACACACACACACACACACACACACACGAAGCCAGGTCCTCCTACCTGTTCTATTTTAGATTACAATCTCCTCATTTTATATATGAACATACTAAGGTACAGATGCTATAAGACTTGACCAAAGTTGCAGAGGTCATCTTATTCTGATTACTTCTTTATCATTGAACTTGTTTCATCTGAATGTTTTATAAAAAGAAAAGGGGGGGGGGAGCTATAATATATGGCTTTTAAGGTGTCTTCCAGGTCTAAATGCTATAAATTTAGTCCAATGGAAAAAAATTTTTTAACATCAGAACTAATAGAATTACTCTTTATAAGTATGCTTTACAAGTAATTGTTTGCCACAAAAGTTATCTCAGTAAATATTTTTTTATCTTTTATTTATTTATTTTAATAGCTTTTTATTTACAAGTTATATGCATGGGTAATTTTACAACATTGACAATTGCCAAAAACTCTTGTTCCAATTTTTCCTCTCTTTCCCCCCGCTCTGTCCACTAGATGGCAGGATAACTAATACATGTTAAATATATTAAAGTATAAATTAAATGCAAAATAAGTACACATGTCCAAACCGTTATTTTGTTGTACAAAAAGAATCGGACTCTGAAATATTGTACAATTAGCCTGTGAAGGAAATCCAAAATGCAGGCAGGCAAAAATATAGGGACTGGGAATTCAATGTAATGGTTCTTAGTCATCTCCCAGAGTCCTTTCGCTGGGTATAGCTGGTTCAGTTCATTACTGCTCCATTGAAGCTGATTTGGTTCATCTCATTGCTGAAGATGGCCACGTCTATCAGAACTGATCATCATGTAGTCTTGTTGTTGAAGTATTTAATGATCTCCTGGCCCTGCTCATTTCACTCAGCATCAATTCGTCTAAGTCTCTCCAGGCCTCTCTGTATTCATCCTGTTGGTCATTTCTTACCGAACAATAATATTCCATAATATTCATATGCCACAATTTATTCAGCCATTCTCCAATTGATGGGCATCCATTCATTTTCCAGTTTCTGGCCACTACAAAAAGACCTGCCACAAACATTTGTGCACATATAAGTCCCTTTCCTTTCTTTAAGATCTCTTTGGGATATAAGCCCTCTAGTAACTCGGTAAATATTTTTCAAGGAAACTTGATTCTAGAAGGACGGATATGAATGACAGGAAAAGTAAGGTACATGACATGTGAGACTGGTTGATAACTTTTCTTCCAATTTTAAAAGCATGGAACAAACATGTTCCATTAATATTTCCAATATTCATTTGTCTTTAATTTTCAATAAATTATTAATTTAACATTATATATCACCTGTCGATGCTATGGAAATATTTAAATTAAACTTCAATGCAGGTATTACTATTAATTTTATTCATATTTTCAATTTATCCTAAAATTCTAAAGAATTTTTGAAAATCATATACAAAAAGAAAAAGAAAATTTATATTAAATGCATTTTCTAACCTAATTCAATAATTTTTGAGGGTCCTCAAAATCTTAAAATTGCAAGTTTCATTGGTTATATATTCTGGTAAGAATTTCATTGGATTTTAATAAAATTTTGTCATGCATGGAGTGCTGAAATTTTTACCAGACCTCAAATTCCTGGATAAGCAACTGCTTCTAATAGTTAAAATTTCCACACAATTTAAAATGCATAAGGTCTTTTCAAATCCTTTGGGAGTTCTACCAATATGTATTTCCAACAAACCAGCTACAAGAATAAAAAAAAAAAACAAATCCATAAAATAAGGTTACATTATAAAACATGCATTTCTGACAAGGGTTGTATTGCTTTGGAAAAGAAAATAAATGTTGTTCTGCTCCTACTGTATAAGGATCTCCTACTGAGCCAAATTTACTGTTTTGTAGGGCTCCTAAGACTAAACTTTTGGGGTATGAGGAGTTGCATGTTACATTGAAAAAAAATACTTGGAAATGGTGTGTTCACAATCTCTTGTTGAATTTTGGGCACTGCATTTTAAGAACATTTAAAAAGTGGAATATATCCAGAGGATGGACCAAGAAAGCAAGTGATATGGAAACATATAATGAAAGATTTAGTTTTGAATACAAGATACTTGTTCAACTGGCAACTCGTAAGTGATTTTAAATATTTGAAGGACTATTTGAAGTGAAAGAGCATCACTCCTGGTCTCTATAACTGCAGGAGAGCAAGAGTTCTCAAAATAAGATTTTCTCAACAACTATATCACAGAGTTATGGAACCCTGAGCAATGGGAGAAATCTATGTCATTAAAAATTGGAGAATAAATTGAATGAACATCAATGAGAGATGTTGAAGGATTAGTTATTGGCTGTTTTAGTTTGCTTTATTTTAAGGAGATAGGACTAGATCATACATAAGATCTTTTCTAATTTTCTATGATTCTTTTATTTGGTGTTTGAGGGGGAAAGTTTAAAAATAAACTGAAGAAAGTTAAAATCCTTATTTAACAACTATTTAAAGCTGATTAAGCCAACACACACAGTTAAAAATGAACCTAATGGATGGCAAAATAAGCAAATAAAACTGGACAGGTGCTATTTTCTCATTGCCATGTCAGAATGAAAAAGTTGTGACAAGTGAATTGACTCTAGAAAATTCTTCCATATTTGATGATTTGCATAAAAATAACTTCATTCCATTTTAATGGTATGCATATTAAATTTTTTGAAAAAAAAATCAATCAAGCATTTAATTTTTTTTAAATCACACAATTCTGAGCAGAGGAACTATCACTGAAGTCCCCATTAAGTCTTAAGCTTGTGTAATGGTTGAATGATGTTTTTGTCCCTGAAATCCTTTCCCTGAAGAGAAATATTAAATTATATGTAGTTGCACATGGGACAAGAATAGAAAAAAGTCTCATTTTTATGAAAATGTGAATGGATAGCCATCATTATGCTGTTGTTTTTAAGATCCAAAATATCTAATTGTTTCTAAAACAAAAAAATAAAAATATACAAAATATATTTAACTTGCTGTCCAGGACCCCGCACCTAAAAATTCTGGACTTACATAGTTTCTTTCATTTTAGAGACTAACCTCAAGTAGGATATGTTTTCTTACCTACTCAATGGCCTCAATCTGTATACATTCCAGAAAAAAATCTCTCAAAGTGATCATGACCACATTTCCCAAATGTTTGTAAATAAGATGTCCAGATTATATCCAAGCATATACAAGGTAGAAAAGGAACATTAGATTCAAGATAGTCTTTGTTTCAACACATGCCAAGGACTCACAAAATCTTAAAACTAGACACACACACACACACACATTTAGGGTTTCTAGATGGGAATCCTTCTGACATTCTGATGAAGTTCCCCTCTTAAAAGTTATTAATAGCTTTTCCCAGTATCATAGTTAACAATATTTTCAAGAATTATGGTGACAACTATAGTATAGATTCTACTCAGTTAAAAAACAAACAAACTGGGAGCTGCTGAATAAACAATCTTATTTCCTTTAGACTTGTACTGTCTAGGAAATTCATTGGTTTTGCTTTCAAAGTAGGGCACTGAGAAAGTGATATAAACTAAATCTCTTTTTTTTCCAATGAGTCTTCTATATTAAGAAACCCCTTTGTTGCAAGCTTTCTTAACCCAGGATCCACAAACTTGTTTTATTTAATATGTTGATAACTGCATTTCATTATAATTGATTTCCTTTGTAATCCCATATATTTTATTTTACACATAATGACAGTCTGGTACATGTGCAGACCTGTTACTTTGTTTTGCTGATGCAATTTCCTCATCTGGAGAACGAAGCTTCCTATTGCACATGCATTTAACAATATTATATTGATAAGGGGTCCATAAAGTTCACCTAGGGCATTAAAAAATTAAGAACCCCTGATCCAGAAGGTCTGGGTTACAAACTTTCACTCATAGAAATTATTGAATTTAGACATTTCTAAGTGGGATGCGTCCCAGGAAATATTCATCTCTGACTAGAAGTCTATAAGATTATAGAGCGTCATGATTTTTAGGGAATTCAGGTTACCTCTTCCACACAGAAATCAAAGTCCTAGAATTTTGCTATGAACTGTCATTCCTTGAGCCAAGTAAGCCAACAATTTCTCTGCCTCATTACTGCTATAGGAAAATCTGTGTCCTCAATTTCCATTGTTTATTGAATTTGGAAAATTCACTTTCAAGATCTCTTCTCTTAGGAAAGTTCAAGCACATGTCTACTTCTGTTAGATGTTTTTTTTAATTCAAGTTGTCACTGACTGTTCCAGGAAAGAAGGGTTGGAGTTGGGAGAAGCTCCATATAAGCTCAGGTTTCTCCACCTACCCTAATGAAAGTCTTTTCTGCAAAGTGTATTCCCCTGTGTGGAGAAAGAGAGCGAGACAAATAGAAATGTAGAGATAATCAGAGACAGAAAGACAAAAATGATGTGGAACCCAAACATTAATCGGTAACTTTAATTCACCCATTCTGCTTTCATGGTTACACTTGGATCTACTTTTAAGATTATCTTGAATAGTAAGTGTGGTGGATGATCAGTCACTTAGAGGCCACTTGATTTTTCTTTAGCTCCTGCCTAGCATCTTCCTAACTCCTCCCTAAACCTTTCCCTTATTCTTTCCTTTACTCCTTAGATCTTGCCCTTGCTCCTCCTCTGCCTTGAGAATTTAAAAGCTCCTGAGCCCACTACCAAGTTCTTATCTTAAATGATTTGGTCTTGCTTAGTCATATTTGATTGAGCCTGTGAGCTATTCCATGCAAAAAATGCATAGAGTCAACCATAAAATAAGTCCTGACTGTTCTGAGTGGATGTAAATAATAATTGTTTCTACTTTGGCCAGAAACACTGAGGGTTTTCCCCTCCCCGTTGAGAGAGAGAGAGAGAGAGAGAGAGAGAGAGAGAGGTTTTTTGATTAGGCAAAATAGACTCTTTTACATAGTCAAAAAATATCTCTCTCATTTTACTAACTAGGTAACTATATCTGGAAGGGGAAGACCCTTAGGGTTTCTGGTCAAAATAGAAACAATTATTATTTACGTTCACTCTGGAGCAATCAGGACCCAGACACTCATTTTATAATTGACTTAATCTAGCATTTTTTCTTGTGTGCCTTTTTTCATAGAATTAAGGATCTGGAAAGCTCTGATAGCAGTGAAGGAGCTTGCTCAGTACACAATCTCTCAGTACAGTGTAAAACTATTCTTCCTCTTGTCTGTGAGGAAAGAGTGAGCCATTCACATGTATCCAGGGGCAAAATTACTATGAACCTAGAGTATTTCAGTCTATCACATAAGAACATGGATTTTATCTATTGTGACATCTAGATTTCTACTAGTATCAAGACTCACTTTTATAGACCACAGAGTGGGCTAAGAAAGTTTTGAATTTCAAAATACTGTTTTAGTCAAAGAACTACAACTCGAAAAGTTTAATGTGCTAGGTTTGTAGGTCTCTCATCTCAGGGTGACAATCAACCATTAGATTTATACACACACACATACATACATACTCATATATATATAGACATATGCATATGTGTTTATGTATATGTGTGTAGAATATTTTACATTTATTAGTTATTCTTTTACACATCTGTTTACTATCTGGGGGAAAAGTGGTTTTACTTTCTGAATTAGTAGCTCTTTTTCTTTGGGTTTTTCCCACGGAACCTTCTTGTTCTTCAGTTATACAAGCAATGATGCAACATGACCTGGTTTAGTACAAGAGCCCTGTCAAGATCACAACACCTAGGAAATGGCTTCAGGCTAATCTTCAGGAATCCTAGACTCAGGCATTCTGTGCTAATCAAGTGTTCAGCTCATCTTGTGGAAAAACTGCAACTTCACAAAATGTCTGAAGAAGAGACAAACTGGTCCTCTGCTTTTGTCACATCTAACAGTTCAACTAAAGTCTATAAATTGTCTAATGAAAAATTATTTTGCACATCTGAAAAATATATCATGAATATATGATTCTAAATTTCATATGAAATCATTTGAAATTTAAAAATATGGGCAACTGTTTTTATTCATTGGAGGCATTATTTTGTCATTTTATTTTAAATAACTAAGAAAATATTTTTCCCTGAATAGTTTCTAACCTTTTTGAGCTGTTTATTTATTATTATTTAAATAATAATATTTAAAAACCATTTAAATAATGACCTAATTACTAAATCATTTACATAATGTGATGTATTTAAAGTGAAAGATAGAATAGCTTTATGAACAGAGGGGTGAATTTAGTGTCTGGGTTTGAATTACTAGCTGTATGACCACAGTCAAGTTATAAGAAAAAAAAAAAAGAGAAGTTATAGAAGAGTTGCTAGTTTATATAAAAAATACACATATACAAATGTGTATATATGTATGCATATATCTCTACACATATGTTATATATTTCAAGAGAAATATATAATATTTATAAATACACTAACCAATTCTTTCATTTACAAAGGAACTTCAAAACGCCAAAGTGCTCTATTTCATCCAGAACCATCTCCAGTCATCCTGATCTATATCTGGCCACTGGACCCAGACAGTTCTGGAGGCGAAAGTGAGGCAGGGGACCTTGCACAGTTCTCCCTCATTTAATTCACATGCCTGTCATGGCATAAGCTCCCTGATGTCATGGTCCTTTTCCAGAACTATGGACAAACAATAACAGTTAATAAAATTATATTTAGGTCCTATGATTTATGATATCAATTAAATTAAATCAATTAAAAATCACAAGATATTAAAATTGTGTCAGGGAAAACATCTTAAAAAAATAATTCAGTAAATAAAAGGATTACATTACTGACCTCTATTAGAGGCAAGTGTTTCACTTTACTCCATATTCCTGAGTCAAAATTTCATTATCATTAAAGTGTCTTTAAACAATCAAATATTTATATTATTTTGAGAAAAGCATAACTTTGAAAAGATGAATAGCAAATGGATAGCACATTTTGTTATAAATTAGGTACAAAAAGATGATTTTAAGGAACAGATTCATCTCCCCTGAATTTTAGGAATGATTTTGATGATCAGGAAAATAGGGAAGTTTGAAACAGGACAGCATTTGAGCAAGACATTACTTCATGTGAAAGATTTAATCAATGTCAGAAGGACAGAGACTTGAGTACTATTTGTTTAAGAGGAGATGGCACTCATTTCTCCTGAAGGGAGGTCAACAATAAATTGACTATAAAGGTGAAACATAGATTCCTATTGCAAATTATTACTCAGGCCACAACCAGGGTTTTATTTTCTATTCCAGTCCTGTCTACCTGTCAAATCCTTATTCACTTATTGTGCAGGCACAGGAACACACACACACACACACACACACACACACACACACACACATCTATACATTTATGGAAGGAGGAAAGTAATGGAGTACAGGTCATTTGAGAATTGCATTTTCTATTTTCACAGGGTATAATATTATAAATGAATACTCATTGAAACCAAATGTCAGGTGTTACCCCTTCTCCATTAAATATTCACTGCTACCTAAGCCCTGACCTGAAATATGCCATCCTTATTTTTAAGCTTCTTTTGAAAATAATTTGGCACTTATGCTGAATTGCAGTAAATTGGATAGTTGTTTAATGACGTGGAAAACTCCCACAGTTGAATGAATAGAGACTAACAAATTCATTATTATTTATGACTCTATTCCCAGGTTTTTGTAGGTCAACTTAGAGAATTCACTAAATACACTGCTTTTTTCAACTTAGGAAAGACAAGTTCATAAGACATTTTGAGTCAAAGAAAATCACAGAGCTAGAACAAATCTTAAGAGATTCTGATGTCTGCTTCAATATCTTCAAGTAGGATCATGCCCAATTTTTTTTTCATTTTATTGTACACAGGAATGGCAGCTAGTTCCAGTGTCTGATAAGTCAACTTGATTAAATCAATCAGTATTTATTTTGTAATGCTAACATCCAGGGATATTTAGATAAAACCTAGCCTCTCCCATCATGGAGTCTATATTTAAGCATGAAAATATATAAAAATATGTAAAACAAACTTAAAATAATAAACTATAATCATTCAAAAGAAGTTAAAACAATACTGTTATGTTTTAGGTGAGAGAGATTATTGACTTGGGTATCAAGGAATACTTTCTGAATTATTTGATATTCGAGCTGAGGTTTGGAAAATGGGTAGAAATTCAACAAGCAGAGAGTAAAGAAATGTACTAGACAGATAGGAAATAAAATGAAGAAACAGAGATAGATAAGGAAAAGTAAGCATAGTGGAAAAAGAAATGATTTCATAGAAACGTAGAATAACTTACATGAACTGATGCAGAATAAAGTGAGCAGAACCAGAAGAATAATTTGTATTACAACATCAATATTATAAAAACAAACTATTTTGGTGGCTTTTATAAATTGATAAAGAAATAATCAGAAGGAGAACAATTTGTACAATAACAATATTATAAAAACAAGTAACTTTGAAAGTCTTAAGTACTCTAAACAACAATAGAATTCATCCATAATTCCACAAGACCTGTGACAAAGCCCACTTATATGGATGATGTATTTAGAGTGCAGATAAGGCATTTTTTTTTAACACAGTCATTAAGGGAATTTTTTTTTTTCTTGAGTATGCATATTTGTTACAATGAATTTGTTTTTCTTTCTTTTTTATCAGTAATATGGAGGTATGAGAAGGAGAGAAAAGAAATTATTTAAACTCTAAAAAAGGTGAGAAAGGAACAGGTTGTGAAGAGATTTAAATACTAAATAGAGCATTTTATATTTGATCCTAGAGGTAATAGGGAGTGACTAGAATTTATGGAGATCAATGGAATCAGGAAGTAATAGTCTGATCTATGTTTTTGGAAAAAAGCAAAACACAAAAATAAAACAAAACACACACACACACACACACATGCAAACCCTTAGTTACCTGGAAGATTGGATTAAAGAGGTGCTTAAAAAACAAGGACCACTGAAAAGACTAGAAATGAGGAGGTTCTATAAAAAGGTGATGATTATGCTATCACCTTCACTGGAATGTTAAGGTTAGGGACTGTGTTTAGCTTTCTTTTGTGTCCTCAGTGCTTACTTAATACAGTATCTGGCACATAGTATGCATTGAATGAATAATAACTGATTGACTGATAAGCAAAAATGACAAGGTGTGGCAATATATTGGATATCTGAGCTGAACAAAATGAGAAATGAGAATCAAGGTGGTTGTGAGCCTCTGTGTCTGAACAGTAACAGATAAGTTGGAGAAAGAAATTTAGAGATTAAGAAAAAAAAATCTTTTTTTTTTTTTTTAATTGTTTGTTTGTTATGGTGGGGACTGTGTATATTCAATGTGAGATGTTTATAGCCTATCCCATTTGAGAAGACAATAATGTACTTCATTAACTGTCACTGGATTTCAGGAGAGAAATTTGATCCATTTTCCTTGCCATCCCTCATTCTTACTCTTACTCATCCTTTAAAAACAATTAAAAAATCTTTGTTCAAAATAATTATTCCCACTATCATTCTATATTTTCCCTTCCCTATTCAGTTAAACACACTTTTACTGACAATATCCGTTTCTGTTAGCACACTGGGACAAAGAAAAGTAAATCTTTTAGGGAAACAAGCTACATTTTATTTAGAACAACATGACCAAAGAAAAGTATGCAAAATTATGATAAATCAATTGAAGAAAACTGTGAGAAGTAAGCAACTTTAGCGCAAAAAATTACAAAATAAAAATTTTATAAACAACTTATCTATGTTTTTAGAAGTATGCCTAGAATTTTTTGAATAAAATAATATTAATTATAGTTGTACTGGGTTGGATAGTCATTATTAATGTTTCAAGCAAATTTATGGTTTCCTTGTTACTGAAAACTCCCAGAAAGGAAAACACATTTTTGCTTTAAAAATAAGATTGATATGAAGTATAGATACTGATCAAAATATGCCAATATTCTTTGTCAAAGAATAAGCCTTACTATGCTAAGGCATTCAGGATGACTAAGAAATCATAATAATCATACTCAGTAGTATCAGAAGACAACGTTAGATTGAAACACAAATGAAATTTTTAGGAAGAGGGTTCTTTGGGCGGAAATATGTGTATCTTTTATTGTCTGATGATGTACTTTTTTAAGCAACTAAACTGAACCCACTGTGCATTATTCTATTAGTTCAATATATGCTACAAATTATGATTGGTCGGTCTCTTTCTTCTACATCACAATTGTTCACTCAAAATTATCCTGTGCCAGTATTGGTTGTTTGAAAGTCAAACTCAAATAAGTCATGGATGATGATAAAAATTTAAAAAAAAAATAATGTGAGGAGAAAGAAAGCAGAAGCAACTGACATAAACAGGCTTCCAAAAATAGATGATACTTGAATTGGGTTGGGAAAGAAGATTGGGTTTTTGATAGATGGCAAAGAGGGGGAAGTTATAGAAGTGAGGAATGACTTTTAGACATATTGAGTAGTCTATTTTTGTTAGTACATTGGATTAAGGAAGGGGAGTGATTCAATGCAAGTATGAACAAGTAAATTTTGGAGAACTGAGGATACCAGATCAAGAGGATTGTGCTATATCCTAAAAGTAATTGGGAATTGCTAAGGATTCAATGGTTAGCAATTATGCATTATGAAGATTTATTTAGAAAATTGTGTAGAAAGTCAAGGATTTGATCAGAATGCAGAATGCAAACACATAGAAAATACTTATTCTGGTATTTCTTCTAGCTATTCCATATTGTCCATAATGGACATATTGAATATGTGAGAGACCTTTCTCTGATTTGTTGTTAATAATATCCTGAGGATAATTAGTTTACTCGTATGTTTATCATTCTAATTAGAAAGGTTCAATTCCTAGTGACACTATTTCTGATATATCTTCAATGACAAAAGTACAACTGTATAGTTAACAAGCTAAATTCTATTTACATGTCATCTTGAAGTGTTAGTTTTTCTCAGACTGTGATGTTTTTAATATATTATAGTAAAGATAATGTGATGAAAATTAAAAAAAAATTATTCAGTCTGTGGGGTAAGACAGTCCTAATAATCTTAAAATTATTTCTGAATGACCTGTTCCACTGTATTACAATGCAAGATTGTTTCCTTTCATTTGCCCCCCCTAAAAAGTAGCAAACAAAGTTTACCCACCATCCTCTGGCTAGTCATTAATGTTGAACTTGCTCTTCTCTGGGGGGTATTTTCTTTCCATTTTCATGAGTATTAAAATGATATATTGCTTTATTTGTCTTAGTGTTGGAAATTAAAATCTCAATAACAGTAATTTCTGCACATTGGTGATAAAACTAAATTCACTTGAGATTTTTTCACACTGACTGAGTTTTGCTTTCTTTTCTCTTAGGGAATTTTTAAATTATGAAGCAATTTCAAAGTAATTTCTAAAGTGCTTCTTTATAATTTAAAAAATAGTCATTCTGTCTATTAAAATATGAATGATAAACTATGTGAAAATGTACCTTGTTTAAAAAAGTAAAGTCTGTGGCATCAACATGAAATCTACTAAATATTTTAAATAATAACCCAAAATAAAAATTTTGAAATGTTTCTACAAAATCCTTCCAAATACTTAATTGTGAATGGAAGATATTGTATTTGCTTGGTTTGGAATTTTTTACAAATTCATACTAAATATCTAAAAGGAAAGATTTGACTAATCAGAGTGTTGAAAAATTTTTGTTTGTTATCTTTTTGGTAGTTGCTTAAGCTTTTATTTTTAGTAAAAAATAAGATAAGAAAGAAAAAAGAAATAAGACCCCCTTAATTTGCTATGTAAATATAAAATTTAGTTTTATAGAATTTTTTTAAGAAGCCCAACGAATTTATTTTGATTTTCTAAGTTTAATATTTAATAGTGATGATGAGATTAAGGTTATAATCCATCACTGTGTGTAGGTGAAGAATCAAATCTGTCTGGAAGAATAACCATATTTAAGCTAAAGTCTTAGAAAAAATGCTATAGAGCAGGGATTGGGGTAGAAAGAAATAAGGTAGGACCAGGTATTGAACTCTTTGAGAAAGGAAGGATAATAACCTGGGGAGAAGTAGATAAAGCACCAAGATTAAAACTTAATGAAATATCTGAATGGATAGGGGAATCTCAAACAAAGGGAATGCTTGGAAGAGTCTAGAGGAGACAGTAATGATCAGTCAGAATGTGGGCTCCTCTTTCTGGATCAGTCTATTGTAGAAAACGATTTCAAAAAGATAACAGTGAAGGAAAAGTGATTGATCAAATTTTTTTTTAAATTTTAGAAGTGAATAGATTCAAGATGTCTCTAGAAAGAACAGAAAATCATTGGAGAAGAGAGGAATTAAAGATACATGAGATGAAGGAAATGACTGCTAGAGAAAGGTTGGAATAAATGAGAAGGAATGAACTTATAATCATGGCCCATAGCGGAACTAGTTCAAATCCTATTTTCTACATGAGGCTTTTCTCAGTATCCAGAGGGATTAACACCTTCTTTTATCTGTTCTCTGTAGATAATATTTTGCTTTTACCTAGTTAAAATATGTTATCAGACTGAAATTTCCTTGAGTATAGTAGTTGTTTTTTGTATCTCTAGTGTTTAGCACAGTGCTTGGCACATAGGTGCTTAAGAAATGCTTAATGGCTTACTAATTGATCCTAGACACATATACCTCTCCAACTAAAAAAGCAGTAGCAATAAAAAACTGCTTAGCTCCAACTGAGTTCATAAAAAGAATCTTCTATTACCTTGGGGAGAAATAAAAAGGAATGAATGAAACATAATATTTTCACCTTTTAAAATTGTTTTTGCCCTGTGATTTCTCCCTTTGGTTCTGATTTTTCTTTCACAAAAAAAAATCAAAAGAAAAAGTTCATGATATTAGATATTCCTCTGGGATTTTTTTGGTTGTTTTTGGTTTTTTTGTTTAGATTAGAACTCCCTATAACCGAATCTAGAAGCAGAGCCTTCTCCATTGGTCCCACTTAAATAGCCTGGAGAGCTTTTTTCTGTCCCTTTTTATCTTCTGATTGCCTATAGGAACAGGCTCACCATATTCATACTAAATTTACTGTGAATACTTTGCCCATTGCACCTCAGAACTCTTGAGATCAGCTGATGTACCTGCCTCTGCCTTCCTGCTGCCTTGGACCACAGGTGTGCATTACCAGATCCAGAAAGAATAATACTTTAGTTCATAGAAGAAAATTTAACAGAGAAGATGATTCTAAGAAATCAAAATCTACCTCCAACTTTAGAATATGTATATATATGGATGTGGGTATATATATATATATATATATATATATATATATATATATACATTTATGTATATATACATATGTGTGTATATATAAATTAATTAATCTCTGATAGGAGATCATAAATTTCTGGTTCCTTTAAGTGTCTAAGACACAACTCTTTAGTGATATTTACTTTGCAGATTTTCTGGTTAATGAGATAGTTATAATTAACTGAAATAGTAATAAGGATGAATCTAGCACCTTATGATGAGAGAAGCAATAAAGCACAATGAGTAGAGAGCTAGTCTCTTAGGCAGGAGGACCTCAGTGTGTTAAGTTCTGACTCTGACATAGTCTCTGTGACCCTTGTCAAGACATTTCATTTGTGAGTGTTTTAGCCAACGGTGACCAATTCAAATAGAAGCAAGGGCACTAATCGATACGTAAGCATCTCTGTATAAAATGTAATGCTTTTTGTGTTTTATTGTATCTCTATTTATGTTTCACAATTTTATTTTAATTAGGTTTTCCCTTCCACTCCTCCATTTTGGAAGAATTTTCATATAATTTAGCTCCACATGGTGTTTTTAATACCTCTGCCTATGCAGCTTGCTAGGATTATCAATTTGGAGACATTGAGGAGCAGGTTTTATCATCTATGAATTTATTTTAGTAGTAAATCCAGATTCAGTTCTTCTGTCCCCAAATATGGTACAGCCAAGTGACATAATAGAACACAGGTCCTGAAGTCCAGAAGAACTGATTTCAAATCTGATCTCAGACACTAGCTATGTGACCTTGGACAAATCACTTAATCCTGTCTGCTTCAGTTTTATTATTTGTAAAATGAGGTGGAAAAGAAATGGCACATCACTATAGTATCTTTGCCAAGAAAACTCCAATAGGTTCCCAAAGAATGTAAAATGACTGAATAACTATAACAAAAATCATCAAAGATCTTTTCATGGAGGGACATGAAAAAAATAAGAATGATTTTATTTCCATAAAACTTTGATTTCTTTTGTAAGCAATCCTTTGTATTTCATTTTATGTATTTAAAAGTACTATTCTAAGGCTTCACCAGACTGCCAAAGGGATATATGACACAAAATAGCTTAAGAAAGGTCTAGATAAACTTTAGTTGAAGGAAACTAAAATGAATGCTATGAATTTGGCATTGCTAGTGTCTAACTACACACACATATATACAAAACATAGCCATACATAACATATATATTTGTGTGTGTGTATATAGTAATTCACATTCATAGAAACTGTGTTTTCTTACTGTAGAACAATAACAGATAAAATCAAAGAAAGAGCATATATTTGGGGCTAATAAACTTTGCAACTGTCACATTTGGCAGAATATAGTTTAACATGTTTAATGTTGGGAAGTAAAATCAAACAAAATATATAAATAACTCAAGAATGAAACAAAATGCATAAATCTTTGGTTGTTATTTATGAAGGATCTTTTGATATTGATTTGCTACATGCTATTTGTCTTGCCTTTTCATTAAGTTTCTTTGTTGTGGCTATAATTTTTGTGGACAACATAAACTTTATGGCACTGGTCTCTGATCAATCACTGTATTGCCAATGCGGTAAAAGCCTGAAGACCTTTCTTCCACTTCTCTCTTCTATTACTAAGAGAAGGAACCTTTACAAAATATCATTATGATTTTGTCTAGGATAAATTCAGTTCAGAATCATAAAAGATAACACTTTTTTCTTGAAGTTCAACAGTTTGGGGAGTTTTTAAAATATTTTTGGTAATCATTGATTCAAAATATTTCATTTTAAGCAGAGTTTACTATAATATGATTGCTCACCCTCCATACTCTCAAGATCAGACCTGTTATATCTTCTCCTTAGGATTTGTAGGTATCCTGAGGATTTTGTGGGTGTTTTTTAATGACATCAGCTCAAGTCCCCATCTTTTAAGAGCCTGTAATTCATACTTCCAGTTCTATTTATGCACTTACCACTGAATTAGCATTTACTTTAAAAATATAGTAAGAAAAATGTAAAAATATTCCCTTAATATTTTGTGGGATATAATCCCTCCATATTTCAACTCAATCTCTGTTGGTAGGGATGTTCAGTATTTAACTTGGTTTCCACACAGCTCTGGTTCCACTAGTTTTCTATTTAGATATATTACTGCCAAATAAGTTTGCTTCTCATTTAACTCTGGTTTTGGTCACCTCTAAAAGTTACTCCTTTTTTTCTCCAGACTTGGATTCAAAAATGAAGGGATAAAAAGGTGGGTCCTTATTATTTTTTAATTTCTGGCCAATATTGAATGCTAACCTGACTTCAAAAGCACTGCGATACCAAAGAACTCTTTTGATCTTAAAAGTCAAAAGAACATAAGTGGTACTACCTTCTAGTCATCTATAGACCTTAAGGGTACTGAAGTAAAGAAGAGGAGACTGAAGCTTACAGGACTTTTTGAATGACTCAGATATAAATTGAAGATCTTCATCACAACTGGAGTCAATTATCTTTTGGATGAGATAGAGATTATGTTTGGGGAGACTGATTAGACATCTATTGCAACAAGCCACATAAGGAAATAAGGGTTTAAATTAACCTTAAAGTGATCGCAAAAGCTGAAAGTATAAGAGGAAGTAGACAGTGAAGTTTTAAGAGTACTTAACAACTTCTTGGACATACAGGAGTAAGGGAGAAGGAAGAGTTAAGACTCCAGTTTCAAAAGGCTTATGATGATAAATGGAATCCAATTCCAGAGAAAGAACTGATGAACTCTGAGTGCAAATTGAAGTATAATTTTTTTCACTTTATGTTTTTCTTTTTTTATTCTTGCAGCATGGCTAATATGTGAATATGTATTACATGATTTTACATGTATAAGTGATGTTATATTATTTGCCTTGAAGAGTAGGGGAAGAACAGGAGTGAGGAAAATAATTTGGAACTGAAAAGATGTTAAAAAGTTTTCAAGCTTGCCCATGTATAATAGATGGTTATTGACCGTGGTGATATTAAGACACAGAGCAATTTGACTATAAAAATAAGAAATGGAACTATAACTTCTCTTATAACACAGTATTTCTTTTAATGCATCCTTAAAGTATCTATTATTCTATCAATCACATTGATCACTCTTACTGAATTTGTAGACAATTAAAAAATATATATATATATATATATATATATATATATATACTTCCAGAAATATTTTATCAATGTCATACTTGTTCAATGTTTAAAGTAAAAAATTGGACCTTAGTAAATGTATTTGCTTTAAAGAAAGGACTTGTACTTTCTTCATTTTTTTTAGGATTTATATTATCCTGCATGTTAGCGCTCCCATCAGAAAATCATATAATTTGTAAATTTGATAAGCATAACATTTGTGTTTTAATTCAAACTGTTGATACTATAGAATTTAATAGGTTATTTATTGAGATCTGTAGTAATTTGTTAGAACTTTCCTTTAAGTTTGGTAACATCTATTAGTCCACGCATAAGGAATCTGTAATTCATTTCTAAATATGCTTAATCATAAAAACTCAGCTATCTGAGACACTATTTATCAGGATATTGTCTTTTCAAAAGAGAGGAATATTACCAAATTTCAAGAGTCATATGAAAGTAAAGATTATCAATTTGTCCATATATTACTGGCAGACTCCTAGTGTGATCAGATTATATTTCTCTGAGCATCTATTATCACATATGTGTTCATAGATATGTTTATACACACATATATTCATATAATATATAATTTGTATGTTGGCATTCTATTTTACTCTCAATTTTTCTTCATAAGAAGACTAGATAACATAGTTTTAATTAATTTACAAAATTTGAATATATTTTAAAACAAAATAAAATCTGAAGCACAGGTAAGTGTCACATGAATCACTAAATGCAATATAGATAATTAAAAGTCATAACTTTTGAATTTGTCATATATTATTCACTTGGCTCAGCCACCATGCCTTCTTAGATCATGATGTTAATAGGATGAGGACTAGAAAATTGCATAAGCTATTCCAGTGGATCTCATGGGAGACAAATACGTATGACCTTGCATCCATTAGAAATACAATTCCAGACACAGTAATACTCTCTGAAATGACAATTATGTACACAGTTTCACATAATCCAGTTAATATCTGTAAGTTCAGAATAACCAAGCAGTGTAGGGAAGATATTAAGTCTCATTCTATCCTTCACTTATTTCTACTATTAATAGGAATGATTTATCTCTTCCTATACCATCAATTCACTTATCCTTTTCCTTCTAGTATGCAATGCTGTCTCTGTTTTTCTATAGCAAAAAAAAGTCAAACAACTTCTCTCCAATGTCAGCTGCCCTATTTGAAGAGGACAAAATAATCACTTTTTATATTTTTATTTTACATTTCTTAATTAATTAATAAATTTAATTAATAAATCATACGTTCTCCTGAAACTTGTTTTTTTAAATATATAATTAAGAGTATAGCATTTTTTCCTTTTATATATGACTAGTTTTCAAGGTTACATAAAACACATGACCACTTCTATTATGTAAAGAACATCAAGACCAAAGTTATTATGTGCCTTTTATGATTAGTCATCTATAGACATACTGACCAAAAATATGATGAGATAAAGCTGCATATAATGATTCATTTTGAAATTTTACCAAGATTGTCAGATGAACTGTTCAATAATTTTTAAAGAAGAAAGATATCATAGTGATATAAAAGTTATTTGAAATCCTAGCCTAAATTACATTATTCCTGTGGTCATAATACTCATGTCTTTGATTTTACCTTGATTCCAACTCTCTCAAAATCCATTTTATTTACTATTTTATCTCATTTTTTCTTGTAACATTATCAAGATTAAACATTCGTAACTTTTAATAGAGAATACTCATAACTATTCTCTCCACATATAAGAAGGGAATCCTACATAACTACATCTTAGTATCACAGAAATCTAGTAACTTTTTGATACTCTTAGTGGATTAGGGCAATTTAAAATTCCTAATACTCTACCCTAACCATTCAAACAAATTTGCCTGCAATATACACTTTATTACATTACTTTTTATGGAAAATAAATCTTTTGAGTTTTTATCTTATTTGTTAGCTATATTTGATGTCCTATAAAGCTACAAATCATCAGCGATCCTCCTACTCTTGCAACACATTGGCAGGAAATGAAAAGCAACATTTCCTGGGTATAACAAAACTAAAAAGCTCTTACCCATTTTGAAGATTCCACTAAAAGATTAGGGAAAAAAAAAAACAATCAAGGTAGTTCCATGGAAATATAACTGTACTTTTGCCTAATAAATGACGAAAATGACATATTAGCTTCTCTTATTCTTGAATAAGATTCTTTCATGTGTCCAGGATGTCTTTTCAGTTGCATGAAGGAAATACCAAGTGGTACCAGTTCAAACTTGGAACATTGCAAGACATACGCTATTTTTGCAATAGTATCCATCAATGCATGCAATGTTAAATGACTGAAAACTAAAAAATAAATATTCTTTATATGCCAGTTTTAGCAGCCGTTATCCCAATACTCTTAAGAGATCGCAATCTTAATACAACATTTTTTGATCCTGCTGGTGGAGGAGACCCAATCCTATACCAACACCTATTCTGATTCTTTAGTCACCCGGAATTATATATTTTAATTCAGTTTTGGGTAAGCATGTATGTTTCTTTGCCTCTAAAGTTAATAAAGATTTTTTTTAATGTATTCACAAGGTAGTATAATGTTTATATTTTCAAATCTTTCTTTATATATAACATTGTTAGATAAGGCCATTACCAATATTATTAATCTACATTATGAAGTCTTACTCTTTTCTAAAAAAATTCCTATAGCCCAAGCTATGATTCAATTTTTCAAATATTATAAAACTGCATATTCTCATTCTATCTTATGGTTATCTACTTCCCAACTTGTTATCCAGAAAAAATATAGACTATGTAACATTTTGCATTTGAAGAATTTATTATTTATGCAATTCATTTCTAATTAGGACTAAAAAAATAATTCTCTACAAATGACTAAAATGCAGGAAATGAACCCCTGAGGACAAACATAGAATATGTTATCTCTTTCACAGAATGAAAATGTGACTTCAGATGACATTAGCTAAATATACTTTCAGACAATAAAAATTAATTACAAGAAAAAAATTAAATTAATGGATTATGAACTAATTTATTTGGATAATGGATTGTTAACATTTGAGTAAAATGTTAACTGTTAATTTTGCATATCAATTAAGACAGTCACATCAAATTACCTGAGGTGGAAGCAATGGCAGTCTTATAAAGGCAAGAAGCATGCTTAGGTCACTACATCTCCTCTGTGTGTCATACTTAACCCACATCATCAAAGCATGGAAGATGGTTTCTTCATCAGGAACATTCACATCATCACTGGCCAGCAGCTTATGAAGCTCCTCAGCAGGGAGGAGTAAAAACTCTTGATTTCTGATAACTTCCATTATATTTTCCTGCAGAAAGAAAATATCTCAGCATAAATTCTACTTGTTTTTATTGAGCTAAGTTAGATACCTTGGAAAGAAAAGGGAAAAGCGTTTATAATAACTTTTATCCTCATTAAAATATAATCCTTGAAAATGAATCCTTCAGAAATCAATAAAAATGAAAGCCTGGTAATTGTAACTGATGTATAAATGTACCTGGAAAAATAGAATCCTAAAAATAAATGAAGGATTATGTTTCAAATTATATACATAATAGTGAGCTTCAAAATGCAGGAAGAACACATAAATCACTTAGATGATGAAGCATCAAGTGAACTTCCATTTAACAATTAGTGAAGGAAACTCTAGGGTTTTAAACAGAGAACTAATACATATATTAAAATAAGATGAAAATTACAGTATTAAAAGAATAGCAATAATAAGAAGAAGGCTGAGTAATGTAGTTGACTGGGTCTATAGCTGATTAAGGGCTGATTTGAGGGCCAAAAAAGAATTGTACTTTATGCTGATAAGAAGCATGCCTCAGGATTTTGTCCCCTATTCTGTTCTCCTCAACACTTTTATCAATAACTTGAAGAACAGCATAGATGGCTCACTTATCACATTAGCAGATGACAAAAAACTGAAACTGATAGTTATTATGTTGAATGACAGAATTGAAATCCAAAAAGATCTAAAAAGACTAAAATGATGTGCCAAAACTGACAAAATGCAACTGATAAGATTATTTTTTAATTGCCAAATTGACAAGTTCCTCCTAAATAGTCTCTAAGCTTCCAGTTCCTATTCCTTCAATAAATTTTATAAACTATTTTCAGATGAACCTTCCTAAAATACTGTTCCGATAATGATATCTCATACCTCAAAGTTTCTATGGCTCTCCACTGCCTGTTTTAGATAGACAACAACAAGCATTTAAGTGCTTAGTATATGTCAGGTACTAAACTCTAAGAACATAAATGTAAACAAAAAAGATAGACCTTCCTTTCAAGAAGCTTACATTTTTATAGGGGGAAAAAAGGGAACTAAAACAGAAGGTAGGGAAGAAAAATGCCTACTCAGGACACATATGAGATAAATGTCATAATATGGTATAATACCATAATATGGTATTATGAAGGTTCTTCATAATATATAATTGAAATTTTTCAATTCTAATTCCCACATATTGCCCTATGTGTATTCTCAAATTACAGATTTACTCAGATTTTAGTGCAACAACAGATACAAAATGAGATTTTATTAAAAATTACTGTAGATAGAAACTGGAAACTGAGTGGATGCCCATCAATTGGAGAATGGCTGAATAAATTGTGCTATATGAATATTATGGAATATTATTGTTCAGTGAGAAATGACCAACAGGATGATTTCAGAAAGGCCTGGGGAGGCTTACATGAACAGATGTGGAGTGAAACGAGCAGGGCCAGGAGATCATTATATACTTCAATAACAATACTATATGATGACCAATTCTGATGGATCTGGCCATCCTCAGCAATGAGATGAACCAAATCAGTTCCAATGGAGCAGTAATGAACTGAACCAGCTACGCCCAGTGAAAGAACTCTGGGAGATGACTAAGAATCATTACATTGAATTCCCAGTCCCTATATTTTTGCCCACCTGCATTTTGGATTTCTTTCACAGGCTAATTGTACAATATTTCAGAGTCTGATTCTTTTTGTACAGCAAAATAACAGTTTGGTCATGTACACTTATTGTGTATCTAATTTATATTTTAATATATTTAACATCTACTGATCATCCTGCCATCTGGGGGAGGGGGTGGGGGGAAGGAGGGGAAAAATTGGAACAAGAGGTTTGGCAATTGTCATTGCTGTAAAGTTACCCATACATATAACCTGTAAATAAAAGGCTATTAAAAATTTAAAAAAATTACTGTAGATAAATTAAAATATTTGGGCATCTAGTTGTCAAGATAAAGTTAGGAACTATATGAACACAATTACAAAACACTTTCTACACAAATAAAGTCTGATCCAATCAACTGGAAGAATATTAAATGTTCAAGGATAGGCTGAGCTAATATAATAAAAATGACAATTCTACCTAAATTAATTTACTTCTGGCATTCCAATCAAACTCCCAAGAAATTAGTTTACAGAGGTATAAAAACTAATAACAAAGTTCATCGGGAAGAACAAAAGGTCAAGAATTTCAATGGAATTAATGAAAAATATGCAAAGGAAGGTATCCTAACTGTACCAGACCTAAAACCATATTATAAAGCATTGGTCATCCAAACCATTTGGTACTGGATAATAAATAGAATGGTAGATCAGTGGAATAGGTTAGATTCACAAGATGAAACAAATAATCTAGTGTTTAATAAACCCAAAGATCCCAGCTTCTGGGATAAGAACTCACTAATTGGCAACAATTGCTGAAAAAATTGGAAATAAATATGGCAGAAATTAGGAATTGACACACCTTAACACCCCATACCAAAATATAGTCAACTCGGTTCATATTTTAGACCTAAAGAGTGATATTATAAGCCAATAGAGGAACCAAGGATAGTCTCTATCTCAGAAGTGTAGAGAAAGAAGGAATTTGTAGGCAAAGAAGATCACTGATTTATTAGATCAAAATGAACACCAAATTAGAGGGAAGAATACAAATAATATAGTACTTGTAATCAAAATACCAAGTATATTACTTAAATTACTAAATGACTCATGAAAAAATGAAAAATAAATAACAATACAGGCATTAACCTTGAACCATTAACTATTTCCTAGATTATTTTAACCAGTGCAAATCAATAAGCACAATGAGGAGACCAGTCAAGGTAACACTTGATCTCTTTTTCAAACAGGATACTACAAATGAGGACCACAATTAGTTTAGACAATAAATCATCTGGGAAATATAAAGAAAGATAAGATTATAAATAATATTACTGATGAAACTGTGAGAAACCATAAAAGTAAAATCAGTTTATAGGGACTTCCTTATGATACTTATTTAAGCCAGAGCTTACCAAGAATATTTAATTTTGAAACTGGAAGGACAACAAATAGATCAGTATTCTACCTTTTGGAGATCCTCCAAAGGAGCTTAGAACAGAAAAGGAAAAAGATATGACCTTCTGCCAACAGATAGATTTTCTGGGCAATTTCTGGTCTTCTTAGAGTTTACCTCCAAAAGGTGGATTTGAGATGAAAAATAAAAACCATATGCCAAGATATTTTAAAAATTTTCTTTGCCAATGTCAGTGGAAATGCTATATTTGGATTCTAAAACAACAAACTCAAAAACATATGAGGAAAAGGAAAAAAAAGCTAGAAAAACAACTATATCAATACAAATAAAAAATTTTATACTATAAATACATGATAAAATTATGAGGGTATTGAGAGGTTATTTTTGAAGCTATGTGAATGTAAAAAACTAAGCAAATGAGCTGGGGAAATATCATGGATGTGACACAACACACATACACACATGCACAAACAATATCAACAATTCTAGAGTCAAGATGGCAGAGAGCAGACATGACTTTCTGTGACCTCCTCTGACCTTCTCTCAAACCAAACAGCAGACTGAGCCTTTAAACTGGCTCTGGAGTCAAAGAACCCACAAATATTTGGAATACTACACCTTCCCAGACGAAGATACTTTGGAAGAACTTCAGAACAGGTCTGTTCCAAACAGGCAAGGGGACAGTCTGCCAATCCCAGACAGCAGGATAGGGAGACCAGGGCAAGAAGTTGGGACCAGGAGTCAAAATGTTGCAGCACCTACGCACCTTCTCTGAGCCTTTTAGGTTACTCTATGCTGGTTACAAGCAGGTACTTTGCCAGATTTGCTTAAAGAAAAAGGCAAATTGTAACACACTGAGTCCCAGAATAACATAGGACCTAGTTGCAATTACCCAGCACCATAAATCAATCAGCAGAACTGCCCCAGAGCAAATTAAAGCAGCTGTCCCTCCTTTGCACTGAGCATACCCCAAGCCTTAAAAAAATGAGTAAAAAAGCAAAAAGAACTCTCACCATAGAAGATTTTATGGAGAGAGAGAAGAACAGACCTCAAATCCTGAGGTTCTTAAAGACAAAGCAACTCCATATGAAGTCCCAAAGTGAGATATGAGTTGGTCCCCATTTCACAAGTCTTTCTTGGAAGATTGAATAAAGGATCTTGAAAGAAGAAAAAATGGGGAAAAGAAATGAGATCATTGCAAGAAGGAATGGAAAAAGCATATAATGCCCTACAAAATAGATATGAAAAAATACCAATTCACTAAAAATCAAAATTTGTGAACTGGAAAAAGAAATTCAATGAACAAAACAATTCAATTGGCCAATAAAAAAGTTAAGTGAAGAAAATAATACACTAAAAATTAGAATTGGACAAATGGAAGTAAATGTCTCAATAAGACTTCAAGAATCAAACAAACAAAAACAAAAAACAAAAAACAAAAAACAAAAAAAAAAAAAAAAGAAAAAAGAAAAGAAAATATGAAATACCTCCTAGAAAAAACAACCGACCTGGAAAATAGATCCAGTAGAGACAATCTAAGGATCATTTGCCTTCCTGAAAGCAATGATGAAAAAAAAAATACCTAGACAATATCTTACAGGAAAACATAAAGGAAACCTGCTGATGCCTTAGAATCATACGGTAAAATAGATATTGAAAGAATTTACAGGTAACCTCCTGAAAGAGTCCCCAAAATTAAATCCCCAAGGAATATCATGGCTAAATTTCAGAATTATAGCACCAAGGAAACAATATTTCAAGCAGCCAGAAAGAAACAATTTAAATACAAGAAGCTACAGTTATGATTACCCAGGACCTAGAAGCATCCACTTTAAAGAACTGAACAGCCTGGAATCTGATATTCTGAAAGGCAAAGGAACTCGGATTACAGCCAAGAATAAACTATCCACCTAAAATAAGCATTATATTTTAGGAAAGAAGAAAGACATTAAATGATATAAGAGAATTTCAATTATTTTTAATGAAAAGAACAGAACTGAACAAAAAATTTAGATCTCTAAACACTGAATTCAAGAGCAACGTAAAAAGATAAAAAGGAAAGAACTCATGAGAACTTTATGTTATGGGTAAACTTAGAGAGTGTGGGTATAATTAGACTTTATTATGATAACATTAAAAAAACCTAGAGTTGGAAAGGGGATTGTACTAGAAAAAGAGGGGAAAAGGAGGTAAAATTAGGTATTTTACAAAGAGTCAAAGAAGATCTATTATAATTGAGGGAAAGAAGAGAGGGGGATGAGCATTGTTTGAATCTTATTCTCATCAGATTTGACTCAAAGAGAATATCAGACATATTTGGTATCATAAAGAAACTTGCTCACCTTCTAGGGAAGTAGGAGGGAAAGGAGGAAAAAAAAAGGGAAAGATTAATAGAAGAGAAAACATAAGTATTAGGAGAAAGATGTAAAGAAAAAAAGGGCAGGGACTCTAAAGGGGAAGGGCTTGTTGAGGGAGCTGGTCATCGAAAGCAAAATATTGGGGAGGAGGGAAGGGGGGAAGGAAAGAAAAAAGCATAACTAAGAGAAAATAAGATGGCAGGAAATACAGGATTAGTTATTTTAACTGGGAATGTGAATGGGATGAACTGTCCCATAAAACAGAAGTAGATAGCAGACTGGATTAAAAGCCAGAATCCTACAATATGTTGTTTACAAGAAACATGCTTAAAGCATAGTGACATATACAGAGTGAAATTAGAGGCTATTATGCTTCAGGTGATGTTTAAAAAAAAAAAGCAGGAATAGCAATTCTGATCTCAGATCAAGACAAAGCAAAAATCTAATTAAAAGAGATAAGGAAGGAAACTATATCTTACTAAAGAATACCATAGATAATGAAGCAATATCAATACTAAACATATATGCACCAAGTGGTATAGCATCCAGATTCCGAGAGGAGAAATTAAGAGAAATGAAAGAAGAAATAGACAGCAAAACTATATTAGTGGGGGAATCTCAAACTTGCTCTCTCAAAACTAGATAATTCAAATAACAAAATAAATAAGAAAAAAATCAGGGAGGTATACAATATGTTAGAAAAGTTAAGTATGATAGATCTTTGGAGAAAATTGAATGGAGACAAAAAGGAGTTTACTTTTTTTCTCAGCAGTGCATGAAACTTATACAAAAATTGACCCTGTGTCAGGGCAAAATAAACATCAAACTCAAATGCAGAAAGGCAAAAAATAATAAATACATATTTTTTCAGATCAGATCAGATCAGATTCAGATCAGATTTCAGATCAGATCAGGTCAGATTTCAGATCATTTATTGAATGCATGCAATAAAAATCACATGCAGTATAAGGCCAGGAAAAAATAGACCAAAAAGCTAGAAAAACCTTGCATTCTCAGAACTTGATAAATAAAACCACAAAATAAATAAGAAAGAAGTTACAGAGGTAAATAGAATACTAGAAAAGTTTGGTGTGATAGATCTTTGGAAAAAATAGAATGGAAACAGAAAGGAGTACACGTTCTTCTCAGCAGTTCATGAACCTGATACCAAAATTGACCACATATTAGACATAAAGACCTCAAAATCAAATGAAAAAAGGCAGAAATAGTAAATGTATTTTTTTTTCAGATTTTGATGCAATAAAAATTACATTCAATAAAAAGCTAGGGGAAAATAGACCAAAAAGTAATTGGAACCTAAATATTCTCATTGTAAAGAATGAATGGGTGAAACAACAAATCATAGACACAATTAATGATTTCATCCAAGAGAATGACAATAATGAGACAATATACCAAAATTTGTGGGATGCAACCAAAGCATAATAAAGGGAAACTTTATAACTCTAGAGGCTTACTTGCATTGAATAAAGAAAAAGATTAATGAATTGGGCTTGCAACTAAAAAAGCTTGAAAAAGAGCAAATTAAGCCTCCCAATCAAATATCTAACTTGACATTTTAAAAATAAAAGGAGAGATTAATAACATTGAAATTAAAAAACTATTGAACTAATAAATAAAAGTAAGAGTTGGTTTTATGAAAAAAACAACAAAAGAGAAAAACCTTTAGTTAATTTGAGTAGAGAAGGAAAGAAGAAAATCAAATTGTTAGTCTCAAAAATGAAGAGAGAACTTCAACTAAGGAAGAGGAAATTAGAGCAATAACTAAGAATTATTTTGCCCAACTATATGCCAATAAATTTGATAATCTAAAGGAAATGGAGGAATATCTGGAAAAATATAGATTGCTCAGATTAACAGAAGAGGAAATAAGTTATTTAAATAGCTCCATTTTAGAAAAAGAAATAGAACAAGCTGTTAATCAACTTCCTAAGAAAAAAATCCCCAGGGCCAGATGGATTTATATGTGAATTCTACTAAACATTCAAAGAACAATTAATTTAAATATTAGATAAACTATTTGAAAAAATCTGATAGAAGGAGTCCTACCAGATTGTTTTTATGACACAGACATGGTACTATAACTAAACCAGGTTATATGAAAACAGAGAAAGAAATCATAGACCAATGTCCCTAATGAATATTGATGCAAAAATTTTAAATAAAATATTAGCAATGAGATTACAGTCATCCCCAGAATAACACACTATGACCAAGTACAATATATATCAGGAATGCTGAGCTGGTTCAATATTAGGGAAATTATCAGCATAATCAATGATATCAATAACCAAACTAACAAAAATCATATGATTATCTCAATAGATGCAGAAAAAGCATTTGATAAAATCCAGCACCCATTCCTATTAAAAAACACTAGAGAGTGTAAGAAAACATGGACTTTTCCTTAAAACAGTCAGTAGCATCTTTTTAAAAACATCAGCAAGAATCATATGTAATGGGGACAAACTAGAACCATTGGGTTCTCAATGGGGAGAGCATATGCAGAATTTTATGCTGATAGTATAAAATATTTGGGAATCTACCTGCCAAGAGAAAGTTAGGAAATATTCGGACACAACTACAAACACTTTCCAAACAAATATAGTCAGACCTAATCAGTTGGAAAATATCAAGTGCCCATGAGTAGGCCGAGCAAATATAATAAAAATGACAATACTACTAAATATACTTATTTAGTGTCATAGTAAATTCCCCCCCAAAATTTTACAGATCTAGAAAAAAATAGTAACAAAGTACTTTTGGAACAACCAGAGGTCAAGAATTTCAAGGGAATTAATGAAAAAAATTGCTAATGAAGGTGGCTTAGCTGTGCCAGACCTAAAAGTATATTATAAAGCAGTGGTCATCAAAACCATTTGGTAGTAGTTAAGAAATGGAGTAGTCAATCAATGGAACAGGTTAGGATCACAGGACAGAATAGTCAATAACTATAGCAATCTAGGGTTTGACAAATCCAAAGACCCTAGATTTTGGGATAAGAATTCACTATTTGACAAAAACTGCTGGGAAAATTGGAAACTAGTATGCAAGAAATTAGGGCTTGACCCATACCTAACACCCCATACTAAGATAAGATCTAAATGGGTTCATGATTTAGACATAAAGAATGATATTATAATAAATCAGAAGAACATAGGATAGTTCATCTCTCAGATCTGTGGAGAAGGAAGGAATTTGTGTTCAAAGAAGAACTGGAACTCATAACTGAACACCAGATAGATTATTCTGATTAAATTACGTTTAAAAGCTGTTGTACAAACAAAAAATGAAAACAAGGTTAGAAGGGAAGTAACAAATTGGAAAATAATTTTTCATTTAAGAGTTCTGGTAAAGGCCTCATTTCTAAAATAGAAAGAGAATTAACTCAAATTTATAGAATTTAAACCATTTTCCAATTGATAAATGGTCAAAAGTTATGAACAGGTAATTTTCAGATGAAGAAATTAAAACTACTTCTAATCATATGAGAAGATGCTCTAAGTCACTATTGATCAGAGAAATGCAAATTAAGACAACTCAGATACCAACACACACCTGTCAGATTGGTTGACAGGCAAAGATAGTGAGGAATGTTGGAGGGGATGTAGGAAAACTGGGACACTAATACATTGTTGGTGGAATTGTGAATGGATTTAACCATTGGGGAGAGCAATTTGGAAGTATGCTCAAAAAGTCAAGTTATCAAGCTGTTCATACCCTTTGATCCATCAGTGTTTCTATTGGGCCTCTATCCCAAAGAGATCTTAAAGAAAAGAAAGGGAGCCATATGTGCAAAAATGTGTGTGGTAGCTCTTTCTGTAGTGGCAAGAAACTGGAATCTGAATGGATGCCCATAGTTGGAGAATAGTTGAATAACTTATGGAATATGAATATAATGGAATATTATTGTTCTATAAGAAATGATTAGGAGATGATTTTAGAGAAGCCTGGAGAGATTTATATGAACTAATACTAATTGAAATGAGCAGAACCAGGAGATCATTGTACACAGCAACATCAGTTCTGATGGACGTGACTCTTTCCAACAATGAGAAGATTGATTCCAGTTCCAATCATCATGTGATGAAGAGAGCCATCTACATCCAGAGAGAAGACTGCAGGAACTGACTGTGGATCATAACATGACATTTCACTCTTTTTGTTGGCCAAAAACTCTCAGTTTTCTTCTCCCACACTGGATTATTTTTTAACAAAGTAAAATAGGACATTCATTTTTTCAAGTCTTCCCAATTTTTAATCACTGAATAAGCATTGCCTCAATTAAACTGAGACCTGTTAAAAATCTTAGCTTAAAAACACCAAGGTCTCCTCTACTGCATCAAAAGCCACCTCAACTCACCTTGATCTATATATGACCACTGGACTCAGATGGCACTGGAGGAGAAAATGAGACAGGTGATTTTGCATATTTTATCCTCACTAAATCCAACTCACTTGCATATCATGCTATCATTTCCCTGATATCATAGTCTTTTTAGAGAACAAAGAACAAACAATAATATATCTATCAATAGCACCTTTGACAAAAGCATTTGAAAGGAACATGGAGGCTTTGCAAATGTTATTCTATATTTAACATGTTATATGATAGCATAATTCACTGAAGTAAAATAAATAACACAAGATCTCCTTTTGTATGTTGTTTGCTTACTGTAATTTTATAGAATAAAATGTAACCTCCAAAGTATTCCTTTTTCCTCCCTCCAATAATTTTCTCTTAGACTGTATTAAGATCATACAAGATTAAAATCAAATGTTTAAATGTTTTAACAGATGTTTAAAAACAAATAATTTTGACTGCTTTCTCAAAATTAATATCAAATGTAATACAAAACACGGGGGTTTATGTTCAACAACTATTTATATATGATTGGCATATATCTTGATACACATACACATATATATGTGTGTATTTATATCTTGAATAGACATTATAAATGGTCCTTAGACCAAATAATATAACAAAATTTCTATCAGAAGGAAAATGGTATGTTTAAAAGAATGAAGTATATTATAACACTTCATTTTAAATAATAGTTTCCACGTAAAACAGCACAAATGGTGTCATCAAAAAGAAGAATGTCCAGTAAAGAAGGTAGTTTAATTATCTAACTAGAAGAAGAAATAAAAGCTAGATGCTCTGAATGTTTCACTTAATGCCCATGAAAACCAAGAGGTAAAGAATAAGTGTTTCACCCCCCTGTTCAGATTAATTGACATAATCCTTTTGGAGAATTCAGAGTTAGACATAGACTATGGTTAGGAAGCATGAAAAGGAAGGAAAATGTTTGATCTATATCATTGAATCAATATGTCATTGCTGTAATGAACTAGAAAAGAAGATTTAAGGGGGAAAATATGTTTGTGTCTTTTTCTGTATATATTTATTTTATTTTCTAATAAACCTATAAGTGAAAAATTTAGGACCATTTTAATCAAATTATTTTTACTCTATTTTCATGCACAATCTGATGAATAGAATTTTCCTCTATAATATGACCATGCTTTAAAACATTCATTTTCGTTTGTATCTTCATTCAATTATTTCCTTGGTTTTATAATTTTGTTATTATGAGGGATAGTGCCTATAGCTAATTTGTCATTTAGTACTTTATTCCATTCTACTATTTTTTTTCCTTTCTGAATTTCTACTAAAGATATAAGACTGAATTTAATGCTAATGTTAAAAATTGCAATATCCATGCAAGTACCCACCAACAAACATTATCGAAATTCTTTTGATTTAGATATTTTATTTACTGAATTCAATATTACTAAATTTTGAGCATTTCATGAAATATCATATAATACTTTAATCTAAAATTTAATTTAACTTAGATTCTATCTTCATTAGATTTTCCTGAATCCACCACCATTATTGTTAAACTCTGGAATGTTTGTGCTATACTTAGAATGTATTCTGTTTTTTTGGCATCTAGATATTTGTATCCATAGATGACTTCAAGAACCTAATCTTGAAGGACCTAATGTACATAATTCAGAATATAAATCTTCATATGAAAACAATTTCCAAATTTAGCTTGGAGCTCATTTCAATGAATCAAAAAGTGGGTCTAAAAGATAAAATTAATTTCACTGAGATGACATGTTCATATTTCCTTTTGTTTGGGACAAAGAGTTTCCAGCATTCAATTGACACCAAATTAATCATAAATTACATGGAGTTTCCAAGTCACAAATCATAGATTTTGAGCTGGAAAGGTCTTTAACAGCCCAACTACATCAATTTTGAAATTCAAAAGGTGAGGAACAAAAAAGCTCTATGATTTTGTCCTAGAACACACAGAGACTAACCAGCAAAGCCAACTTTCAAGAATTGGTTTTCTAATTTAAATGACAGCATTCTTTCCCTTGACTAAGATTCTCAATTAGTAAATTCAAATCTATGTAACTGGTCAATAATTTGTGGGAATAGACATAGAAATCACTTTAAAGGTGATTTTTGTCTAATCTCCTCATTTTATTAAAAAGGAAACTGTCTCATGGAGGTGGTGAACTTGTCTAAGGTCACACCATTAAATCAAACCATGAGATCAAATAATGTCATATGGAGAAAAACAATGTAGAAAGGAAGAAGAGGATACACTCGTGATTATAAATGATGATCCAGAAGAGGAGACAGAAATTCATTCCAGAGGCATGATAACTTCCTGTGATAGAGAGGTGATTATTCCACAGCTTGATGTCCTGGTCAAATCATATCTGCAAGAGTGTCTTGGAGCCATGTTTTAAAAAAGAACATTAATGAGCTAGATGGCATCCTGATGAGGGCAACCACATTGGTGTTCTGAGTATTTTCATTTGCTGAAGAGAAGGCTGGGTGACAGTAGAGTTGTCCTTAAGTTCGTGAAAAGGTAGCATGTGAAACGATGGGGCTTGTTTTGTTGGACCAAGAAGGACAGAACTAAAGAAAAATTAGTAGAAGTAGCAAAAGACAAATCAGTTTTGATGGAAAGAAATTGTTCTTTAAAAGGAAAGCTATGCATTTTATTTTCTTTCTTATTTTTTGCTATTTGATTTGATTTTTCTTGTGCAGGAAGATAATTGTATAAATATGTATGCATATATTGGGTTTAACATATATTTCTACCATATATAACATACGTTGGGTTACTTGCCATCTAAGAGAAGGAGTGGGGGGAAGGGGCAGAAATTTGAAATATAAGGTTTTGCAAAGGTCAATGACAAAAAATTATCCATGTATATATTTTGAAAATAAAAAAGCTTTAATTAAAAAATAAAATTTAAAAAGGAAAGCTAAAAAAAAATAAATCAAACCATCAAATGAGATTAGTATTTTATAATACAAAACTAGTGTTTTATTTCTAAACATGACATTATTCATGAAGGTTTGTTTGAAAGTTTCACATTCTCTAAGTAGCACACAATAAGCTCTCTGCCTACAGCAGAGAAAATATAATTTTTTCTCCTTTGTTATTCTTTTGGCTTTTGACAAGATAAACTATCCCTTCCTCATTGAGGATGAGTATCAAATTTATTATTAATTTATTCCTAACTTTTCATTTATAATTCCACATTACTTTCCAGAATAACTGTCCTCATTCACAGGTCAATCAACAGTACAAAACTGTGCCTGTTTCTCCACAGCTCCTCTAATATTTATTATTCTCTTTTTTCTTTTCAGCTTTGCCAATCTGTTGAGTATGAGGTGAAATGTCAAAATTGCCTTAATTTGCATGCTTCAATTTAGTGATTTGGACCATTTATTTAAATTTATTTATTTATTTTATTAATTAATTAATTATTAAATTTATTTATTTATTTAAATGGCTATAGATAGTCTAGGTTGTTTCCCTTGAGAAATGTCAGCTCATAAATTTAGACCATCTATCTATCAACTTGGTAGTGACTCTCATTCTTAAACATTTGAATTGATTATTTATACATATTGGAAATGAAACAAGGATCAGAAAATTGATACAAAGATCTATCTTCCCAGTTGTTTCTCTTTTCATTTTGGCTTTATTGGCTTTGTTTGTGCAAAAACATTTTTAATGCACATAATTAAAATTATTTCTTTAGTCCTTTATGATGTACTTATCCCATGATTGGTCATGAACTTTTTTCTTTCCTCACCACAGAAATGACAGGCATATCATTTCATGTTTCTCTAATTTGTTTATGATGCAGCATTCTGTATCTAGGTTATGGAAGCTTTTATAGGTTATATTTGTACATGTTGTGAGAGGTTGGTCAAAATCAAATTTCTTCCCTCTTACTATTTAATTTGGTATGAATGTTAAAGAAATATCTTTGTGTTGTATGAAATTTGGCAAAGAATGATTTCAAAAAAGTATGGAAAGACTTTTGTGTACTGATACAGAACTATAAGAATAATTTATAAAATCATTATTTTAAAAATGAATAGTTTTTATTTCTAGCCATATGAAAAGATGCTGCAAGTCATTATTAATCAGAGAAATGAAAATTAAGACAACTCTGAGATACCACTATACACCTGTCAGATTGGCTAGAATGACAGGGAAAGATAATGCAGAATGCTGGAGGGGATGTGGGAAAACAGGGACACTAATACATTGTTGGTGGAATTGTGAATACATCCAGCCATTCTGGAGAGCACTTTGGAACTATGTTCAAAAAGCTATCAAACTGTGCATACCCTTTGATTTCTATTGGGCTTATATCCCAAAGAAATCTTAAAGAAGGGAAAGGGACCTGTATGTGCAAGAATCTTTGTAGGGGCCAGAAATTGAAACTGAGTGGATGCCCATCAATTGGAGAATAGCTGAATAAATTGTGGTATATGAATATTATGGAATATTATTGTTCAGTAAGAAATTACCAGCAGGATGATTTCAGAAAGGCCTGGAGAGACTTACATGAACTGATGCTGACTGAAATGAGCAGGGCCAAGAGATCATTATATACTTCAACAACAGTACTATATGATGATCAATTCTGATGGATGTGGCCATCTTCAGCAATGAGATGAACCAAATCAGTTCCAGTAGAGCAGTAATGAACTGAACCAGCTATACCCAGCGAAAGAACTCTAGGAGATGACTATGAACCATTACATAGAATTCCCAATCCTTATATTTTTGTCCAGCTGCATTTTTTATTTCTTTTACAGGCTAATAGCACACTATTTCAAAGTCTGATTCTTTTTGTACAGCAAAATAACTGTTTGGACATGTATACTTATATTGTATTTAATTTATACTTTAACATATTTAACATGGTTTGGTCAACCTGCCATCTGGGGGAGAGGATAGAGGGAAGGAGGGGAAAAATTGAAACAAAAGGTTTGGCAATTGTCAATGCTGAAAAATTACTCATGGTTATAACTTGTAAATAAAAAGCTATAATAAAAAAAATGAATAAAAGACTTAAAACTAAATAATAAACCATGATACCAGAGGACTAATAGAGAAGATTATCCTTTTATGACAGAGATTTCCTGGAGTAATCTATAAAACTAGAAATTTGATTTTTTGAAAAATAAATTTGAGAATATAAGATAGAGATTCTCCTTTACTTTTCCCTCCTTTCTTTTTTTTCTTTCTTCTTTCCTTCCTTTCTTTTTCCTTTCTGTATTTTCAGTGAGAAAGAAAAAATGACTAATAATTGAAAACAATAAACAAATTTTAAAGCATTTGTTTTTTAACAAAATTGCTTCTCAGATAAATGATAGTATATGATTATGATGAAATCTAAAGCAAGGGGGCAGCTAGGTGGCACAGAACACCAACTCTGAAGTCAGGAGGACCTGAGTTCAAATCTGGTCTCAGACACTTAACATTTCCTAGCTGTGTGACCCTGGGCAAGTCATTTAATCCCAATTACAGAAGAAAGAAAGAAAGAAAAAAAGAAAGAAAGAACAAAAGAAAGGAAGGAAGGAAGGAAAGAAGGAAGGAAGGAAGGAAGGAAGGAAGGAAGGAAGGAAGGAAGGAAGGAAGAAAGAAAGAAAGAAAGAAAGGAAGGAAAAAAAATGAAAAGAAAAGAAATGAAAAGCAGAATGATTTCGTTTGAGGGGGGGGACTGTAAAACTTATATGAATTGAGGAAGTGACCAGAACCAAAAGAATGTAGTGTATAAAGTGCTAAAAATATTGTATGATTAACAACTGTGAATGACATAGTTATTCTAAGAAAGACAATGATGCAAAATAATATTAAAGAATTCATAATGAAATATGCCTACAAAAATATCACCTATAGAGAAAGAACTTATGTTTTCTGAAAATAGACTGAAACATTTCCTTCCTTCCTTCCTTCCTTCCTTCCTTCCTTCCTTCTTTCCTTCCTTTCTTATTCAAGCTTTCTTGTACAAAATGGCTAACACAGAAATGTTTTATATGATTATATATATGTGAGATATATGTTTTACACACACACACACACACACACACACCATATTGCTTATAGGATGGAGGAAAGGAAGTAGTCTTTAGAACTCAAAACTTCAAAAAAAATTTAAGAATTGTTTTAGTACACTTGAAAAAAAATTTAAATCACTATTCCAGCAATAATGACAGTACATATTTAAAGTTCTATAAAATATGCCAAATATTTTCCTCATCATAAGTCTAACAGGTAAGTAAATTTTAATTTACCATTTTATAAATGAGGGAACTAGGCCTCTAAGAGACTAAATTATTTTAATCAAGAGAAAGAGATGGAATAAACATTTATTAAGCACCTACTTATATGCCAGACACTGTGCTAAAAGTTTTACAAGCATTATATTATTTGATCCTCATAACAATTCTGTGAGGTAGCTGCTATTATTGTATATTCCCTCAGAACTTTTTGGGTAACTCCATTTTCCATGAGCAGTTCTTCTTGGTTTGGACTCCCAAATATCATGGCTTACTGTATACTCCAGATATCCTACCCTATTTTTAGCTTCCTTTTGTGTACTGTCTTCCTCCATTGAATTACAAAATCCTGGAGAGCAGGGACTTTCTATCTTTTTTACTTATTTGTTTCCTATAATTATTACAATGCCTGCCATGTAGAATATGTTTTAAATTGTTTATTGAATTGATTTTTCAAGTTACAGTTAAGGAAACAGAGACACACAGAGATTGAGTGACTTGTATCAGATAGCTATTAAATATCTTGCACTAGTTTTGAACCTGAATCTTCTTAATTCCAGACTCAGCACTGTTTCCATTAATTGCCTCCATTAAAGATCATCTATCAAATCAAATAAGTTTGTACAAACATATTTAAATCCAGACCTCCTTTTTCTGAGACAGTTCAAGTCTCAAAATTTCCAGCACTACATTGACTTCTACATAAATGTTCATTTATTTGTTATTTCATTTGTATGTGGAATAACTGCATAAGAAAGTCTTCTTACTAAATGAGGTCACCATCTTCTCTATTTATCACCTTAAAAAGTTTTCAAGAACACCAAGAGACTTTCACATACACAGACTCACACAGGAAATATGTGTCTGGTGCAACTTCTGAATTTAGGACTTCCTGGCTCCAGACTTCAGACCTAGCTCTTTATCTACTTTACTACACCTCTTCTCATGGAGAAAACACTAGACTACAAGTATTAAATAACATTTTCTCATATTAATGTACTACTCCTCAAATTGTGGGAGTTCCATAATAAATCTTTTGTTTAGGTACAAAAAACATTGGAGATAAATGTGAGGACAGTATAAATTTTCATGTTTATTCTATGAATCCAATTCAATTCTTTTTTTATCTTATTATTCCCCATGTAGGAGAGGAAAATAATTAGTAATTTGTGTAGGATTTGCTTATAGAACTCTTGGTTGAAGTTACATGGTAAATACATGTATACATACATACACATATGACTTACATATACATGCATGCATGTATATATATATATAAACTTATGTGTGGATATATTTATGTATGAATATTAAGATATATCTGTATTTCTATATCTATATGTGTGTATGTATATATTTAATGGATTTGCTAGAAATACAAGACTTATCTTGATTCCCTAATATTTAGGTCTCGCATAAAGAAAACATGAATGCAACATGCCTTCCTTATCTTTTTGAATTAGAGCACCTTAGATCTGGAGAACAAAAGGAAGAAATTCCAACAATCAGAAATGATTTATATCAATGTATAACATATTATTATATCTATATGTAATATTACTATATATAGTATAGTTGTAACTTTAGTATAAATGATGGAAAGATTAAAAAAAAATACTTCCCCCCACCCTCATTTATTGAAAATAAATAATGTTCGATATCAAAAAAGTATGTTTTGTTAATCTAGAATTAGCAGTTCTGCTGTTATCACTTTAGGCCATAATTAATTTGAGCCTAATATTGCAAGACAGTGAAGTAGGAAAATTAAGACAAAAGAATATGAAGAAACAAAGAATTTAGGGATTGCTTAAATTCTCTTGAAAATTGGCACAATTTTACTTTGAGTATAAATCTACATATTAAACATTCACAGTCAAAAGACCAAATGTTTTGCCTGTATTATACAAGCTCCTTTCACAAAGATACAATGACTTGGCTGTGCAGTGCTACATGAGAATGCAAAGGCCAAAATTGAATCTGCAGAAGCCCATTAAAAATTTAATTATTGTTTTGCATCCATTCATTTTTTAATAAAGGGAATTGGGCTATTTCCCTTCTGCTCTGGCCTAATATGCCAGAAAGTTATCAACAGTTGCATGCACCCAATATTAGAATCAAAGCAGATTACTGTTCATAACATTTAACCTAATTTAAAACCTTTTAACAGCAGACATAATTATGATCATTGTCCAGAATCAAATTAAAAAATCATAGGCAACAGGGGTGGAGCCAAAATGGGGCAGAAAAACCAGGAAGCTGTTCTTCTCAATTTCCCTTGCAAACAATGTTATATCAAACATCTAAATGGATTCAGGAATGACAGAACCTAGAAAAAGTTGAAGTGAAACAATTTTTTAGCTTAACATAACTTAGAAGGACTTAAGGAAAGGTTTGTCTCACTTGGGTAAAAGAGGATCATAGGCTAGAACAATGTCTGGGCAAGCCAGCGGGAAGATCAGTAACAGATCAGTAACCAAGGACCTCACTCTTGGCTCAGCAGGTTAAGGACAGGGTTCATTAATTGTGAGATCTTTAGCCCCAGTGCAGAAGGCAAACTACTAATTGGGACCCTAGCACAGCAGGCATGACTAGGCCAGACCAATTCAGTGTAGTGGGCTGCCTCTCAGCACCAGAGGCCCCAACATAGAAACCCAGTGACCAGGGACCTGACCCTTAGCACAAGAAGCTTGGCACAGTGCACTCTGTGCCCCAGAAACAAAGCTCAACTTTAAAAGTCACAAATTGAAGGAATCAGAAAAGGCAATGAGGAAACAAAACTATCACTCTTTGCAGATATGATGGTACACTTAGAAAATCCTAGAGAATGAACTATAAAGTACTTGAAATAATTAAAAATTTTAGCAAAGTTGCAAGATATGAAATAAACCCACAAAACCCAGCAGCAAAAGTTAGAAAGAAAAAATTCTATTTCAAATAATTATATACTACATAAACTGTTTGGAAGTTTAACTGCCAAGAGAAACTCAGGAACTATATGAAAAGTTACCAAAAAAAGAAAAAGAAAAAAACTTTTCACATAAAAAAAAAAAATCAGATCTAAATAATTGGAGAAATCAGTTGCTCATGGGTAGGCTGAGCTAATATAACAAAAAATGTCAATTCTACCTAAATTAATTTACTTATTCAGTGTTATACTAATCAAACTACAAAACCATTATTTTAGAGGACTAGGGGAAAAAAAAACAACAGAATTTTATCTGGCAATTAAAAGGTCAAGAATATCAATGGAATTAATGGAAAAAATGTAGAGGAAGGTGACTTAACCAAACCATAACTTAAACTATATTATAAAGAGATAATTATAAAAACATCATCTAAGTGATGAATGGATAGGACACTGACCCTGGAATCAGTAGGACCAGGCTTCTAATCTTGTCTCAGACACTATTACCTGTGAGACCCTGAGAAAGTCACTTAAACTTAATTGTCTTGCCTCCCCACTCCTTCAAAAAACAATAATAACACACTATTTTGTACTGGATAAGAAAAAGAGTGATGGATCAAATTAGGTTTTGTATAGAAGACATAGTAGTCAATGACTATAGTAATCGGATATTTGAAAGACTTAAGTTTCTGGGATAAGAACTCACTATTTGACAAAAACTGGAATATAACTATATTGCAGAAATTACACATAGATGAACATTTCACATCATGTACCAAGAAAAGGTAAAAATGGGAACATGATTTAAATATAAAGGGTGATATCAGAAGTGAATAATGATAGCAAATAATTGTCTACTTTTCAAAATTATGGAGAAAGGCAGAAGAGATAAAAAAATTATGAAATGAAGAATGATTTATTTGATTACATTAAATTTAAAATGTTTTCTACAAACAAAGCCAATACAGCAAAGATTAGAAAGTAAACAGAGAGGAAAAAATCTTTACATCTAGTATTTTTTATTAAGATCTCATTTCTAAATGATATAGAAAACTGAGGCAAACATATTAAGAATATGTCATTCCCCAATTGGTAAGTGATCAAAGGACATGAATAAGCAGTTTAACATGAAAAAAAAAATCTCATGTAAAAAATGTACTAAATCACTATTAATTAGGAAAATACAAATTTAAAAAAAAAAACTCTGAAATACCAACTTACATTTTTAAGATTGGATAATATAACAGAAAAAGAAAATTATAGATCCAGTAGAAGGTGTGGTAAAATTGGAACACTAATGCATTCTTAGTGGATTGTGAACTAATCCAACCATTCTTGAGAGCAATTTGAAACTATCCCCTTAAAGACAATCAAATTATGCATACCCTTCAAGGGTGAGTGTTGAAAAATTTTCCATGCACTTGTTTTGAAAATAAAAAACTTCAATAAAAATTAAATTAAAATAAAATAATAAAAAAATTATGCATACTTTTGATGCAGCAATACTACCAGTAAATCTGTATCCCAGATGGACCATAAAAAGAGTAAAGAACTTACGTGTACAAAAATATTTATAACCACTCTTTTTGTGGTGGCAAAAAATTGAATACTGAGGGGATGCCTATCAATTGAGGAAAGGATGAACAAGTTATGATATATGAATTTAATGGGATAATATTGTACTTATAAGAAATGATCAGCAGGAAGATTTCAGAAAAGCCTAGAAAGAGTTACATGTATGATAATTAACCATGATAATTTAGCTCTTTTCTACAATATGATGATCAGAGACAATTCTAAGACTCATGTTGGAAAATGTTATTCATATCCAGAGAAAGAAATGTGAAGTCTGAATGCAAACCAAAGCATGTTACTTTCACTTTGTATTCTTGCTCATGGTTTTTCCCTCTTGTTCTGAGTTTTCTTTCACAACCTGATCAATGTAGAAAAATGTTTAACATGATTAGTCATCTACCACCTGTATCACATTGTTTGCTCTCTTGGAGAGGGAGGAAGAAACATAAGCAGAGAGAAAAAAAATGGAAATCAAAATCTTATAAAAATGGATGTTGAAAACTATATATGTAATAGAAAAAAAATGCTGTTAAATGGGGGAGAGGAGGGATCAGGTAAGATAAAAGAACTTTCAGTAAAAAAAACTCCTAACAGGCTTAAAATAAAAATTCAGAAGATTATGTTTTCCATTAGGGAAGATCATAGTTAGTCAACTAGTATTTGTTACATGTTTTTCATGTGCCAAGCACTAAGTAGTTAGTGCTAAGTACTAAGGATACCAAAAAAGGAAAATCAAAACAAAACAAACAACAAAACCAAAATGGTGCTTGCTCTTAAGGAGAGAACAATCTAATCAGCAAGACAGCATGCAAATTAACTGTGTATAAACTTTATATATATATTGAAGATACTCTTAAAGAGGAAAACATTAGTATTTAAAGGGGACTGGGAAAAGCTTTACACCAGAGTGGGACTATGATTGAAACAAAGGAAGCCAGAGAATATTGGATATAGAAGTGAGCAGGAAAAGCTTAAGTTTCAGCTAGTGAAACCCACAAAACCAGTAGATGGATTGTTAATTGAGAACAATATCAAGTCTGCTGTAACTGTCTCTCAAAGTTTGTGAAGTAAGGTATAAGAAGCCTAGAAACGTAGGAAAGAGAGATTATACAGGGCTCTAATTGCTAAACAAAGGATTTTATATTTGAGCCTGGAGGTGCAGGGAGCAACCGGAATTTACCAAGTAGGTCAGGAAGATGAAAAAGGAAAGTTAAAAAATGAGAAGTGTAAAGAAATCCTTCTCATAGGTAGAAGGGTTATAGTAAATATTACTTAATCTCTATAAGGAGCAGATATGCATTAGTGGAAAGCTTTCTGATCAAATAAATTTTAAAAGGCCATAAGTGAGCCTATAATCTAATAAAAGATAAAATGCTTTAAAGAGGAAAATTAATACCAAGAATAATTTTATGGAAAATGTGGTTCTATGTTTTTACTGAGGCTATTTTCATTAATGAGCACAATGTGTATTCTGCAAGATCTTTATAATAGAGAATTGAACTTGGAATCAAAAGAGCTATATTTAAATCTTAAGTCAAACTAGCTATTTGACTTTTGACAAACCACTTAACCTCTCTAAGATTCTTTTTTTTTTTTTTCTGAGTCAGTAGAAATATGGAAAGGAGGATTGTAAACTAGATAAAATATCCCTAAGCTCTCTTTCACCTCTAAAAGTATATGATCCTCTCAGCTGTCAACAATCATAGGGTAGTTTGAAAGAGAAACTGGTGGCAATGTGACTATCACTCATTGACTCAACAATTTACTTTTTATTATGTTTTTCCACTCTGAGAATCCATCAGTTAATTTTGGACCTCCCATTTATTGATCTAGGCTCATGTACTTGATATTTGTGTAGCTAATAAACCAGAGATGATTGATTAGAAAATTTCAAAGAAGGGCATTTGAAAGCTTTAGTTCTACCTGTGAAAATATTGTTCTTGAAAGAAGTGGTATACTAAGGTGAAGCATAAATATTGCCAGCTAATATCCCCAGAAGGGCTATATTTTAGCACATAATGAGCAGTCCTAATAAAATAAGACTTTTCAGTGAATACAAAGCTCTGCAACAAAAGCATGTGTGTACATCTAGGACATTGTTTTATTTAATTGTGTTGTTACAATCCAAATAATGTAATAGTATAAAATTTTATCCTAAGCTTACAAGTATCTTAGTACTTCAAAGAATCTGATCTGATGATTGTGAGTACTCCTTCCATCACCACAGATCATAATATGAATAAGCAGAAATGCAGTTCCTGTTCATATTCTTCCATAGATTCACCATGAAAGAGCCATTCAATTTGTTAGAGACTTTCTTATATACATATATAGGAAATATTCAGTGTCATACTAATCATACTAATCATGATTAATATATATACATATATATTTAATAATTTGAAAATATCTATAGAATATTCAAGTTGTCACTCACCTTAACCATATGACTAACCAACTTCTTTTTTAAATCAAAATTTCCTTATTATAAAACAAACTAGCTAATAAATGGGACAAGTAAATCTGCTCTTCTATCTTCACTTTCCCACTGTCAGCCTGAGGATTCCTCTCCCTAGTGTATTACTATGAGGTCTGTTCTATGCTGGAAGACTTTTTTTCCCCCCTCAAAGGTACAAAGCTGAGAAGAGGCAAATGGGAAACTAAAAATGAAGTCTCAATATAGGTCATGGAAAAAAATTACAAATTGGGAGCCACAAGAACTGGGTTTGAGATAAACTCTAACATGTAATAAGTATATGACTAGGAGAAAATTATATCACTTTTCTAGCTATAGTTTTCTCATCTATAAAATGTAACCAATAAATTTTGCCTCACCCACTTCACAATGCTATATCAAAGAACATAATTTATAAATTGAAAATTTCTATATTTATGCTATGATTAAATGCATATATAGGGATTATATCATAAAAATCTCTGTATACCCCTCCACACAGTTTATAGACAATAAATTTCCTACAAATGTGTGTTGGTTGATTAATGTATACAAACAGTTCACAGATAAATGGTCAATAACTTCACTATATTTCTCTAGCAGTGGGAGATATACAAAGTAGAATCAAATCTAGCCAATTAATCGATGATTTATATTTTAATCATCGAAATAATACTCTAGAAAATGCATGGTGATCCCTAGGGTAAATTTGCAAGCACTATACAGAAGCATTATGATACTTAGCAAGAAGATTCATTTTCCTTTTGCTAATGAACATTAGCTAAGGTGGAGATTTGTTCTGACTGTTGACTCATTGAAGATAGTTTACTTATGCAGGATAATTAAGAGCACCACTTGGTTTAGGAAAAAACTTCTTATAATATAAAATTGTGTTACTGATAATTGCCATTAGGGTTCTTGTTTGAAAGTGGTATTGTGATTGAAATACAATCTCATATTAGTCCTTCACTCTGTACATACTTAGCCTGCAAAGTTGAAAAATTAATTAAAGTTTATTAATTGGAAATGTCATTATAGGTTACACTAATATTACACAAGCTAAAGTTATACATGTAGTTTCTTTATTAAAATACATTTATTTATTTACTTATATATTTCACATGAATGTATAGTCTGTCTCTTTCATTCCTTCCCTAATAAAAATAACAAATATACAAATAAAATAAAATAAAACCCTTCTCATAAACATGCATAGTTCAACAAAATACATTCCTTCATTTTCCATGCCTGAAAATGTCTTTCTGCATTTTAAGTTGATTACCTTTTTAAAGAGAGGTGATTGGCACATTTCATTCTCATTCTTACAGACTTATGGTTACAATTGCATTGATTGAAATTTAAAGTCTTTCAAAGTTGGTTTTCTCTACAGTATTTTATTCTTGAAGAAAGTCTGTAATTTTGTTCACTTCACTCTTTATCAATTCACTGGAAATATTCTTAATTTCCTTTGAAACATTCATTTTCATAATTTCTTGTGCTATAATAATATTCCATTAATTTCATATACCATAATTTGTTTAATCATTTTCTAATAGGAAGATATTCCCTTATTTTAATTTTGGGGCTTTAGCTTCTTTTCTTGGAAAACAGAAAGATGTGACAATTATAGGCAGGTTGTATATTTATAAGGAAAGGGCAGAAATTAAATATTCAATCTTAGTTTTGCCGTTTAAATCTTTCAAAAATATTTTTATTCCTTGTATACCCTTCATATATACAATCAGATTATGAGAAAGAAAGAAGTGGCAACACACTCTGGAGGAAACAAAGGTATTACTACTTTACTATTGTCTTAAGAATCAGCACCTACACTCTTAAGAATAAACTAGGAATTTGAAACAACCCCTGTCTTCTCTGGCTCTATTGCTCTATGTGAGTATATGTATGTATAAATATATTTATGTTTGTACATAATACCTATAAATATTGGTTCATTAGAATCATATCTCTAATATATCTCTATATATATTTATCTAATCATAGTATGTAGAATATTATAGTCAGTCTACATCTTCACAAATTTTATTAACTGGTTAAGGAGACACAGCCTATACAAAGATTAATAGGGAAATATTTTCCTTGATGCCATGAAGGAATAATAAATGATAGTATTCAGGTGATAGTACCAGGATATCAAGTGATATCAAAATAATAGGTTATATATGTAAAGTGATAAGAATGTACTAAGAAATTTCAGCATAGAAAAGGATTCTTAGCATATGGCATAAGAACATGATTAAAATGTGTATATTGGTATGGTTAATTCAATATGTAAAATATAATTAAAGTTTGATAAGTTGTATTTCAACTTAATTGGTTCCCTTTGCAATCCAATGCATTTAAAAACATTAGTTTAAGAGAAGTCCATTGGTTCTACTATTCTTTCAAAGGGACGCAAGACATAAAAATGATTATAAACTCCTGAGATAGATAAAAGTAATATCCCATCCTTGCATTAAAAAAGCAATTTAATTTATACAACATTGCATTCACATATAGTAATTAGCATTGGAAGGAACCACAAAGGTCAGCCAATTCAATCACTTCATTTTACAGATGAGGAAACTTTGGTATATCAAAATAGTTAATGACTTGAGGTCACATAAATAGCTAAAGGAAGTACCAAGAATCAAACCAGGGTCTTTGGAAACCATAGCCATGGCTCTTGGAGGAAGGATGGAGAGACAACAGATTATATGGAACAAATCTTGGGGGTTTTCATTAATTTGAAGTTCAACAGGATTTAACAATATAAAATGTCAAGAAAAGAATACTAATATGACAATAGATTTCATTTTTAAATGTAAATTAATAAAAGTATGGGTTGGATGCTATAAAATTATGGGGTTGTAAAGGAAAGACTCTTCTACTATGGGGAAAGACAGCATGTATTAGGGAAAAACAGAAGGTAAAAGGGAAGGTAAAAGGGGAAGGGAACAATAATTCAAAAAATCAACATGTCAGGCAATGCTAGTTGGATAAATATAAGAACAGAGATAGAGGGGGAAGGAGAGACCAAGTTAGGTTTATGCAGTTTCAGAGGGCCAAAAACATGTAAGAGAGAACTAGGTTGTTTACTACTTTAAAACCAGGCTCTAGCATTCATTACTGAATATTAGCAATTCTAAGTATTTTTTTTTTGAAGACATATTGATTCCCAGTGGGTAGAAGAAAAAAAGAAGATAAAACATTCCCAGCATTAAAATGGACATACTATATCTACAATCCAAATATTAGTTAGTATTTACAGAGGACAAAGATACTATACATGGCAAAGAATCCTAATTAATTATTAATTAGGGTATTGTAAAGTGAATACTATCAAAGTGAATAGTATGAAGCTCCTTCAGACATAAAGGGGGAAATTTACTTTAAACATACATACATACACACACATACACACACACACACACACACACACACACACACAACTCACGAGAAATACAGCGGAATAATGAGATAGATAATTAGCTCAAAGCCAAAAATATCAGTCACAAATTTGCTTCTGATACTGGTTAGATGATCCCAGGAAACACCCTTATCCTCCTATGCCCAAAGCCACTTATAAAAATCAAAACTGCAAAACAAAACAAAACAGAACAACAACAACATCAACAATAACAGCAACAGCAGCAACAACAACAACAACCAAAAACACCACCCCTACAGTCTTAGAAGTTTCTTTTCCTGAGAATTTACTATATTAAAGATATCACAGGTCTAGTAGCAATTCACATAAACAGGAATTAAAATGTAAGCAGTTTTAAATAACTGAGAAAAAACACTGGTATAAGAGTTTTACTAGTTAGACTTATTTCCAATATGTCCAAGAAAAGATACTTTTCCAAAATCTTACATAGAATGCATATATAATATTCACTGTTGACTTTCAAATGAAAAAAAAAAATCTCTTTTGTAACTTAAGATCTTTCTCGGTTTATTCTGAATAAAAGGAATTGAACTAATAAAGGGTTATTTTTATTAAAATTTAAACCCTCGAGCTATTTTATATTAGAAACTGAGTACTAAAAAAGATCATAGGAAAGATTTATTAAAGTGATTTCACATTTATTATTTAACACAAAAATAAATTTTAAAAAATGAATTGAGGTTACAATTTTAAAACACTTAAGTCAGGAAAAATAAAACTCAAAGAACCCTGAACAATACTAAATTGCTTAAACTGAAGATGGCTTGGTCAAGAAATTACTTGACAGGATTAAGAGAAAAAGGAAAAAATTTCTGACATTAGTTTCTTAATTTTTTCTCAAATATCAGTGGGTAAGGATGGGACTAGTCCTCTTGCCACTGGAGATTTATTGCTTTCTTGAAGTATTTCTCTCTGTCTTTACCTCTTCTTGCCTTTTGTCATTTACTTTGGATTTACATCATCTTTCATTATAAAAAGTACCTGAAAAGTTAAGTGTTCTCTTTGAGAACCATCATCCAAAGAATATGAAGTAGGATATTTTAAAGAATATTTTTACATTTATATCCTTGTTGATCTTTCTGTTAACAGTATGATCATTTGTCTTCTTTGTCTCTTCTGTCTCTCAAATTCCTCAAAGATGCTCAAGACTGGACAAAGAAACCTTTCAAAAAATTCCAGACATGTGCATATAGAACTGAAATGTCACTTAATTATAATTTAGTTGAATTTCAATGAAGCAAAATGATGTGCTGAATTAAAAAAATAAAACTAGCATGCTAAGGCATCTCTGGGAAATTAAGAATCTGATATCAAATCTGCATTAGTCTCCAGTTAAAATTAAATGTTTATGGAATCATATAATTTTAAATTTGTGCCTTAGTCAACTACATTCCTTTCTGACTTTTGAAGTATTTTATTTTAAGCATCAATCAGCAATGCTCACTAGTAAAGAGAAAACCACAATTATCACTAACTTTGACTCACAGATTATCATTAATATTGTTACAATAGTCACAACAATGTAGTTCAACTTAGAATGCAACAAGAAAATATTAAAAACAGATACTTTTCTGGAGAGGGATGGAGTAAATTACTGGCAGCATAAATAGAAGAAACATTACCATTACTCTTTGAGTCACTATATGCACTACATTAAAGATAATAATTGCTTAGAATAAGTCAGTTCTATCAATATTCTATTATTAATATTTAGCAATGGAATACTTTGATATAGCTTTTTTACTTTTCCCCTTTTAATGGCATATCTATTATCAATACAGATCATGAAAAACAAATCTATACACTTTTTTCATTCTATGTGATATTTGTCTATATCTTTCTACAATTCCTCTAAAGAAGAAATATTCATTCAACATACAGGAAATTTTCATTTTCTTTAAAATTATATAACATAACTTAAAGTTATATAATATAACATATACATGTATATATATATATATATAATACATATATACATATATATGTCTTATAGAATTATTAAAGAATCACTCAGGTTGTTTCTCATTCTCGGTATAATATAATAATGTCTTGTGTAACACATTATACAAACATTACACAAAATTAATCTTTGGTAAAAGTACTGCTGTTGAGCTCTATTATGCATTTTATCATTGCTTCAGAGGTTGTTTTAAACTTCTGATTTTTCTCAGATCATGTTTCCTAATTCACAATTATATAATAACAAAAGAACAATAATGGTGTGAATAAGATGGACTTTTGTAGCAATATGCAATTTAATAATAAATCAAAATAGAAGAGAGAGTACCTGAATGTAAAGAAACATACAGTTATATAGGATAAATACAAACATATACAAAGTAATTAAATACAATGTGTTCTGAGAGAAAAAACTAGAAACTACGAGACATCAGAAAAGGCTTTATTAAGACAGTAATAGTTGACATGTAAATTGTTATAAGAATGGCATTCTTTGAGGAGGATTTGTAGGGAAAGTATATTATAGTCATGGCTAGACATAGAGCTTGAAAAATGGAATGTACAACCTGAAGAACAGAGACTAGGCTAGGTTGGTAGCAAAACTGAGTGAGAATGGATAAGTGTTGAACAATGAAGATGGAAAGATAGAGCTATTATGTTACAAGTATTTCAAAGTAAAACAAGGTTGTAATGGAAAACTGCAAAAGTGATTAAGCATGGAAAGACTGTCAGATATGAGCAGAAAGAAAATCATGTTTGGAGCAGTAGGTAGGAATGGACTGAAATATATGCATACAATTCATTTTTAATGGAATAATACTTTATAGTGTATCTACCCAAAGACAGATTAGTCTCTTGATTACTGAGTTCTTTATTATTTTCTCTCTTTATAAGCTGTTATCATTGATTTTTGTAAACTGAGGTACTATGCAACTGTTTAGACCATAATTGTTATTCATCTTGACTACTCATTTTAGGGAAATATGAATTTTCATTCATTTTATACATTTATAAGTTATTTAAACTTGATCTCTTCTTTAGAACTTGTCAATTAAGAATGGCGAGTATGGTTATTGTGCCTTTATGATATATTTTCCAGTTGCCAAATTTATTTCAAATTTAAACATTTAATTTTTTTTTTATTATTTCTTTAGTTTTTGTCAATACTTCTTTCTAACTTAAAGTATTCTCCATGTCTTATATTTGATCACCAATCTTGTAAAATAACAATGAACAAAATCTGTTTTCCATTAAGGGCCTTAGTATCATTGCTTTAATTTTAGTTGACAACCTATTGCTAATGGTTTGCAATTATATGTTTTATCTGATGGTTCCCACAGCTACAGTATTTGTAATATCTCATCATCTAACTAAGATAACTAGAGAAAATGACATTGACAATAACAGAGCTATTCTAAAGAAAAATATTATGTAAAACAATTAAAATTGCCTTTTCTAAACCTATTTTGTTTTCTTTTAATTCAGTTTCTTCCCTTCATTGCATGCAAATTTAAGCAATTATCTTTATTTGTTGCCTTTCTAACTTTCTGGATATTAGTCTTATAACTATCAAATGAATTGGTACTATTCAATTCAATATATTTATAATGTCTGGGCTAGCTCTCTGGAGGGTCTCAGGATCAGTCAGAGTCAGGATCAAAGTTCTTAGTCTTTAGGAGAAGTGAAGGAGGGAGGCAAGTTGCCAAGCGGCTCATCAAAGATGAATCCTGGACTCTGGAGTGTGGAACCTGAAGTCTTCTCTCCTGAGTGTGCTGCAGCAGAGGGACTCTGATCCTCTCCCTCAGCTCTCCAATCTTTGCCTCAGATTACCTCACCTTTGAAACAACACATGTTGAAAGTTGAAACTTTGAAACAACACATGTTACTTTGAAACAACACATTCAGCAATCGCCAATTATGAAGAGAGCCATCACTTCACCATATCATCTAATTATATGTTTATAAAACCATTATCTCACATTGAGTAGGTAATTAGTCTTAAGGACTCTGCTGTCTTAGATTCAAGTACACCTTTTCAGAGTTCCAGCCCTCTACATATATTTATATACACCCAGACCTACACATATACACATGTAAATATATATATATATATATATATATATATATATATATACACACACATACATATGTCAGTACACACATGAATATGATGGTAATTCAAGCAGGAGTTCTGTAAGTGTAGTCTATATTTCAATAGTATCACAATATAATATTACAATTAGTAATACAAATATATTGATAATATGAAAATCCAATGCCACCTTTGGTAAATTATGCAGTTTTTCTTTCTTGTTGTTTTGCTATTCTTCAGTTAGTAACACAGGATCTAGGGTTACAAGGGATTTAAAAAGTAATTTAATACAATCCTTTCATTTTATAGATGATTAAACTTGGGCTTTTAGAGGAAAAATAATTATATAGGTAATGATAGCAGAACAGAGATAGCAGAACAGTTTCTCTAACTCCTAATCTTGCCTTCTTTCCTCTATATCACAGAGGTCATAACAAAGGAGAATTTCTAGATGCTGTTGAGAACACAGCAAAATTAACCATGCCCTGAAGGATACTGCATTTCCTACTGTAATTTTTAAGTAAACTTTCTCTGGGAGTTGTATCTCACTGCAGTCTTTACTGTGTGGCTTATGAACCTATAGCTTATATTTTGAACTTCAGGATACCTTGAGGTTAGTTTCAATTTCCATTTCCATTCTTCTTCTTCTAGTTTAAATACAATATTATTGAGTATCTTGGTTCACCACAGACTCAAGTAATAAAGCACAAATTGTAAGAATACTTGAGTGAAGACATGTGAATGTTTAAATAATAGTGAATATTTTTATAACACTTTGAGTGTTATAAAAAACTTTTTCAGTTTTATCTAATCCTCACAATGATCCTGGGAGGTAATTGCCTTTATTATTCTTATTTTATAGATAAAGATATTAAGGTTTTGTGGGTCATAAAGCTAATATCTGATTCTGGATTTTAACTCAACTCTTCCTGTTATAAGGTCCAGGGTTCTATCCACATGCCAAATAGTTGTTTCTTTTTATAAACGTTTTGAGACAAAATTATAAATATTTAAGATTTCTCGATAACTTAAGCATTAAATCAAATGATATTTTAGAAATGAAGATAAAAATATATGATATATTTGAGATTTGTATTGGTATTTTTTCCCCAATAATCTCTAAGTTTTGGTTTTATTTTTGTTTTTGCTTACAAGTTGATTCTAGGGAGCCAATATGATGGAGACACACACATTTCTCTCTAACTTTCTCTTACAACCCTCAGACTAATTAGCAAATCCAGCCTCTGAATTAGATCTGGACTAGCAGAACTCAGAAATATAAGGAGTGCAGCAAATTACCAGATGAAGATAATTTAAAAGATCACCAGAAAAGGTCTGTTTCAATCAGAAATTGGAGGGAGGCAGTCTAACAAAAACAGCTGAGCACAAATGCCAACACAGACAGTGTAGAGTCCTGGGGTGATACAGAAACCATGGGACAGTGCAGATCCTATATGGCAGAGAATCAATGAAGAGAAATATACAGCAGCAGTTTTGACTACTCTATCCTAACTGAAAGCCAGTAGAGTAACAGAGAAGTTAGAAAACATGCAACACAAACACAAAGATAAATAGTATAACCCAAAATGCCAGAATCCCATGGGACCTTAGAGAGGAAGCTGTTGCTTATATAGGAAACTTGGGAAACCTCCCCACCCTAAAAGCAGACTTAACATTTTTTTTTTAAGATGAGTAAAATAGTAAAGAAAATTCTGATGATAGACAGCTTCTGTGTGAAGGAGAACAACAGATTTCAAACCCTGAGGAGACTAAAAGCAGATTGCCTCCAAATAAAGCCCCTAAAGATGGTATAACCTGGTCCCCATTACACAAGGCTCTCCTAGAAGTAATTAAAAAGGATCTTAAAAGAGAGCTAGAAGAAAAATGAGGAAAAAAATTAAAATTTTGCAGGAGGGTTTGGAAAAGACACATAATTCATTAAAGATAGATTTGATCAAATGGAAAAAGAAAGCAACTCCCAGAAAAACAGAATTTGTGAAACAGAAAACGAAAATAACTCCTTAAATAACAGAATTTGTGAAATGGAAAAAAAATTCCAGAGAACAAAACAACTCATTTAAAAATCAAATTGGACAAATACAAAAAGAAATAAAAATAGTAAATTAAGAAAATAATTCACTAAAATTCAGAACTGAACAAATGGAAATGAATGACTCAACAAGAGAACAAGAATCAGTCAAGCAAAACAAAACAAAATGAAAAAATAGAAAAAAATGTAAAATGACTAATTTTGAAAACAACTGACCTGGAAAATAGATCTAGGAGAGATAATCTAAGGATTATTGGACTCCCTGAAATCCATAATGAAAAAATGAGCTTAGACACAATGTTTTAGGAAATCTCAAAGATAACTGCGTGGATGACATAGAATCAGAAGGTAAAATGACCATTGAAAGAATTAACCTAACATCTCCTGAAAGGCATCCCAAAATTAAAGCCCCCAAAGATATTGTGGCTAAACAAAATACTATCAGAACAAGGGCAAAATATTACAAGCCATCAAAAAGAAATAAATCAAATGCCAAGGAACCAAAGGATTACTCAGGACTTGACAGCTTCCACTTTAAATGATCAAAGGGCCTGGAATCTGATATTCTAAAAGGCAAAGGATCTTTCAATGAAGCCAAGAATAAATTACCCTGCTAAACTGAGCATTTTCTTTCAGGAAAGAAGATGGACATTCAATGAAATTGGTGAATTCCACTTATTTTTTATGAAAAAATCAGAGCTAAAGAAAAAAATTGACCTCCAAATATAGAACTCAAGAGAAGCATAAAAAGGAAAAAAAAGGAAAAAAAAAACTCTTGAGAACTATTTCTGTTATGGGTATACATAGATATTACATGTATTATGAGTTTACTGTTATACCATAAAAGAAACTAGAGGTGGAAAGGGAATTGTAACACAAATAAAAATGGAAAGTAGAGGTAAAATGAGGGAAATTTCATCTCAGGAATAGGTGAAGAAAACCTCTTATAATTGAGGGAAAGAAGAGAGGGTGATGAATATTGTGTGAATCTTAGTCTCATCAAATTTGGCTCATAAAAGGAATATGAGATATATTTGGTTTCACTGAAAAACTTCTCTCATCTTATAAAATAATGGGAGGAGAAAGGCAAAAAGGGAAGGGGTGGGCTAAATAGAAGGGAAAATAGAAAGAGTAGGGAAAGATATAAGAAAAGATGAGGTTCTCTAAAGGGGGAGAGCTGTTTGAGGCAAGTAGATCACCATTTCTATTCAATATTGTATTAAAAATGCTAGCTTTGGTAATAAGAGAAGAAAAAGAGATTAAAGGAATTAGAGTAAATAATGAGGAAACCAAATTACTACTCTTTGCAGATGATATGATGGTATTCTTAGAGAACCCCAGAGAATGAACTAAAAAACTCTTAGAAATAATCCACACCTCTAGCAAAGTTGCAGGATATAAAATAAATCCACATAAATCATTAGCATTTTTATATGTCACTAACAAAATCCAACAGCAAGAGATAGAAAGAGAAATTCCATTTGAAATAATTGTCAATAGTATAAAATATTTGGGAATCTATCTACCAAGAGAAAGACAGGAACTATATGAGCAAAACTACAAAACACTTTTCACAAATAAAGTATGATCTAAGCAATTACAAAAATATCAAGTGCTCATGGATAGGTAGAGTGAATATAATAAAGATGACAATACTCCTTAAACTAATCTATTTATTTAGTGCTATACCAATCAAACTGCCAATAAACTATTTTACTGACCTAGAAAAAATAACAACAAAATTCATCTGGAAGAACAAAAGATGAAGAATTTCAAAGGAATTAATGAAGAGAAAAGCAAATGAAGGTGGCCTAGCTGTACCAGATCTAAAACTACATTATAAAGCAGCAGTCATCAAAACCATTGCTATTGGCTAAAAAATAGAGAAGCTGATCAGTGGAATAGGTTAAGTTCACAGAACAAATAGTCAGTGACCACAGCAATCTAGTATTCGACAAACCTAAAGGCCCCAGATTTTTTTTATAAGAATTTACTATTTGACAAAGACTGTTGGGAAAATTTGAAAACTAGTATGGCAGAAACTAGGTATAGACCAACACCTAACACTGTATACCAAGATAAGATCAAAATGGGTTCATGATCTAAATATAAATAATGATATTATAAACAAATTAGAAGACCATAGGATAGTTTGCCTTTCAGATTTGTGGAGGAGGAAGGAATCTGTGACCAAAGAATAACTAGAGATCATTACTGATCACAAAATAGATAATTTTTATTATATTAAGTTAAAAAGGTTTTGTACAAACAAAACTAATGAAAACATAATAGAAGGGAAGCAATAAACTGGGAAAACATTTTTATATCCAAAGGATCTCATGAAGGCATCATTTCTAAAATATATAGAGATTTGACTCAAATTTATAAAAAAATTAAGCCATTCTTCAATTGATAAATGGTCAAAGGATATGAAAAATGTTTAGATGAAGAAATTGAAACTATTTGTAGTCACATGAAAAAGTGCTCCAAATCACTATTTATCAGAAAAAATGCAAATTAAGACAATTCTGAGATACCACTATACACCTGTCAGATTGGCTAAAATGACAGGAAACCATAATGACCAATGTTGAAGAGGATGTGAAAAAACTGGGGCACTGATACATTGTTGGTGGAAGTATAAATGGATCCAAACATTCTGGAGATCAATTTGGAACTATGCTCAAAAAGTTATCATACCCTTTGTGCCCCCCATCCTCTTTGTGCAAATCCTTTGATCCAGTGATTCTATGATATTATATCCCAAAGAGATCTTAAAGGAGAGAAAGGGCCCCACATGTGTAAAAATATTTGTGGCAGCCCTATTTGTAGTGACAGGAACCTGGTAACTGAGTGGATGCCCATCAATTGGAGAATGGCTGAATAACCTATAATATATGAATGTTATGGAATACTATTGTTCTGTAAGAAATGGTCAGCAGGGTGATTTCAGAGAGCTTGGATGAACTGATGCTATGTGAAATGAGCAGAACCAGGAGATCATTATACACAGCAACAACAAAACTATATGATCATCAATTCGCCAACAATGTATGATTCAATGAAATGATTCAAAACAATTGCACTTGTTTAGTGATAAAGAGCCATCTATACTTAGAGAGAGAACCGTGGAAACAGAATGTGGACCACAAAATAGTATTCTCACTCTGTTTTTTTTTTTTTTTTTGCTTGTATTTTGTTTTTTCTCAGGGTTTTTTTTTTCTTTTTCTTCCTTCTTGATTTGATTTTTCTTGCACAACCAGATAAGTGTATAAATATGTATGCACACATTAGGTCTAACATGTATTTCCACATATTTAACATGTATTGGACTATCTGCCAGTTGGGAGAGAGGATGGGGGAAGAAAGGGAAAATCTGCAACAAAAGGTTATGCAATGATCAGTGTTGGGAAAATTATCCATGCATATGCTTTGCAAAGATAAAACTTTAATTAATTTTTTAAAAAAGGGGAAAAAAGAATACAAGTCATTCCCCAATTGATAAATGGTCAAAGGCTATAAACAGACAATTTTCAGCTGAGTGAATTCAAACCATAATCACAAAAATGCTCTAAATCAGTATTAATTAGAGAAATGCAGATTACAGCAACTATGAGGTATCACTTCATACCTCTCAGTTTGGCCAAGATCACAGGAAAAGATAATGATAAATGTTGGAGAGGATGTGGGAAAAGTAGGACACTAATACATTGTTGGTTGAGTCCAAAGAAATTATAAAAAATGGAAAAGGACCCACATGTGTAAAAATGATTTTAGCAGCTCTTTTTGTGAAAGCAAAGAACTGGAAAATGAGTAGATGCTCTTCAATTGGGGAATGACTGAATAAGTTGTGGTACATGAAGATAATGCAATATTATTCTTCTATAAAGAATGATAAACAAGCTGATTTTAGAAAGGCCTGACAAGATTTACATGAACTGATGCTGAGTGAAACAAGAAGAACCAGGAATACATATTGCACACAATAACAGCAAAATGTATTGATGATCAACTCTAAGTTCTTCTCAGTGGTTCAGTGATCCAAGGTAATCCCAACAAACTTTGTGATAGAAAATCCTATCTCCATCCAGACAGAGAACTATGGCCGCTGAATGGAAATCCATCACCAAATCTGATGGGTTATTTTTTCCCCTCTCTCTCTCTCTCTTCTTTTAGTTTGTTCCTTTTGTTCTGAATTTTCTCTCCCAACTTGGTTCATAAAGCAATGTGTATTAATAAATAAATTAATGAAAAGAAGGATTCTAGAGGGAGTTGCCACAGTTTGCTCCCCATTCTCCTAGTTTTCAGTTGCCATAGTTGAAAGGAGCCCTGAAGGATATCCTGAATCAATTACAATTCTTAGAGAGCTTCCATACAATAGATATTATATAAGCAATGGCTACAGTTTTATCTTTTACAAACTATAGCCAAACTACTTAACCTCTCTGAACCTCAATTTCTTCAACTGTAAAATGAGCATATTAAAATGTAGTACCTACTGGCATTCACAGTTGTCACAAGTTTCAAATTGGACAATATATTGAAAGTCCTTTACCAACCTTACCTAATAAAGGCAGATATTGTTGTTCCAACCATTCTTTGTAGTAATTATAGATCAACAATCTTGGATTTGTGCATGGATTTGTCCAAAGGTTTTTCAAACCTAACTTTTTTATAATTCTATTTACCTCATTGTCTTCTTTCTTATTTCTTTTGTGGTTCAATTCATCTAGTTCTGATAAAGCAAGGTTGGGATCTTCCACCAACAGACTTTTGCTGTCCAATTCTTCTTACAGCTCTTTTAACTTCTCTAGGAATTTGTGTGTTACACCAATTGAAACATATATGTTTAGATTTGATATTACTTCATTCTCTTTGATACACTTTAGCTAAATGTAGTTTCTTTCCTTATGTGGATGGATTTCAAGGGAACTTGGATGGAAAAATATATATTAATTTTCATTAATTTGTAATTGAAATTAATCATTCTTTTCATTTATGAATATAGATAACAAACCATAGTGATATTAATAATACCTGTAGCTTTCTCAGCAACACAATTTTTATCTATACATATATATGTATGTATGTATATATACATATATATTTTTCACATTAAAGTTAGTGTAGATATCTCAAATGATAATTTATAATAATCACTACATCAAAATTATGGTAATTCATCAAAATTGCTATAATTATCAGATCTCTTGGTAAATTACAGATAATCACAATCTTTTTTACTGTGATACTCCCTTACAGCTGTCCAACTGTCTGACACCTGTATTTGTTAGTTGGCCAACAAATAAAAGATGATCACATGTACTCAAACTGAGTGACCTAGGTATTTATGGTGCTTTACAATATTGCCTATTTATATCTTTTTTATTGATACATGGGAGAATATGAGTTACTTTTATGTCTTAAAGTTTTTCAAAATGAAATAATTTAAATTTGAATTCTTAACTCTCTGTAAAATGAGGTTATGATTCTAGATTAGGAAAGTTCAAATGTGCCTAACAGTTTAGATAACTGCTGAAGTCTGTTATTTAAAGTAACTTCTCATTATTTCTAACACATTGCATAGTGACACATGTCACATACTATTTTGTTAAGTTCTGAGTGTAGAGGTTCTTTCCTTTATTGCTTTTTCTTTTCATAGTTTTCATTTTTACACTGTTATAAAGTAAAAGCATGCATACACCTCACCACCTCTCAGACTGATGTCCATGCACCTTTTTTCTATTAAAATATCACAAATTTAAAAGTTACTTTGTGACAAAATTTCTAAGAGTATAAAAGTGATCCATTATTTTTAAGAAGATAATGAAAGCCATGTAATTCCATGTATATCCATAGTAAATCTTTGGAAAGTACATGAAATAAAAAGTATATTTCAATTTGTATTCAGACACCATGCCTAAAGATCCTTTAGTTTTTGTTAATTTCTTTTTGGATACAGAGCAAGTAATAGTGTTGCTAAATTTAACATGATTCCCCAAAAAATTTGGAATCGTGTCTAAAGGGTTATCATTTCACAACTCTATCAACAATACAATAATGTCTCATTTTTCCCATATTCCCTCTATCATTTGTTATTTTCCTTTTCCAATCTAATAGATATGATGTATTTTCAGAATTATATTAATTTTAAGAAGTCAGGGAGGTTGTGACCACCTGTGTTCTACTTGAAGCAAGGGATACTTACAGTAAAAGCACATTTACATGTCAATAGCAGGGTGCTTATAGATAACACTTGCAGTGTGCTGTGGTGATGTACTAGTTCTAAAGATGGCACATGCTCAGTGTGCTGTAGGGGTGTAATCATACTAAGGTATTTAGGGGCTGAGAGTACTGGAAATAAGAGGACTCCATCTTTGACCATCTTCATAGGTCTCCTGCTTCATCACTCCTTCACTAAAACTACTACAAATATTTGAGTTTAAAAATATCAATTATATAATATTTATTTTAGCTAAATCATGTACAATGTATAAGTGTGTATGTATGTGCATATGTTGATTGAAGAAAAGACAATATAATATAAGATATATGGTTTCAGTTATACTTGCAACCATATCAAGATAGGGAAAAATGTTTTTGGAGGGATTGTTGTTTTGTTTTGTTTTGTTTTGTTTTTGTTTTTTTTTTTTATGTGTAGTAGGAGGAAGCCAAGATCTCAAGTCATCTTGTCTTGATGGAATCTACCCATTCAGAAAACACATCCAAAAATGTAAATCCTTTCAGTCATAGGAAGTTTAATTTTAAAAGCACTTCTAAAAAAAAAAATTAAAAAAAAAAAAAAAAAAAAAAAAAAAAAAAAAAAGCACTTCTAAAATCTGATTTTATCATTTCCTTAAAACAATTTCATAAACATATTACAAATTGCTTACCAGATTGCCAAAGAAAGAACCACCACCAAACAACAAAACAAACAGAAAACTATTGGAGAGATTTAGTAATATCATCTGTCCTAGAAATAGTCAATATGGTTTGAGGACCTGGATAGAGAACAAACAAACAAATAATGGTTTCATTCTCAAATGATGTAACATAATCTAAACCAATTGACATTTTAGTTTTTGAAAACAAGTTATCAAGAAAATGGAAGCCCTTTTAATTCACTTTCAGTAAGGTCTTTGATTTTGCTTGATACATACAGAAAATTTAATGCTATCAAAGAATTCTAATTTTGCATGTTCCTTTCATAAAATCGACATGATGTCTTTTGGAAATAATAAATATTGAACGCAAACAGACAGGAACCAACAATAGCAGCAAGTAGGACCTCTGTTCTATAATCCTTGTAGATTAAATGATTTCTAATGATTGTTTTTATATCAGAAATGTTGAGTTTAAAACCATCTCCTTAGATATCAAGATAAGTTATGAATTTTTTTGTGATGAATCTCTTATTGTTAAAATTATATGAGATAATCAGTATTAACTTGTGTGTACAAAATTGTAAACTTGTTTATTCTGGGTGGAAGATCTTAGTGCATTAATCTGTAATATTGAAGTATTATTACTGAGAATTTAAATCCGTATTTGATTTAATTCTAAGCTAAAAATTGGACATTAAAACAAAATTCTCCAGGAAATAATAAATATTTTCCTCCTGTAGCCCCCTGCCCAACAAATAAAATATTGACTTGAAAGAAAAACTTCTCATACTTTACATAGATGAAGCCCATGCTGAGTAATATACCACATTTTATTAGTTTAATGAAAAGGGAATCTCCTCACATCTTTTGTACCTCCTTGTTTTGTTTTGTTTTGTTTTTCCACAGACTTGCCCTGGTAAGAAAGACAATTACAAATAACCTGAATGTAATATTGTTAATGCAAATATAAATGTCATCAACTTAATCAGAAATAGATTTTTGAATTACTGCATCTAAAAAAATTTTTTTTTTAAATGGGGCCATTCAGACTTTTTCATTTCTTTCATTCTTCTTTACTTCCTTTTTTTATTCAAGGAGACAAGTCTTGAAGAACTTGCTTGAACAGAATGCAAAGTAGTAGCTTGATTTACATATATATGTGTATGTGTATCTATTTTTCACTATATCTATAATCTATCTATCTAGATCTATCTATCTATATATATATATATATATATATATATATATATATATATATACAAGAACAGACATACACAGAGAGAGAGTGTGTCAATCCTGAAATACTTTGAAAAGGGGGGTTTAATTCATCGGTTAGCTTATCTGGCACATATTTTCAACCACAGGAATGAAATAAACCTTTCCATTCAAGTTCCTGAAGTCATCATTATAGATGCTACTGGACAATTACAAGCTTTCTTGGCTCAGCTGTCAATGTGGAACAAGAGGTTGACATCCTTACAAATTTTCCCAGATGCAGGAGGAAGTACTTTAAAAAGATGAAGCTGAGATACAAAATCCTTTGTCAATTTATTTGAAAAGAGAAATCTGTGAACACCAGAAACACTTCAAAACTCTTCCAAGTTATTTCTATCTTGATGGCATTAAAATGAACCCAGGATTCAGAATCCTTTTATTTTTGAAAACTGAAGATGATAACATAGCCAAAGATGAACTTATTAATCTTAGGACAAGAAAAAAAAAAAAGAAAACAGAAAAAAAAAAAAAAACTACTTCACTTAGAGTTTAACTTAAATTCTGGTGAAATTAAATGAAACAATTTTGAATAGCCTATATTTTAAACATATTGTTATCTGATGTGTTAATAAACACATATAGTACACTAGCACAATAAAAAAATGACATGCATTTCAACATAACTGGCTTTTTTGTAATGCTATGTATTTTATTTCATACATCCTAATATTATTCTGAAAAAGAATCTAGGGCTTCACTAGACTGCCAAAGAGATCCAAGACATAAAAAAAAAAATTAGTTAAGAAACCATGTACTCAACTAATTTTAATTCCATTCTATAGTCTTCTAGCTATAGTTATAGTTCACTATCATTTATTATCCCATCCCCCTACCCCCAGTTTAAATGTATATATAGACCCTTCTCAACTTATGGAAATAGTACAACTCAAAATAGCTAAATATATAAACAGGTGCTTGATATACAGTGAGTAGCAAGTAGATATTTGAGTGAATAATATTTGAGCATGTAAATGTTTCCATAATCCTCTGCTAATGACTATTTAGTATTTTCTGAGTTACTTCTAGATTCTGGGTTATTTTGCTATATGTAAAAATAGAACCCAAGTGGTACATTCTACCTTTCATAAGAAGGGATTTTGAAAGGATTTGAATTTTCCTTTTGTCTCAAATAAAACTTGCCTTCTTCAAGAACCATTCTCTATCCCCCTTACTGCTAAAGATTCCTTCTGAGTTAATCTTCAATTCATGCTTTCTATAATTTGTTTTTTCTACATAGTTGTGAGCATATTCTCTCTTCATTCCCCCTCTAGATTATCAGGTCACCAAGAATAGGAGTTATTTTCTCTTGCTACTTAGCCCAATGCCTGTCATACGGTACATACTTAATCAATTTTGATGTGAGTTATTGATTTTTAAGTATCAGAGTTCGCCCTTCCATCTTTTTTTGTCCTGATTTGTCTCTAGTGAATTACAATGAATTGGTCAAATGTAGGATAGAAGGAAGAGTAAGTAATTCTTTAAGAAAACTTTTCTTTTTTTTTCTATAGATGGAACTTTTAGCAGTTGTTATCTAGGAGGAGGGAAAGAGAAAAATTCCTTAGGTACTATAACAATTGCAGTTAACTAAAAAGCTCCCACCACAATACTACTTTATTTTCATTGTAGATTTCTCAAAATTAGAGGTCATGAATAAAATAAAAATCCATTCTTCACGGAATGGAAGATTGTTGTAGATGATGTCAAAGTTCCCTTCCAGCTCCAAAATTCTATGACTATTGATAAGTTGGTGAAGATTCCAGGTAAATTAATTAGATCAATTAATGCATTATAGATTCTTAATGTTCAGTATAAATGCTTAATCTATAAAGGTCAGTATCAAGGAGAGCAAAGTCAATATGCTCCAATAAATAGCAATTTGAACAGAGCAGTAGCTAAAAGAGAGGAGTTTTTTTTTCTTTTGTCCACTGAGTCCTTATGTAACCTTGAGAACATCTCAAATCCTTACTCTATTAATCTGTAATGTGAATATAGTAATATGTATCTGTAATGCATGTGTTACCTCTATGGCTTCCTCTAAGTTCCAACTAAAATCTTGCCTTCTTCAAGAAACCTTTCTCAATGCCCTTTAATTCCAGTGTGTTCTTTTTGTTAGTTTTGTTTTTCTTTTTTTCTGTTTATATATTGCATTGTATAAAGCTTTTCTTAACCATTAGATTATAAAGTCCTTTAGGGCATGGGACTATTCCCCCACCCCCTTTTTTATCCCCAGTGCTTAGTACACTGCCTGGCACATTAGAAATACTTAATAAATACTTACTAATTGATTTGATTATATTAATATATTTATTTTATGGCATTGTGATGAGGTTCAAATGAGATGTGGCAAGTGAAAGTACTGAAAACAGAATCTACTTTTCTTATTATGAGTGAGATACTGTCCCTGCCCTCATTGAAGTATAAATTTCATAGGAAAAAATTTTGCAGGATAAAAGACCAAATACTTATCAAGAAACATAAATTTCTGTTGCTCATATGGCAAGATGCATAAGAATAACTCACTTTTATTCCAGATATGATCTGAAAAGAGCATCAAACTGAATTATTCATTTTTAATAGAAAAAATTCATACAGTCTAGGATTAAAAACAAAAAGAAACTACAAACTCAAACAAACACAGGCATACACAATCAGAAGATGTGGAAAATAAAAAAATTGTTCCATGGAGAAGCCAGAATAAATAAAGATAAACTCTAAGTAGTCGTACAAAAGAGGAAGTCTCGAGTACCACTCTGACTGGGGAAGGCTTAGGAAGAATAGAGACTAAGCAGAATTTTAATGAGGGAAACATTAAAGGGAAGAGACAAATGTGACAGTGCTTAACAGAGGAATGGAAGACCTCAAAATTGGAACAAAGATTCCCCTGTGCTCTGATAAAAAAAGTCTCACGGAGTACAGATATTTATCTAGCCAGTGACTTGATCATCACTTGTCAACTATAGACCTCCAGTAAGGACACTGAAACTTAACAATCCTATAAAATACTAGAAGGTATTTGTACCCAGATCCTTTGACTTCAAAGTTAGTGTATCACACAAAACAAACATCAACATTAGAAAATGTTACATGAAAGTGGAATATGGATTTATAGACCTAAGCTTAAAATATAAAATTGACCTAATGAGGATAGGAGTATTTTTATTTGGCACTCTGTTGACCAGCTAGTGATGAGGAAACAGATGAAGGAATGAGGCAGGTGTTTTCATATATGATCAAAGTGCTGATTTATTTTTTTTTTCTTGACTAATCTTATTTGTTACAAGGACATATTATTTTAGAAGGGTGAAATGTCATTAATAAAGGATAGTCTTGTCAAAAATGGAAACAATCAAACATTTTTCTGAATAGTATTTTATTTTTTCTGATCCATGTAAAGATAGTTTTCAACATTCATTTTTGTAAGATTTTAAAATGTTTTAAAAGAATATTTTTTGAGACAATATAGAAAGTATAGAAGTATAGATGGGTCACAAGAATTAAAATACAAGAAAAGAGCCAGTAATGGAAACCCATGGACTCGGATGTCTATATACAAAGCATTAAGTAAGGAAAATAAGAATATTAATTAGGGACTTCAGCTCAGAGTTCTCAATGAGACTTGGTCAGTTCATATCTATGAATGGAAAATGTCTCTGGAGAGATATACATTATTAAAAATAATACAAAATAAAACATGTAGGAGTGGTAGAGTCAAATAGCATTACAAATTAAGAAGATATATTCATGCAAGAAAATTCAGAACTAAATTAGTGAAGAGAGACTTCATCCAGAGGATGTCAGTAAGTTATTCAATAAACCTTTATTAACTACCAGTTATGTGCCAGACATTGTTTTAAGGTTCTGGATACAGAGAAAGAAAGCAAAAAGACACTTTTGCTCTCAAAGAGCTCATAATCTAATGGGGGTGATAAAATGCAAGCAACTATATACAAACAAGCTATACACAGGATAAATTTGAGATAATTAACAGATGAAGAGGAATCAATCTGGTTGTTGTTCTTCATTCTTAAAGAGGACCAAAATGACATCAGTATTTTAGAGTCAAGTTAAAGTGTGTCTGATTGTGACTAATCAGAACAATACAAACTTGGAATGTTTTCCAACAGATTGGGCACAAATAATCCAAGTGAACATTTGGCCTGCATTGTCTAAATTTGCACATCTTGCATTTCTTTGGAGTTGCTTCAATTCTGTTTTGCTCACAAAGCACAACACTTTCTCTGATCAGGCCACACCTTAATAGGCAGTCCTGTGCCATTATCTCCCATGTCAGGCAATCAAATCCATAGTTATTTGGAGAGACATTGAAAGTGTTCTAGTATTGCTTTTTCTGACCATCAGGTGAGTACTTGCCTTGTGTAAATTCTCCATACAACAGTCTTTTAGGCAAGCATATGTTTGGCATTCAAACAATGTGACCCAGTCGATTGGAGTTGTGCTCTCTGCAGTAGAGGAAAATAAATTATAGTTGGTGGGATATTAGCTGGGACTTGAAGGAATCCAGAGAAGTCAGAAGATTGAGAAGAAAAGGAAGAATATTCTAGTTATTACAAATAGTGGATGAAAATACTTGGTCATGAGACAGAGCATTTTGTGTAGGGAACAACAAGAAGGCCATGATCCCTAGATTGTACAGCAGAAGAATGAAAAAGAAGAAAAGAAAGAAAGAAAGAAAGGAGGGAAGGAGGGAGGGAGGAAGGAAAGAAGGAAAGAGGAGGGAAGAAATCCATAAAATTTGTTAATTAAGGGGTTAGTATCTTTGGAAAAGTACAGTTTCAATTGAATAATGAGCCTCAATGTTGAGAGTAAAGAAGAGACAGAAAGGAACAGATTTGGGAACACTTACTGAAGATAGACTTCTTAAAAAATTTAACCACAAAAGGGAATAGAGAGAAAAGAAAAACAGTTCACAGAGACTGAGGGAGGATTTATTTTATTTTTGTTCTTTTGTTTTGTTTTGTTTTGTTTTTAATGAGAGAGAGCATGTTTACAGGAAGTAGACAGGGTTAGATTGAAGATAAGTGATAGAGTCAGTATGAAAAAGATGGAAAAGGTGAAACATAATGGAATAACTTGTAAATATGAATAATCTCGGCAAGGAGAAGGGCTAACTCACATGAAATAGGGCTGAATGAAAAGATAATGACTAATGGCATCTGGGTGATATGAGTTAAGAGAGAATAATAGGAAGCTCTCATCAAATGGCCTATTTTTTTTCAATGAAATATGAGGTAAGGTTCTTAGCTAAAAAGGTGACAGAAAGGTAATTTAATAGTTTTGAGGAAGAATAAAAAAAATTGGAAAAACTCCTGTGGTAAGTAGGATAGTGAATCAATTTAGGAAATGAAAAATTGCCTTGCTACAATGAGGACCCAGTTGAGATTATATGACAAAATCTGTAAAGGATCGAGTCAGGTTTTTAGCAGTTTCATATGATAGCACAGATAGAGAATTGAAAACTGTAGCTGGGGGAAATGATCCAAGGCTGAGTCTTGGCAGACCAAGATAGGCCATGAGATAAGGAAGCAAGGGACTTGGAAGAATAAGACAGTGTAGAGCTGAACTAGTTATCTAAGAGGTCAGAGCAAGCAAGCAGATCCTTAGCTGGATGATCACCTAGAAAGAACTAAAGAGTCAAGGAATTAAGAGTTCATGGATAGAATGAAGAGCAAGGTTTGTAAAATGCCCATGTAATATACATCAGCTAGAAATGCAAATCAGATTCACAGTTTGAAGAAACAGATTGCAAACCTGGGGCTGAGCCATAATATAATAACAAAGGAGTACTTTAATTATTTAGAAACTCATTGAGTTTCAGATAATTTTTAACTTACCTTAATAATTGCATAATGATATTAAATTAATAATAACTAGCATGCTTTATATATTGATTTGTGGTTTAGAAAGCAATTTATTTCATTTGATCCTTAAAAGAGCAGGCACTCTTATTGCCATTTTACAAATGACAAAATGAGAATGATATATCACATAATTATCCAGAATCAAGCAGCTAGTAAACACCTAAGATAGGATTTGAACTCAGGACTTCTTTATTTGAAGTTCAGTACTGTTCATTGGACCACCTAGCTGCTTTTCATATACTAAAAGGTGGGATAATCAAAGAGGAAAATTATTATTCTGGTTTTGAAGGGAAACTTCACTTTCCAAGTAGGTCTGTTCAGGTTAAAAAAAAAAATCCTAGTTATGGCTTTCTACTTAGGCAAGTCACTTAAAATCTATTTCTTGGTTTTATCATCTATAAAACTAGAATAATGTTGTTTATACTTCTTCCAAGGTTGATTATTGTTAATGAAATGAATTCATGTATTTCACACTCTTTACAAACTTTAAAGCTTCTTCTAAATACTTCTAAATAATAGCTAATGATGCTGATAATCAAGATTATAATAACATTTCTTGGCATTATTATCAGAAAAAGAATGTTAGCAAGACAGATTCCAGGTAGTACTCCTTCTTGCCAGCATATGACCAAGGGTACAAACTAACATATGCATGTCAGTAATCACTCACCTTCTCTGAAAGCTGGGGAAACTCCACTGAGTCAAAAGGATAGTTGGACAAAATGGAAGTCAAAACTTTTGCTGTCATGAGTATTATGAGTAAACACACAGTCTCTTTATGAAATGAATAAAAATAAACATAAATAACATGAAGAAATGTTTTTAAAAAGCAAAAACATATAGGTATTATTTAGTGACACTCCCTTCAACTTCAACTATTCCATGTTTTTGCTTCTTTAAGGAATACTCAAAGGATCCCAGAAGAGGTCATAGGGAACCCTGGGAATTAAAACCAGAGTTAAAATCTGGTTCTGCCATTAGCTAACTTATCATATAAGTCTGGGCAAATCACTAAAGTCCTATGTATTTTTATTTCACCACCTGTAAAATGAAGAATGTAAATTTTAAGGTATTAGGATTAATCTAGCATTTGAATTGGTTGCTTTGTAATATATTCTGTTTTAAAGTGGGTTTGTAAACTCTGCACCAGAATTACCATTATGTCTGTATTGCTTCTTCTATTCAAGTTTGGAAAGCTTTTAATTAGCTGCTTAACCTTATCAGAGCAAAGTGCTCCTTCTGCCTGCTGGTTCTGCTCTAATTGAGCACAATCCATGACATACTGCTGGCCATTGCTCATTTGTCCCCTTACAAGTGGGTTCAGGTAAAAACTGAAATTGCCTTTGCCATTCAACCATTCTTTGTTCTTTTGTTTGCTAAGGTCAAGGCAGGTTTCTCTTTTCCCTCAACTCCTTTAAAACTTGGCCTGCCCCATGACAAACTCCTATTAAGAGGATTTCTAAATTAACTGTTTTAGCCAAGACTTAATCTTCCTATTTCTAACCTTCTAGCACTGTTCACTTACCTCTTTTTTCTATTAAAGAGTTCCATTGGCACTGAATAAAGTTTTTTTTTTTTTAATTTGAAAAGGTTCTTGCAGAAATACAGTGTTAATTTTTAAATATCTAAATTGAAGATTCTCAAAGATTTCATTTCTTTCAGAGAGTTTTTTTTTGAAGCTAGAACATTTTGTTCTAAACATCACAAACATAACCAACAAAAAGTATTTTTAACAATATCATTTCCCAAAAAGAGATAACACAAAACAATATATCATAGTAATCTGAGAAAGCATCTTAAAAGAAACATAAATTGTTCACATTAATCTGCTGTTGGCCTCTTTGTTATCATTGGATAATATAATCAACACATTAAAAATATTTTAAAGGAGTGAGCAGATATAGACTAGGACTAGTAGTGTGATACTTTTGTTATTGTCTGGTCTTTAAAGAATTGTTTTTAATGGTTATATTTTAATGCAATAATCTGTACAAGGAGTTCTGCAGAGGTTAAACTAAATGCAAAAAGACTCTTGAATTTCAAGTCATATTTATGTAACTCTTCAGACATAATGACTTGAACTCAGCATTAAACATCAGTGAATAAAAAGTAAGTTTTAAATGATAGTTAGCTTTCATAAATGTGGGAAAATGGCGAGTAAAAACATTCCTATAGTATTCAAAATATATTTGGATTTTCAAAGTGAATATTTCAAACTATCTTTTGTAATTGAAACATGAATCATTTTCTTCTTCACATATATTCAAAGTTATATAGGTGGCATATTTACCATATGTGGTAGTTTAAGTGCCAATCATGTCTAAATAGAAGATTTTAAATATTGAATATCTATTACATCTCTAAAAATATTCTTAGTAGTAATTTCATAATCTCCTCTTCCCTAGCCTATTCACTCTCATATTTTGTGTGATTAGTTTTCCAAATTTCATTTAATACTAGAAAATGCTAAAAACAAAACAAACAAAAAAACCAACCTTGTCATATAAAATATTTTCTCCATGACACACAAACCACTCAGACAAAAATGTAATGGAAAATAATGGTCTTTATGTAGAAGATATTGAATTAAGTGGTATGAATTCTATTTATTTTAACAAGCATATATGGAAGAAACACATGATATGGATGCATTACTTAACTTCAGCTAATGTTAATAGCATGTATTTTATGCTATAGTATTGATGACAAGTCAATTTTCACCAGTGTTACTTTAGCAAATTATTTTAATTCTAACTCCTATCTCAAAACACCTTTTCATTATGTTCTTTCATACCTTCTTTATGCATATATATTTTTTCTATAACAGCAAGACAATTGATGAATAATTTTTACATCAACACATAAGACTGAAAAATAACTTCTTAAAATTAATTGGAAAGCCACAAAATCATAAAAAAATAACAGTTTTATACAGTGAAGGGACTTCAGAGACCAAGTAATTCAACTCATAGATGACATATAATCCCTGCTCCAAAAGACCCAATTAATGTTACCATTAAAATTTTAAGATGGGAACCTGCCACTTTGTGATATAGACTATTTCTTTTTGTATAACTTTAATATTTAGGATATTTTTTGTCCCAAATTCAGTTCTTTAAAATCTCTACTTATTGTTTATCATTTATATGTGCATAGCATCTGCTTCTCTCTTTTCACATAGTCATACTTTTATGTTGGAACATCTTTGCTTCACATAATACCCACAGGTATCAAATTTAAATCAGAATGGGGGCACTAATCTGTATAAAAGATTACCTTTTGCCTACATACTTAGTTTTAAAATGTAATATTATCTATCTTTTACTAATTTTGAAGTATTTCCCAATTACATTTAAATCTTATTCAGGCAACACTTGGAAGAGTTTTGTGATTTCACCTTTGCTCTATGTAACTGTCAAAATGGTATTCCCAAAGTTCAGATCTGAGCACATAATGTTTAACAAACTTTAATGATTCTTTATAATTTGTGGATGAACTAAATCTATATTCCTTTTGCATTTAAAGTTCTTCAGCCCTGATTTTTTCCCCTATCTTTCAAGTCTTACAAATTACAAGCTTCTAGGTATTCTACAATCTATCAAAGAGTCCTGTCATTCCCCCCACAATGATACATCTCCATCTGCATACCTTTGCATTCACTGACTATCCTATATATTTGTTCCCTTTAGCAGACACTAAGAGAAGTGGATTAAGGAATAGTAAACTCTTATATATCTAGTTAAATGTTCAAAAATCCATCACTTTATTATTTTGATCATTGAGTAGATTACAATTATTATAGAATGATTATTATAATAAAATGGAATCATTAGTCTTAATGCCTTTCTTTCCTATTCAAAGTAATCAATCACATTGGCCATATTGGCAGCATGAGTCAAGTGCAATGATAAAAGCAGGCTAAGACTCAGTATAAAATCCTTCCTAATTCTCACTTTTGTTTATTATAAAATCTTTTTAGGAATGTGCTTAGCAAGTATTATTGTGAGAGTATAGAAGAAAGAACTTACAAGACAGAATGGAATGAAGGAAAAAAAAGGTGGAAAAAATGCTAAAAAGTACAGGAAAAATAGGTTGTTTATTTTCTAACTGACAATAGTCTTTATATCACAAGCCTTAATTCAGTATTTTAAAAATTATATTGTGAAGTAGATAATACAAAGGCTCTATAATCATGTGTTACATGATTTTTTACATTTTTTTTTACAAATATTTTAATATAGGTCAATGCCCAAAGATTACCTTCAGGCCTACTACAACTCTGGGGTAGATGAAGCCTTACTTAATTTTCACAACTATCTTTTAGACATCTCACTCCATGTCATTCATTACTACGATAGAAGGCGGAGAGCAGAGACAACTTTTTGTGACCTCTTTTGACCTTCTCTCAAGCCAACAGCAAATTAAGCCTCTAAACTGGTTTTGAAGTCAAATAATGCACAAATATTTGGAATATACCACATTTCCGAAAGAAGACACCTTGGAAGAACTTCAGAACAGAATTCACCAAACATCTCTTGAAAAAGACCCAAAAATTAAAACTCCAAGGAATGTTGTGGTTAAATTTCAGAACTATCAGACCAAGGAAAAACTATTATAAGTATCCAGAAAGAAACAATTTAAATAGTCCCATTCCTAGCAACTTCTACTTTAAAGGATCTAAGAGCCTAGAATTTTTAAAGGCAAAGGAACTTGGATTGCAGCCATGAATAAATTATACTGCTAAACTGAGCATTTTCTTTCAGGGAAGAAGTGGACATTCAATGAAAATTGTTCCATTTTAGAAAAAGAAATAGAATAAGCTATTAATCAACTTCCTAAGAAAAAATCCCCAGGACCAGATGGATTTACATGTGAATTCTACCAAACATTTAAATAACAATTAACTCCAATATTATAGAAACTATTTAAAAAAATAGGAAATGAAGGGCTCCTACCAAATTCCTTTTATGACACAGACATGGTACTGATACCTAAACTATGTAAGACAAAAACAGAAAAAGAAAATTAAAGACAAATCTTTCTAATTAATATTGATGCAAAAATATTAAATAAAATATTAGAAAAGAGATTATAGAAAATCATCCCCAGGATAATACAACATGACCAGGTAGGATTTATACCAGGAATGCAGGGCTGGTTCAATATTAGGAAAACCATTAGCATAATTGACTATATCAATAATCAAATTAACAAAAACCATATGATTATCTCAATAGATGCATAAAAAGCATTTGATAAAATCCAACATCTATTCCTATTAAAAACACTAGAGAATATAGGAATAAATGGACTTTTCCTTTAAAAAAGTCGTAGCATCTATTAGAAACCATCAGCAAGCATCATATGTAATGGGGATAAACTGGAAACATTCCCAATAACATCAAGGTTGAAACAAAATTGCCCAATATCACCATTACAAGTCAATACTGTATTTGAAATGCTAACTTTGGCAATAATGGAAGAAAAAGAGATGAAAGGAATTAGAGTAAATAATAGAGGAAACCAAATTATCACTCTTTGCAGATGATATGAAGGTATACTTAGAGAACCCCAGAGAATCAAACAAAAAACTATTAGAAATAATCCACAACTTTAGCAAAGTTGCAAGATACAAAATGAATCCACATAAATCATCAGCATTTTTATATATCACTAACAAAATCCAATAGTAAGAGAAATGAAGATAAATTCCATTTAAAATAACTGCTGATAATATAAAATATTTGGCAATTTATCTGCCAATGGAAAGTCAGGAACTATATAAGCAAAAATACAAAACATTTTCCATACAAATAAAATCAGATTTAAACCATTGGAAAAATACCATGTACTCTTTGATAGGTCGAGAGAATATAATAAAGATGATAACACTCCCTAAATTAATCTATTTATTTAATGCTATACCAATCAGATTCCCAAATTATTTTACTGACCTAGAAAAAATAACAAAATTCATCTGGAAGAACAGAAAGTCAAGTATTTCAAGGGAATTAATGAAAAAAAAAAAAGCAAATGAAGGTGACCTACCTGTACCAGATCTAAAATTATATTATAAAGCAGTGGTCATCAAAACCATTTGGTTCTGGCTAAGAAACAGAGTAGTTGATCAGTGGAATAAATTAAGCTCACAAGACAAAGTAGTCAATGACTATAGTAACCTAGTGTTTGATAAACCAAAAGACCCTAGCTTTTGGGATAAGAGCTCACTATTTGATAAAAAACTGTTGAAAAAATTGGAAACTAGTATGACAGAAACTAGGTATTGATCAACACCTAACCATAAACTGGAAAAACATTTTTTTTATATTCAAAGGTTATAATAAAGGCCTCATTTCTAAACTATATGGAGAATTAACTCAAATTTATAAGAATTCAAGCCTTTCTCCAATTGATAAATGGTCAATGGATATGAACAGACAATTTTCAGTTGAAGAAATTGAAGCTTTTTCTAATCATATGAAAAGGTGCTACAAATCATTATTGATCAGAGAAATGTAAATTAAGACATCTGTGAGATACCACTACACACCTCTCAAATTGGCTAAGATGACAAGAAACAATAATGACCAATGTTGGAGGGCATGTGGGAAAATTGGGACACTGATACATTGTTGGTGGAGTTGTGAACAGATACAACCATTCTGGAGAGCAATTTAGAACTATGTTCAAAAAGTTATCAAAATGTGCATACCCTTTGACTCAGCAGTGCTTCTACTGGACTTATATCCCAAAGAGATTTTAAAGGAGGGAAAGGGACCCACATGTGCAAAAATGTTTGTGCCATCCCTTTTTGTAGTGGCAAGAAATTTGAAACTGAATGGATGCCCATCAGTTGGAGAATGGCTGAATAAGCTATAATATATGAATCTTATGGAATACTATTGTTCTGTAAGAAATGACCAGCTGGATGAATGCAGAGTGGCTTGGAGAGACTTATATAAACTGATGCTAAGTGACATGAGCAGAACCAGGAGATCATCATACACGCCAACAACAAGATTATATGTTGCTCAATTCTGATGGATGTGGCTCTCTTCAACAATGAAATGATTCAAACCAATTCCAACTGTTCAGTGATGAAGAAAGTCATATATATACACCCAAAGAGAGGACCATGGGAGCTGTGTGGACCACAACATAGCATTTTCACGCTTCCTGTTGATGTTTGCTTGCATTTTGTTTTCCTTCTCAGGGTTTTTTTTTTTCTTTCTTGTATAGCAAAATAAATGTATATATACATATATACATACACACACACACATATATTGCTTTAACATATTTAACATGTATTTGACTACCTGCCATCTAGGAAAGTGAATGGGGGGAAGGAGGGGAAAATTTGGAACAGAAAGTTTTCCAAGGGTCATTGTTAAAAAAAAAATTATGCATGCATTTGTTTTGTAAATAAAAAGCTTTAATAATAATAATAAAATATGTTAATGTAGCACATTCAAAGAAACTGTCCACATTTTGACCTGGAGGTCCTGAAAATACTTCAAACTCAATATTTCCAACATAAAACTCAATAACCTTTCTTCCAAATTCTTTTTGAACTTCCCTATTATTATCAAAGATACTATCATTATACTGAGTGAAGCATTCTATTGCTTCACTATCTCATTGTCATCCTTTACTCTTCCTTCTCTCTATTAGTAATCAAATTCTATGATTTCAATCTCTACCACATCTCACCTCTGATGTATAAGCTTTTCACTCAGTCATACAGTTATCATTCTAGTTCAGGTCATTATTTTTTGCCTGTATTATAGGATTAATGTTTTAATTGGTTTCCCTACTTTACTTATGAATCTACTTTTTTGTGAATTGTGTCTGTATGTATTTTGGGATATTATATCTAGTCCAGTATAATATAAGCATCAGAAAAATTTTTTTTCCTTTGTGTCTACAATATTTTACACAATGACTGGTTTAATAAATAAATAATAAATGTTAATTAAGAAAGGAATAATATTTTAGAAACCATTTTCATATGTAAAAAATAACATAACATACTGGGGAAAAGTTTTCTTATTTCTTTAGAGATAAATGCTAGCATTTTGATTTGGGGAGTTATTGTCATTCCATTAAATGATTTGATATATCTATTAAGCACTCTATGGGAAATGTACTGTGCTAGGCATGAGGTCGGGGAAGGGAGGAAAGAGATGTAAGTATAAAACAGACTCATTCCTTAACTTCTAAGATTTCTCAAACTAGAAGTTATGCAAACTTATTTTTATGTGTGTATGTGTGTATGTATATGTCTATACATATACACACACAAACTTAAATGTACAAATTTTACACCACCATAAGGGCAGACAGTAGTGTACAATGTTATAAGAATAACACTGAAAGAGATTACTTCTGTAATTAGATATCAATTAGAAATAATGACTATTTTCCTACTACCAGATGGTCATTTTGCATATTGCAGGAATTCATGCCATATCCAGAAACATTTCAGCTGATATGATTTCAACTGATACCAAAAGGTAAAGGTTAATAAACTCACTGAAATTTTGATAATTGTAGGAACATATGAAACTACAAAATAATATGCTATTGAAAGTGTTCCTTGTCCTTCTGGCCTTCTTCTTATTATGGCTTATTTTAGCATTTATTTCTAATTCAATTCAATTCAATAAACTTTTATTAAGCATTTAATAAGCAGTAGATTCTTTGTTAAGCTTTGGGAATGCTATAGCTTCTTAGGAACAAAAATGATTTTTTTTTTTTATAATTAAACTCCGTGAAGGTAATAGTTTTCTTAGTTTGTACAAAGTCTGGTACATAATTAGCATTTAAAAGTGTCTATTGAGTGATTCATGAAGAAATACGTATTAAAATTAATGTACCTGTAGAACCAGAAAAAAAAAAAAAGAAGTAGAACTAGCAGCCAAGAATAGAAGAAATGCAGAGTAATGGGAGGAAAATCTTTCATTGACAACCTCTCATATCTTTCATAGACAATCTCAAAAGCTTTCATAGACAATCGAATATGATTGGGTTAGAATACTTCTATGGTTAGGAAATGATGAGGTGGTTAACTTAGAAAAATATGGATCTACAAAGTAAGATGATGAACTTCTTCAGTGAAACAGATGGCAGGCAGAAATAAGCCTAGTGCAATCTTAAATTCATATGTATGGCTATATGTGTGTACATATGTATATGTTTATGAAGATAAATGTATACATATGTATATATACATTTTATTGTAGCTTTCTTTAGGGTAGGGCATGGGAAGGGAAAATAAAGTAAAAAGTACACCTCAAAGAACAAAATTAAAGCAACAGGGCAGCAAAGAAAAGTTGGGCAGTTTTGAAAGCAATATGTAGTATTTATTAAATGTTTTCTTGAAATTGGAAATACGTTCTTTTATTTTCTGGTCTGCTGTGTATAAGGCTTTTTTTTTCTTTTCTCATTTCACATTTCAGTTTTAGAGTAAAACATAATAAAAATAAATCAGAAGATAAAAAATGAGGGCATGCCAAAAAATTATAATTAAGAACACCACAGGATAAATGCTTCTAAGAATAATAGAAATACAAATTTTTAAAAATGCCTGTTGAGTGACCATTTTCCTAATTTAAAGGAAGGAATGTAATATTCACAAGTAAAAAATTTCCATTTAAATTTGAGAGGGATTTAAAAATTATCCTTTGGATTTGGAAGAAAACAACAAAGACTCAAAATCCTGAATTTATTTTGTTATTTAGTCATTTCAATCATGTTAGACTTCTTCAGGACCACCTTTATGGTTTTCTTCACAATAGTAGTAGACTGGTTTGCCATTTCCTTCTCCAGATCATTTTAAAGATGGGAAACGGAGACAAAAAGGGTAAGTGACTGGCTCAGGATCACACAACAAGTAAGAGTCTGAGACCAGATTTGAACTTAGGAAGATTTTCCTTAGGTAGACCCAGTATCTGAATAGTAGAGGTTATGATGAGCAGCTATATTCTGGCCCAGAGGGAATTTTAACATTTATAACTCACAACAAAATATATGCAGACTAAGCATACTTTTAGCCCAGAGAGGATTCATTTTTAAATGAGGCTATATCCACATAAATAATGGTTTCAAGAAGAGAAGGATAGGGTCTTAGCATGATGTATTCCACCGAGAATTTTTGCAAACTTTACAATGTAAGAATAGCTAAATGCCAAATCCCTGAAGAAAATGGGATAGAAAAAAAAAAAAAAATCACAGGATTTTGATAGAACTATTTATCTCAAAAATAAAATGAAATGAGCATTCAGAAAACAGCATCAACATAGTTTTTCTCTTAAAGAAGATCTTCACATGGTGGACATTCTCAGTGAAGTGTTTTTAGAATTCAGAGTTTACCTTTAAGTGTATTTTTTTATCACTATATTATGTAATAAATGTTACACATTATGAAAATTCTGCATAGCCTTGATATTCATTCTTATCATATCTCTTTAGGTCCTGATAAGAATGTTTAATATCCTTTTTGAGAATCTGTGAATTCTACTTTATTTAAACATATTGAAGCTAGGGGGGGCCTTTCATTAAAGGTAAAAAGGACCTGAGGGGAGTAGGTGGAATAGTCTATTCTTGTCAAAGTATGGCTAACTTTCATTAAAGTGGATTGGAATTACATATTCATACAGAAAGGCACATATTCCCTTTAGCAAGAACTAGCCTAAAGCTTAGAGCAAAAAAATTAAATGAAACCCCCTTAGGGTTGTTATAAGATATTATTAATAACATTTATATCCTGTTGAATAAAGAGTTATTACTAATCCAGGAATCATTAGTGTCTGTGACTGAAGCATATCATTTTAACAGTGCTATGTTTGCTAAAAGAATAAAATAAATAATGGCATTATACTGAGTATAAAAGCTCACTATAAGATAGCGAGCAAATAATAAATGCAAATCATAAATTATTTTTAATCTATATAATCTTTTAAACTTGAAATTTAACCTCATGCTCCAATTCATAAAGTATTATTTTACTGCTCTGTTTTTATGAAAGATAGAAATAACAAGAAAACAAGTCTCTGGCAAAAATTTAATGAAAAGGTCCATTTTCAAAATCTAATCAAATGAGAAAATGTATGCACAAATAATTTAAACTGGTATATAAGTTTTATTTAATACATGTCTGTATATATATATATCTTTATGATAATTAGGATAATACATACAAACATATATACATTTATAAACATATTTATAAATATTTATAAACATACATTTATAAATGTATATAGTGTATATATGTTTCTACATAGAAAGTATATACATTAATTAATTTAAGAAGCATATATCTAATGTTTATTCTATGTAAAGCACTATACCAGGTCCTGTGAAGGATATAAAAAATTATGATATAGTATAGGGAAGAAGAAAGGGAATAAGCATTTATAAAGTACCTCATCATGCATTAGACACTATAATAAGCATTTTGCAAATATGATATATATATACACATATATATGTATATACATATATATGTATATATATATATATATATATATATTGGTATACTATAAGTGCTATGAATATTGGTAGGTGTGTACAGGAAAGGAATTTTGGTAGTGGTGAATTATACTGCTTCATAAAAGAAGTGATTTTAGAACTGGACCTTAAAGGATAGATAAAATTTTGATAGGCAAAAATAAGAAAGAGAATATCATAGATAGCAGGAATGACATAAACATCTTATGATCAAGATGGGAAAATGTCATCTTTATGACTGTATAGTTTGATGAATTCAGAACATGTTTCATGACTGGTCCAGAGAAGCACACATGATAGGTTCTGTCATTTTTTAAAGTTTATTTTAGTATAGATGGTGTAGAAGAAAAATGAAATGATCTATACTTATTAAGCACCAATGTCTAGGAATTTTACCAGGAGAAGAAACTAATGTGTCTGCAATAGCAGCACACACTTTTGTAGCATTGATTCTCTGACAAGCCACAAACACACATATACCCAGATACAATGAAACTGAGTATATTGTACTTTGTGGAATCAGAATTAGAATTAGAATAATATTGACTAATTATACATGTATGAAAAGACAACTGAATTTGGGAATCCAGAAAAAATTCCTGTGGTCCAGTACAAATACTCACACAATACACATATACACACATACGTACACATATATAGTAAGTTGTATATAAATATTTAAAAGGGAAAAAAATGGATGACCAAAACAAATGCACCTGACAAAATTTTATATGCCAAACAAATAATATAAGCTCTAATTCTGTTCCTACTATGACACTACAAAAGTTTAACTCCAGAGTTCTTGTTTGAAATACATTGATCTCATGTTAGAAAATTAAAGCTAAGAACAGTTCTCTGTTCATCCCTACCCCTTTACTATCCCCCACAAAGTTAAATAGCTCTTTCATTTCCCATTCTTTCACCTATCTGATATATGTGCAATATATGCCTAAAATTAACTCAGAGGAATTGCATGTGTTGACTACAAGTTTTAAATTCTTCCCAGGATTTCAGATGTTTCTCACCCAGGTAAGAAGGAAGCTAGAAATTCATGATTAAATCAAGGCCCCCAATGATCCTGTAAAGTAAATCAAACTGCCAAGAAATACTGAATCTATTCCATGTCGTAGTTATTCTCTAGATCTTGGATAAAATACAATTTAGTTCAGTCTTCCAAAAGGAAAATGAAGTGAATCTCAAAGAATTTTTGCAGTACTCCAGAGATAATACTGACTCTGGGGTAGGAAAGTGGTTCTTAGATATGGGGTAGAAAGTGGTTCTTAGAGTAGAATATCACTAAAAGAGTCACTTTTTCTTTTAGGTAAACTAGTAGCCCTCAGCATTCTGCCACTGTAATTCTATTTAAATTCTAATGATTTATTTTCCTGGATTTATAGATGTAGATTTAAGACTCAGAGGACCATTAGGTCCACCTCCTTCACATTATAGATAAAGGAACTGAGATCATAGGAAATTAAATGGATGATCCAAAGTCACTGAGGCAGCCAGGCACAATTTGAACTCTACTACTCCTGAATTTATAGTCAGCTCTTTCTCCAACACACCAAATTTTTTCTTGCTTCATTTAAATTGGTAGTGTTACAGATAATAATGGATTAACTCCTGTTGCTCCAGCTATTTTTTTTTAGAAGAGAGGGTGGGCAGGAGGTATTGTTGAGAAGACTAGTGGCAGATTGGATAATTATAATCAATAAAAAATAAAATTACACATTTTATCAATATAACCTTCACTAGCAGTTAAATTCCATACATATTAAGTGATATCCATAAATGATCAATACAAAAATAGATTTGTAGCAAACCAGGAGCTCTTGGAAACACTGAAGAGAACTTGGAAACAAGTTCTCTCTTAAACAAGATTCTTACCAAAAGAAGAGCAGCTCCCTTTGCTCTCCAGGGTTTACTATCACCACTCCCAAAAGCTAAAATTAATTAGAATTATCCCTATTATGGTAGACTTCAAAAAGTTGGAGAAAATCATTTAGAAAAGCAATTCTCAGAAAAAGTACAGAATCATTAGGAAAATGAATGATAATTATTTTAAATGATTTTACTAATCATTAAACATGTTAAGGTGACAGTGATTGAACATAATTTCTTTAGAGATCAAGATATAACAATTTGACCCTATTTGCATATTATTAATATGCTTCATCTCTAACTTCACAGAGGGACATGGGTCTAAAGCTTAATTTAACTTATTGGATTTATGTAATTTTCTTTTCTTTTTTAATTTTCATATTCTTAAAAACACATTTATTTTGTTCTTCAGCTGCTGAAATCTGTTAAGCAGAACTTTATCATTTCTGTTATTATACTCCCCTCAAAAAAGATCATTTAAAAGAAATCTTTTACCCCATAAAACATATAATGAGACATATGTTGCAAGTAGAGTTCACCTATCAATCACTATACAAGTTTTATTGATACCTTAATATAAATATAGTATTTTTCTTAGCCAAATGATAGTCTTCTTATCAAATATCTCTGACTTTTTGTCACTGACAAGAACATTTTGAGATTCTTAAGCTACTACTTAAGTTACTTAAGCTGGAGAGAAAGATATATAGAAAGTTAAATAGCTATTTATAGCTATATATATGTGGATGCATGAATATCTGTTTTCTCACATAAGTGTGTATTGTGCATATATTTAATCTATATATCGGTTTACTTTCAAGTTGAGGAAAAGACAATTTTTCTTTAAATTAATTTAAAGGCATTTCAGTAAAAATGATCAAAGTAGAACCCTTCATAAGCACATATATATTTTACCCCTGTAAGAACCTATTAAAATGTATATTATTCCAGTGTATATTGGTTGAGCTCTCTTTTGTCTAATAGACATTTAGCACTTTAATAAATGCAAATTTTTATTTTAGGAATTAAAAAGTTATTATTGATAGAGGAACCATAAAAATACAAAATTAAATGCTTTTCTGACAATTCTGCAATTGTTACCTAATTCTTAAATAACACATTTTAAATTTATTTATAAAGTTCCATTTCATGAACTGAGAACTATATTTAGTCATAGAATATAAACATCCTAAGGGCAGAAGCTGTCATTTTAAAATATATATACATTAAATACTCCAATAGAGATTTGCATATGATAGACCCTCAGTAAATAAATATTCATTGAGTAATTTCAATATTATATCATATACACATTACCATGGATATATTTTCCTTATTCCTACTTCACATTCTTTGAAAGCTTAAAGAAAATGTATGAAATCTTTCAAAATTATTTCTGAAGCTTTTGACTTTTGTCTGAGGGCATCAAATAGATTTTATCCATTTGATTCACTGAGCATAACTTTTAGCATACTATCATGGATGATGATTTGTTTTTACACAGTTTTTATGATAGCCATATTTTTTTTTCTTACATATTGAAAATATAAACCTATAGTGCCTGCTTTACTATGAAAATAACTATTAATATAAAAAAGGCAGGAGGAAAGAAATACTCTGACCTAAAGTGACTGCCTTGAGACTGGCAATATGTCCTCAAGTTCAAGTTCAAGAGAAATTAGAAAATTTAATGAACATTCAAACATAGGATATTGTATTCTTTGTGGTTGATGGTATTATTTTTTAACATACTAGACATTGTCCAATTAAACAAACAAAAATATTGCCAAATTAATAATGGTCATAAAATAATTTTAAAAACTAACTCAATAAAAAAGGAATAAAATTATAGGTGAAAATGCATAGTTATCCATTATTTTAATTTCCTCTGACAGAACTGGAAAGAACCATTAGTGTTTGATATATAAAATTATAAATAACTCTGTACCAAGAGATAATCACTGGATTCTCAGATCTCAGTTCTAGAAAAAAAAAATGCTACAAGGAAAATGCCCACTGCTTACCAGAGGATAATAGTGAAGAAGCACAGCCTTCAGTCTTAGTCTTCCCAGATATAAGTAGATTCCCCTCTAAGATATATATATTTTTTATATACACCTATTTATGTTTATATTGTTTCCTCTATTAGAATGTAAGTTCTTTGAGGGCAAAGAATTTGTTCAATTTTTCTCTGTATCCTCAGTGCTTAGGATTGTGCCTGATACATCACATTTGATGATTGATTGATTGATTGTCTAATAAGCTGTAACTCAGCAGAAAAGTCAAAGCCATTATGACTATGGTTAGTGAGATCTTAGGAGTTCCTGAATTATGAGAGGAAGAGAAAAAAATAAGGCCCCAACTAGAACATTAAGTATATGAAAAAAGGAAAAATGAAATGATTTTATCCTTTAAAATTATTTTTTAAATTCAGGGCATTAGTTTCAATTGCTTGATAGTCACAAAATTCAAGGACTTTACAAGGTAAATTAAGGATACTCAGTTGGTATATTTATATATAGATTATATATTATATAGATTATATACATAGAAAATATAATTTACAATATACCATTTTGAGATACAATGCAAACTAAATGTATATGTAAATTATGAATATATATGTGTGTGTATATATATTTATGCATACATACACACATATCTATATCTATATCTATCTATCATTATCTGTTCCTGGATTTCCTGGATGCCATGGGTAAACTGTGAGTGTTATCACAAGAGAAAAAAAAACGCATATATTTGAGAGCATAAAGCCATGGAATATTAGAATTGAAGTACTTATTTAAAAATCTATCCAGAAAATACTCCTTTATATAAAAGCATGACATAAAAGCTAAAAAAACAAAACAAAAAAAACCCAACAACTTTAAAAAAGGAAATATGCCATTCATAAAACATGAAAAAGAAAATAGAATTTTTTTTAATTTAAATTTCTTTTCCCTGAAATAATTGCCCTATATTTATTTATTTTATGTAAAGGGTGGGGAGCAACAACCAAAAGTCAGCTATATTAATTTTGCTTGCTGAACACATTATCATTTGCACAGAAAATTTACAAACAATAACCATACTCTGTAAGCATTAATAGAGTCCACTTGGGTAGTGGAGGGAGTTGGGAGGAGGGTATGGGGTGAAGAGAGAGACAAGAACATTAAAACAAACAGATATATAAAGAAAGTGTCATAAAATGTTAACCTCTGTTCAGTATTAGCATATCCATAAAATCTGTTTTTGCATAATAATTAAATAGATTGGTACTGTTTCAGCATTTACTTGCTATATAACATAGACCTTTCTATATCCTAAAATGTAAATGATATTACTGACCAAACAACACTGGGACATATATCTTGTTTTCATTAGTATCATACCAGTGAAAATATAAATAATATTGAGGCTACAATGGCTCATTCAGATATAATTAAAGTCCCCTTCTTTCCACCAATATACATCATTATAAAGCACCTTACCATACTTTTGATTAGGTTGTATTATGCATCAAATCATGCATATTTCTGCATAATGATGGATGTCAAACTTCAAACCAACAAAGCTTACTAAAGTCTGACCATAGACCAGATTTCTTCATAGTTTTCTTTTGTTGTTTTTCCTTTCTCTGATTTAGTTATCAGCCCATATTTGTTTTGTAAAAGGAATGTGATTTTTCTTTAAATGTATGATGGAATTCATTTGTGAATCTATTTGTTCATGGAAATTTTTCTTAGGGAGTTCACCGATGGCTTGTTCAATGTCTTTTGCTAAGAATTATTTAAATATTCTATTTCTTCCTTTAACCTGAAAAATATGTAGTTTTGTAAAATATTCAACTGTTTCACTTAGTTAGATTTATTGGTATATAATTGAGCAATAAAGCCCTTAATAATTACATTAACTTGTTCCTCCATGTTGAATTAAACCCTTTTTAATTTTTGATATTGGTAATTTGTTTTGTTGCTTTTTTATTTACTTATAAAATGGTTTATCAGTTTATTTTTCATAAACCAACTTCTTGTTCTATTTATTAATTCAATGATTTTCCTATCAACTTTGCTATCCTCTCCTTTGATTTTCAGGATTTCAAATTTAGTTTTAGTTGGGGGCTTTTAATTTGATATTTTTCTAGCTTTTTTAGTTGCTTGTCAAATTTACTATTTCTGTTTTATTTGCTTTTGACTGCACTTAATAATTCTACTTTTCTGTAACAGATTGGGAAGTTTTTATGTCTTAGTACATGCTCATTTTTTGCGAAGGTTTTTTGAAGTTATGAAAAGAAGGTGTATTTTTCCTGTTACTATTCAATTGTCTCCTGAAATCTCTAACATGACTTGAAGATAGAAATCTTGGTTTTTCTTGTTCTTTCTATGCTATCTTCTTCCAACATTGGGAACAGTTTGATTTTCATTAAATCTCAAATAGATATTTTTTTGAGTTAAAACTATCAAAAGTCTTTGACTACCAATACTATTGGTACTGTTGCTAATACAACCATGAAAGGTGTTATAGAACATTCAATATTCTTCACTTTCATAAAAAAAAAAATCTGATGAAATGGAAATTGTCTTCTCTCTTTAAATTAGGCTTAAATTTGCCTCTTTGTAATATTTATCTGTTTTTCCATGTCTGCCCTTTGCAGCCAAAAAGAACAGGTCGAATTTTTGTCATATGAATACATTTCTTTTAATTTTTCTTTCTTTTTCAGGATAAAAAATACTCAGTTTCTTTAACCAATCCCTTTGTCATCCTGATTACCCTCCTCTGCAAGTTTTCAAATTAATTAATCAAGCATTTACTAAGCATATATTCTGCCTGGGATATGGTACTAAGAGCTCATGGAAATAGCAGCATAAAACAAAGAAGTGTTCTTTTCATAGAGCTTATATGTTATATGACATATACTAAAAGAGATATGATATAAGCTACACAGAAAAAGAAAAACATGTAAAAATTCTTTTTTGTGTTCCAAGTTGAGAAAGTTAATGTTAATGAGTGAAAATTAGAAAGGCTTCCTAATAAATAATATTTAAGTTTAACTTAAAAGTTATGCTACTCTGAGTAAGTCACTTAAACTCTGCTTCAATTTTCTCACTTGTAAAATGGAGAGCATAATAAAGCTATTGCAGAGTTGTTATGAGGATCAAATGAGAAAATATTTGTGAAGTTTTAAGCATAGTGCTTGGCACAAAGTAGCAATTATGTAAATGTTTACTCCCTTCCCTTTCCCCTCCCCAATGAAAAGCTATGGCAAAGTTTTGAACAGGAGTGTAAAGACTCAAGAATTAGTTTTATTGTAACAAAACCAAAGGTCAGGGGAAGACAGTGGTATTGGAAATTCTTATTAATACTCTAATAATTCATGTGGGAGGTAATGAAAATATGAGGGTGGTAACTGGTGGAAATGAGAGGAGGGAAAAGATACGAAACTTGTAATAAATACTTTGAAAGAAGAATGAACAGGACATGATAGCCCTTTATAATACAGAGGAAGAACCAAGTACAGTATTAAAGTTCTGAACAGGGAAATCTCTAGGGCTACAATAATTTTACAGATAGAGTCAAGTCAAAAGGAAAAGATTAGTTCTATTCACGCATTCTAAGCCAAATCTCCTTAATTATCCTTTTTAATAGTCATTCCCTACACCTGAAATTGAATTCCTTCTTAATTATATCCTTTATGATGTGATTTAAGAGAGCAATTGATGGTTCCAAATGCTGTGTTTGAGATTTAGCACCAAATGATGAGTTTTCAGGCACCAAATATTGGGATTTAGTCATGTGAAGAATTCACAACGGTCATTCTCTTTGGCAAAAAGTAGGTTTATTTAGGAGAAGAGGAACACAGAAGAATTATAATATACACCAAGAGTGCAAAATATGAAATAGAGTTGCAAGAGCATATAGTTTGCAATGAAAAGAATTTTAACAATTAATATTGGAAAAGGCAAGTTCCCTAGTAGAACTCACAGTTAACCAGCAGAAAGGGAACATCACATGAAGCTGGATTATGACCTTATCTGGCAGGCTAAATCTATAGAGGAATTTAGCTCTGTAAAAGAGTAAGTTAGCTATAAGAAGGAGAAACCTAAGAGGCATGGTGGGGGATGAGAGGCGAAATACCACATGGCAAGGGAGAGGGGTAAGGGGAAAACCACCACAAAGCAGAGTGCCATGGTGGAGTAAACAGCAAAGATGGAGCTATGGACAGATTTAGAAGGGAAATTCAACTTCAAGGGTTTCACATAACTTAGTTTACTGACTGGACATAGCAAGGCAGGGCTTCTTATGACCTTCACACACGGCAGGACTATGGGGTTAAACTAATACCCATCAGTCTCTTCACTGCTTGCCAGTGGGAGTAATCTCATCAGTAGTTAGCACCTCATCATTTACAACCCCTGTGCTTCAATAGCTCAAAAATGATTTTATATACTTTCCTGCTAGATTGATTCTACTAAATAAATTTATATTAATTTTTGTATGCCTTTAAAATATATTTATTTATAGTCACTTCTCATAAAAGGTAAAGTCTTTGAGGGTAGGGACTGCTCTATTTTTGTCTTTATTTCCTGTACCTAGCAAAATGTTTGTCACAAAATAATCACTTAATATATGTTTTCTTTCTTGCTTCATTAAAGAGGAATTTATAGAAGAAAGATAAGAAGTTTAATTAGAGACATAATAAGTTTTTGATAATGTCAGAACCATCAAATGCAGATATCCTATGCCCAGCTGGAAATGCGGGTGTACAGCTAAAGACAGATAAAGAATCAGGTGTCATTTTCATAGAATTCTTGGGAGTGAAAGAAACTATTATGGCAGAGTAGAAGGAAAGAAAATCCTAGAAATTCAGATGTGAAAACATACCTTAAGGGAGTAGAAAGCAGGCAAAAGAGACAGGAGTGGATTTGGAACTTGGGGGGAAAAAAACAAAACAAAACAAAATTAGAGAATGAGAAGTGTCAGAAGGTAAGGAAAGAGTATCCAAGTTTCATTTGTCTCCCATTCTTGGAAGGTTATCCCTCCTCCTCAACTCTGCCTACAGACTTCATAGATTCCTTTAAGTCCTGACTAAAATTCCATCTTTTACAGGAATTTTTTTTCCCAACCCCTTTTAATTATAATGCCTTCCCTCTGTTACGATTCATATGTATTTGTTAGCATGCTGTCTCCATTAGATTCAAAATTCTTCAGGATAGGGACCATCTTTCTGCCTCTTTTTGTTTGCCCAGTGCATAAAAGATAAACTGGCAGATTGTAGGTAAATAATAAATGTTTATTGATAATTGTAGAGGAGTGATCAAACACTTGGAGAAAGTGTACAAAATGGGAGGAAAGTTATCAGTGCCCAATGCTGAAAAAGAAGTCAAGGACAATAAATACTTAAGAGAAGACAATAGATTTTGTAATATGATTTCTGATGATAATTTTATTTTCTTTTAAAATTGTATTTATTAAATATTTTCACCTACTTACATTTAAAAGTTTACATTTGTTTTTAAAACTTCTGAATTCTAGATTCTTTCCCTTATTCGCGCTCCAGCTCCCATTAAGAAACCACATTTGAAGTTATGCAAAACATTTCCATAAAAGTCATGTTGTGAAAGAAAACATAGATTTCCCACCCTAATAATAATAATAACAAATGCTCAAGAAAAATAAAGTTTGAAAGACACAGAGAGAGACAGAGAGAATGCTTCAATCTGTATTCAGACACAATCAGTTTCTTCTCTTAGTATAGATAAGATTTTTCAACATAAGCCCTTCAGAATAGTTGTGGATCATTGCACACTGAGAATCGAAAAGTCATTTACAGCTGGTCATTGCAGAATATTGTTATTACTCTGTATACAGTACATTTCACTTTGCTTGAGTTCATGGAGGACTTTAGAAATTTTTTTTTTTCCCGAGAACATCCTGCCCATCATTTCCCAAAGAACAATAAATAATATTCTATGACTATCACATACCGCAATTTATTCAGCCATTCCCAATTGATGGACATCATGTCAATTTTCCTTTTTGCTCTGAGAAGAGAGCTACTACAAATATTTGGTACATATAGATACTTTGATTTTTTAGAAAAAAATCTCTTTTGATATTCATGCCAAGTAATGGTATTGTTAGGTCAAAAGATATGCATGAATATGGAGCCCTTTTGGTATAGATTATAACTTTTCATTATTTATCAATTAGGGCATGGCTCTTTTGTGAATTTAATTTAGTTCTCTCTATATTTGATAAATAAGGCTTTATCAGAGTAACTTGTTTCAAAATTATTTTTATAATTACCATAACTAACTGTATTTCCCCTCATTTGTTCTTTTCTCTCTCTCCATTGCCTTGTCCATCTTCACAAGTGTTTTGCTACTGACCACTTCATCCCTTCCAACTTTTATTACCTATACCCATCTTGAGTGTATATGTCATTTCCTCTTTGAGCTAATTATGATGAAGAACAAATCTTCTCCCCCCCCTTCCACTCCACTGTAAAGGCTTTAGCTTGCCTCTTTTTGTTTAAAGGCAAATAATTTATTTCATTCTTCTTCTCCCTTTCTCTGTCTTCCAGGATATTCCTCTTTCACCCCTTTATTTCATCATTTTTATATACTATCCCTTCATATTTAATTTCCACCTGTGTCCTCTGTGTGTGTATACACACACACACATACATACATATATGTATATATAATATTCATTTCTTCAAACTGCCATAATAATGAGAACATCCTGCCACAAAAGTATGTAAACAAGTAAACTTTATTAACTCTCTTATGATGTCACTATTCTGATTACGTCCTATGTTTCTCTTGAATCTTATGTTTGAAAATCAAATTTTCCATTCAATTCTTTTCCAAACATCTCTGGTCTTTTAATCAGGAATGCTTGAAAAATCCCCTATTTCACTGAATATCCACCTTTTCCTCTGAAGGATGATACTCAGTTTTTCTGGGTAGGTGATTCTTTGTTGTAATCCTAGGCCACTGTTCTTCAGAATATCATATTCTAAGCCCTCCAACATAGAAGGTGCTAGATTTTGTGTTATCCTAACTATGGCTCCATTATACTTGAATTGTTCCTTTCTAGAAGCTTGAAATATTTATTCCTTGACCTGAGAGTTCTGTTATTTGGCTATAATGTTTCTAGGAGTTGTAAATTTGGGATCTCTTTTAAAAAGTGATGAGTAGGGGCTGCTAGGTGGTGCAGTGGATAGAGCAGCAACCTTGAAGTCAGAAGGATATGAGTTCAAATCTGGTCTCAGACACATAACACTTCTTAGCTGTGTGATCCTGGGCAAGTCACTTAATCCCAATTGCCTCAGCAAAACCAAAACAAACAAAAATAAATAAATAAATACAAAGTGATGAGTAGATTCTTTCAATTTCTATTTTACCTTCTACTTCTAGAATAACAGGACAGTTTTAATTGAAAATTGCTTGAAAGATGATGTCCAAGATCTTTTTTTTTTAATCATGACTTTTACATAGACATATATATATATATATATATATATATATATATATATATATATATATATTTAAATTATCTGTACTGGATCTATTACCAGGTCAACTTGTTTTTTCCAATGAGATATTTTATTTTTTTCTATTTTTTCTATACTTTTTTCTTTTCTTTTTTCCCTTCCTTTTCTTTCTTTCTTTCTTTCTTTCTTTCTTTCTTTCTTTCTTTCTTTCTTTCTTTCTTTCTTTCTTTCCTTTCTTCTTTCCTTCCTTTCTTCAGTCCTTTCTTTCTTTCTTTTTCTTTCTTTTTAGTTTTGCTTTATACTGTCTTGAGGGCTGGCATGACCTGCTCTGGGATTGTGTGCTGAGCTCCCACCCTAGTTATACAGACTTTTTTCTGCTGACTTTCCAAGTCCTCTTTGATATCTCTGGGCTGAGGTCTAGAAACTGCCAGTACTGATGTTGATTCAGAGGTTCCTATACTTGTTCCTGTTTCACCAGGGGTCAGGGTTGAGGCTGGCATTGCCTGAAATAGGACAGCACACTGAACTCCCACCCTGATATCACAGATATTTTCTGCTAATATTCCAAGTTGCCTTTGGCTGGAAAATGTTCTACTTAGCTATTTGGGTGTTCTAATGCCCTAAAATTTGTTTAGGGTCATTACTGAAAGGAATTTGGAGGAGTGTTGGACAACAGGTTGGCAGAATTCATGATTTTACTCCATTATATTGATTCCACTTCTTTAATGATAATTTTAAAGACAGTTATGGTACAATACTGAAAAAAGAAACTAGATTGTCAGCTTTAAGAATAAGAAGTGATAAGGAATCAAAGTAACAAAATAGATTCCCCTTCTACTCCAGAAATTTGAACATGTTAGAAATCCACTGTCTCCTTATCATTTCCAGGATCAAGTCTAAATTAAAAACAAAATCCTAAATATGGTATCCCAAGTGCTTCATAATTTATCCACATCCTACCTTTCCAATATTTCTTATACTCTGCCCACTATCCCATACTATTCCATCCAGTGATACTGGCCTCCTCTCTGTTCTAAAAAATAAGACAATTCCATCTGGCAGCTTTAGACATTTTCTCTGGTTGTCTCCTATTCCTAGAATAATATCACTCCTCAACTCTGTCTACAGATTCATTGATTTATCCAAGTGCCAACTAAAATCGCATCTTTTGTAGGAAGGCTTTCCCAAACCCCCAAAATTTTAGTGCCTTCCCACTATTGCTTATTTCCTATTTATACTGTATAGAACTTGAAATATATATATATATATATATATATATATATATATATATATATATATATATATATCCTAGCATGTTATCTCCATTAGACTGTAAGCTTTAGGGGGATATGGACTATCTTTTGCTCCTTTTTGTATCCATAGTGCTTAGCATGTTAGTACTTAAAATTTTATTGATTAACTGATTACAAGAGGAGTAATCAAATCCTACTCAAGGGAAATCAAGTCACTAAGAATTTATTAAGTATCTATTATGTGACAGTCACTGTGCTAAGTGCTGGGAATATTAAGAAAAGTAAGAATGACTGAGATCCAGGGAATAGGTAAAAGTGATTAGTTTTAGTAAAGGGTAGGGATGCATTTTCCTTTGTGAGTAGAGGTAAAGGGAAGAAAATGAGTGATGATATTGAAAAGTTTTGAAAAGTGGAGGAGGAAAATTGTAAGAGATTCTGTCAAATGGCATCAATCTTTTCGGTGAAGTAATAGAGTAAATCATCTCTGAAGCGTGTGGGCTTGAGGAAAGAAGTAAAGGCTTGAAAATGTAATTGTGGGGAATGAGTTTGGTAGTCGATGAGTACAATAGAAGAATTACAGAGCATCAGTGAGGATTATATGCTATAAATTTGTAGTCAGTGAAAAGCTTGATTTTGCTATTTTCCCCAGTGATGTTCAGAAGCCTGCAAGCAGAGGCAAAGAAATCAGATGACAAGATTTACCCTGCCTTGAAGTATAGCAGATTGAGAATAAAATATAGTGATGTAAACAAAGGTTTCTATCCCAAATTACTAGTGAATGCAGCATCAGAGTGCATAGGTTGCTCCTTGCTCTTATAAAAGAGTCAAGGCAAACTGATCCATAAAATTAAGATCATGGTTCCTCAAATGAATAGTTCAAAAATCTGCTTCAATATGTCAGCCTTTTTGAAAATTCAGTAGTTTAACTCCAAGTTTCTATACTCTGATCATTCCAGTGACCTAGTTGAATCTTTGCGGTACCTAGTGCTGGCTTGTTGATAATGTGTCTGTTCAATTTTATTCTTCAGTCCTTCCATGATGCTAATCTCTCTTATATACCTTCTTGTGGCTTCTTCAAGAGGAATTGACATTTCAAATTACCTACCTCAGTCACATATCTATTCTTCATGAGGGGTAATTTCACTGGAAGCTAATTCTGTGATTCCCTCAGGCTCACAAGATTTTGTTTATGACTGTATCTTATAAGAGCTTTGCCAAAATTTTCCTGGGATTGAATCAATTTGTAGGTTGTCAGTCAAATATGAATGAACCGCACCAGGTAAAGGAACCAAATCCCAACCTATTCTTGCATAAAAATGTTATTAAGATTCATCAATTGATAAATTATTTTAAAAAATGAACAGTTTTCAAATAAAGTAATCAAAGTTATCAAGAATTATATGAAAAAATGCTTTAACTCACAATTTATTGGAGAAATGCAAATTAAAATAATTCTGAGGCACTATCTCATACTTATTAAATTGGATAATACAATAAAAAAGAAAAACGACAAATTGTTGAAAGGTTATGGGAAAAATGAAATATCAATGCACTGTTGGTGAAGTTGTGAACTGATTCAGTCATTCTGTAGAGCAATTTGGAACTATGCAAAAAGGGCTATAAAACCCTGCATACCTTTTAACCTAATAGTACTATTACTATCTCTGTATCGCAACAGAGATTAAAAAAAATAAAAGCACTGATATGTACAAAATATTTATGTCAGCTTGTTTCTGGAGGCAAAGAATTGAAAATTGAGGGAATGCTCACCATTTAAGGAAGAGCTGAACAAATTGTGGTATGTGATTATGATGAAATTCTGTCTTGCTATAAGAAATGATGAGCAATAAAAACCTTGAAGGTCTTCCATACACTGATGCAAAGTAAAATGTACTATGTATAAAGTAACAGCAATATTGTAGGATGATCAGGTTTGAATGAGTAGCTATTCTTAGCAATACAATTCTTAAGGATTTAAGGTGAAAAATGAGGTCCTTTCCCACAGAAAGAACTGATGGTGTCTGAATATAGATTGATTGAAGCATCTGTTTTCTTCAGGTTTATTTTTGTTTATTTGTTTTTGGTCTATGTTTTCTTTCACAACATGACTATTATGGAAATGTTTTTGCATCACCACACATGTGTAATGTATATTAAATTGCTTGCTTTCTCAGAGGAATGGGTGGAGAAGGAGGAAGTGAGAGAATTTGAAACTCAAAGTTTTAAAAATAATGTTAAAATTGCTTTACATGTAATTTGGAAAAACAAAATACTAAATAAATTAATTTAAAAAGAGAAAAAAACAAGATATAGAAAGCATTCCATTTACTTAGGCCAATGACAATAACTCTGTTATCTCTCTCCCTGTTTCATATCAAATTCTATATCATATATAGGTAGGGAAGAAATGTAGTTAACACTAACAGAGCACTCTAATTAGCTAAGGACTTCTTCTTTTATTTAGCACTTGCTTCATAAGCATTTTGGGAATTTTTTTTCTGAGTTTCCCTTAAAAAGAAGCTTAAGAGATGAGAAAGATCATTTAAAAACAAACAGATAAACTAAAACCTTCTAAAGTTATGAGACCCTCCTGTAGGACCATTCTATCCAAGGCCTCCATTATTAAAGCTTTAATAAGCAGTCATCTATATTTATTTCTAGTACTGAACGCCTAATACATTATACACTATAGGTCTAGACCCTGTTGGGGCAGACTTAAGAACATGTTGCACCTTTTAAAATTATAACCTGATAGACCAAAAATATTTCTTAGTATCTCATGACATCATTGTGCTATTAGAGCAGGAATGCTTAATTGTTTTCTGTCATTAGTCTTGTTCATAGTTTGGTGAAGCTTATAATGCTCTTTTTAAAGTAAATTCTTAAATTTATAAAAGATATAAAATTATAAAATAGGCCAATTATTTAAAATAAAGATACATTTTTCTAATCTGAGTATAGATTTCTCTGATTATCTATCTACATGGTCCTTAAGTATATCAGGCTAAAAACCATTATATTACAAACAACATGTAATTGCCATCTCTGTTTAAGTCCTTTCAGTCAAAAGTTATTCCATTGTCATCTGACAGAAGGAACAACATAAAACCTCACCTCTTTTGCTTTTTCTTTATTTCTCTTTATAGGATCTATTGGTTGATTCTACTTGGCATCTGTCTGTTACTGGTTAAATCAGATCATTTTAATCCATTCCCAAAATGGATATGTAACTAATGGTTCTACAACTAATTTAATATCAATGCCCACCATCATTATAGATCACATCTATTTCTTCTCAAGATGTGAAATGTGAATCTTGAAGGAATATAAAAACCAATGTCAAGTCAAAGGTTCTAAAAGCCTTATCTCTAAAATATATAGAGAATTGACTCTATAAGAAATCAAGCCATTCTCCAATTAATAAATGGTCAAAGGATATGAATAGACAATTCTCAGATGAAGAAATTGAAACTATTTCTAGCCATATGAAAGGATGCTCCAAGTCATTATTAATCGGATTGATTAAGACAAATTAAGACAACTCTGAAACACCACTACACACCTGTCAGATTGGTTAGGATGACAGGGAAAGATAATGTGGAATGTTGGAGGGGATATAGGAAAACTGGAACACTAATACATTGTTGGTGGAATTGTGAATATATCCAACCATTCTGGAGAGCAATTTGGAACTATGCTCAAAAAGCTATCAAACTATGCATACCCTTTGACCCAGCAGTGTCACTTCTGGGTTTATATCCCAAAGAGATTTTAAAGAAGGGAAAGGGGCCTGTTTGTGCAAGAATGTTTGTGGCAGCCCTGTTTGTAGTGGCCAGAAACTGGAAACTGAGTGGATGCCCATCAATTGGAGAATGGCTGAATAAATTATAATATATGAATATTATGGAATATTATTGTGCTGTAAGAAATGACCAGTAGGATGATTTCATTTTTTTTTCAGAATATTGATTCCGAATTTTTTATTTTTATTTTTTTTATTTTATTTTATTTTTTATTTTTATTTAATAGCCTTTTATTTACAGGATATAAACATGGGTAACTTTACAGCATTAACAATTGCCAAACCTCTTGTTCCAATTTTTCACCTCTTACCCCCCCCCAATGATGGCAGGATGACCAGTAGATGTTAAATATATTAAAATATAAATTAGATACACAATAAGTATACCCGACCAAAACGTTATTTTGTGTAGAAAAAGAATCAGACTTGAAATATTGTACAATTAGCTTGTGGAAAATAAAAGCAGGGTGCATAAATATAGGATTGAATTCAATGTAATGGTTTTAGTCATCTCCAGAGTTCTTTTTCTGGGCATAGCTAGTTCAGTTCATTACTGCTCCATTAGAAATGATTTGGTTGATCTCGTTGCTGAGGATGGCCTGATCCATCAAAAACTGGTCATCATTAGTATTGTTGTTAAGTATATAATGATTCCTGGTCCTGCCTTATTTCCTCCAGCATCAGTTCATGTAAATCCTCCAGGCCTTTCTGAAATTATCCTGTGGTCATTTCTACAGAACAGTAATATTCCATAATTTTCATATACCAATTATTCAACTATTCTCCAACTGATGGACATCCATTCAGTTTGATTTTTAGCCACTACAAAAGGGCTGACAAACATTCGTGCACATACAGGTCCCTTTCCTTCTTTATAATCTCTTTGGGATATAATCCCAGTAGTAACTGTTGGATCAAAGGGGATGCACAGTTTGATAACTTTTGAGCATAGTTCCAAAGTACTCTCCAAAATGGTTGATTCGTTCACAACTCCACCAAAATGCATCAATGTCCCAGTTTTCCCGCATCCCTCCAACAATCATCATTATTTTTCCTGTCATCTTAGCCAATCTGACGGGTGTGTAGTGGTATCTTAAAGTTGTCTTTAATTTGCATTTCTGATTATAATGACTTGGAGCATCTTTCTATGACTAGAAATAGTTTCATTTCTTCATCTGAGAATTGTCTGTTCATATCCTTTGACCATTTTTCAATTGAGAATGGCTTGATTTTTATAAATTAGGTTAATTCTCTATATATTTTGGAAATGAGGCCTTTACCAGAACCTTTGACTGTAAAATATTTTCCCAGTTTATTGCTTCCTTCTAATCTTGTCTGCATTAGTTTTTTGTACAAAACTTTTCAGTTTGGTATAATCAAATTTTCATTTTGTGATCAGTAATGATCTCTAGTTCTGCTTTGGTCATAAGACCTTCCTTCCACAGGTCTGAGGGTAAACTATCCTATGTTCCTCTAATTTATTAATAATTTATTCTTTATGCCTAGGTCATGAACCCATTTGACCTTATCTTGTGTACGGCGTTAATGGATCAATGCTGTTTCTCCATATTAGTTTCAATTTTCCCAGCAATTTTTATCAAACAGTAGTTCTTATCCCAAAGTGGATCTTTGGGTTTGTCAAAGACTAGGTTGCTATATTTGTTGACTGTTTTATCCCTTGAACCTAATCCATTCCACTGATCAACTAATCTATTCCTTAGCCAATACCAAATAGTTTTGGTAATGCTGCTCTATAATATAATTTTAGATCTGGTACAGCTAAGCCACCATCATTTGATTTTTCATTAATTCCTGAAATTTTGACCTTTTGTTTTTCCATATGAACTTTGTTGTTATTTTTCTAGGTCATTAAATAGTTTTTGGGAGTCATTGGTATAGCGCTAAATAAATAGATTATATAGGTAATATTGTCTTTTATTATATTTGTTCGCCCTATCCAAGAGCATTTAATATTTTTCCAATTGGTTAGATCAGACTTAATTTGTGTGAAAAGTGGTCTGTATTTTGCCATAAGTTCCTGATTTTCCCTTGGCGATAGATTCCTAAATATTTTATATTATCAGTAGTTACTTTAATGGAATTCTCTTTGTAACTCTGACTGTTGGATTTTTTAGTGATATATAAGAATGCTGATGACTTATGTGGGTTTATTTATAACCAGCAATTTTACAAGTTGTGGATTATTTCTAATAACTTTTAGCAGAATCTCTTGGGTTTCTAATTAGATCATGTCATCGGCAAGAGTGATATTTGGCTTCTCATTTGCCTATTCTTTTCCTTTAATCTCTTTTCTCAGCTCTTTGCTATAGCTGTTTCTAATCAATATTAAATAGTAACGGTGATAGGGCAACCTTGTTTCTTCAGATCTTATTGGGATGGTTGGTTTGTTCCATTACATATGATGCTTACTGATGGTTTAAACGAAGTGTGATTATTTTAAGGAAAGTCCATTTATTCCTATATTCAAGTGTTTTAATAGGAATGGATGTTGGATTTTATCAAATGCTTTTTCTGCATCTATTGAGATGATCATTGGTTTTGTTGGTTATGGCCATTATATTGATAGTTTTCTAATATTCATAGCCTATTCCTGGTATAAATCCTACTTGATCATAGTGTATTATCTTGGAGATGATTTTCTGTAGTCTTTTGCTAATATCTTATTTAAGATTTTAGCATCAATTCCATTAGGAGATTGGTCTATATTTTCTTTCTGTTTCAGCCTACCTGGTTTAGGTATCAGTCATGTCTGTGTCATAGAAGGAATTTGGTGGACCCTTCATTCCCTTTTTATCAAATAATTTATTAAGCATTGGGCCAATTGTTCTTTAAATGTTTGGTAAAATTCAGGATGTAATCCATCTGGCCTGGGATTTTTTTTAGAGTTGTTTAATTGCCTGTTCTATTTCTTTTTTGAAATGGGACTATTCAACAATTTACTTCCTCCTCTTTAGTCTGGGAAGTCTGTATTTTAGAGGTGGTCATCCATTTCACTTAGGTTATCAATTTATTGGCATAAGTTGAGCAAAATAATATTATTTCAATTTCCTTCTTCTTGGTGGAAAGTTCTCCCTTTTCATTTTAAGACTACTAATTCATTTTCCTCCTCCTTTTCTAATCAGGATTGCAAGGCTTATCTATTTTATTGGCTTTTCTTAGAACCAACTCTTAGTTTTATTAATTAGTTCAAAAGTTTTTTTTTACTTTCAATATTTTAATTTCTCCTTTTAATTTTAGAATTTCCAATTTAGTATTTGATTGGGGTTTTTTTGGTCTTTTTTAGTTTTTAGTTTAAGCCAATTCATTAATCTTTTCTTTCTGTTTTTATTCAAGTGTTCTAGGATATAAAATTCCTCTTATTACCGCTTTGCTGATCCACAAATTTTGGGTATGATGTCTCATCATTGTTATTATCTTAGTGAAATTATTAATTGTATCTATAATTTCTTGCTTCACCCAATCATTCTTTAAGATGAATTGTTTTAGTTTCCAATACTTTTTGGTCTACCCCTAACTTTTTGTTGAATGAGTTTTATTGATCATGATTCTGAAAAAAGCATTTACTATTTTGCTTTTTGCATTTTAATTTTGAGGTCTTTATGTCCTAAATATGGTCAATTTTTGAATAGGTTCCATGAACTGCTGAGAAGAAATATATTCTCTTCTATTCAATTTCTTTCAAAGATCAACATACTAATTTTCTAATATTCTATTCTTCTTTAATTTCTTTCTTATTTGTTTTGTGGTTTGATTTGTCTAATTCTGAGAGTGGGTTGAGATCTCCTACTATTACAGTTTTGTTGTCTATTTCTTCGAACTCTTGCTTCTCCTTTAGGAAGCTGGTGACATACCACTTGTGCATTATGTTTAATTTGATATTGCTTGCTGTTTATGCTACCCTTTGGAGGATGTGGTTCCTTCCTTTCTCTTAATTAGATCAATTTTTACTTTTGTGATCTGAGATAGGATGGCTACCTCTTTTTGACTTCACCTGAAGCATAATAGATTTGCTCATAAACCTTTACTCTTATGTTCCCCTGCTTTAAATGTGTTTTTGTAAACAACATATTGTAAGGGTTCGACTTTTGATCAGTCTGTATCTGCCTCCTCTTTATGGGGGTTATCCATTCATTTACGGTTGGAATTTAACTGTATTTCCTGCCATCTTAACCCAGTTGTGCTTTACTTATTCTTGCCTCCCAACCCTTTCCCCTTAAACTTATGTACCCTCTTGTTTACGATACTTATCCTCTTTATAATCCTTCCCTCTCCCTTTGGTCTTTCCCCTTCCTTCCTTATTATTTTTCTTTCCTTTCCTCTCCCCCGTTTTAATAGGCGAGAAGATTTCTAAACAAATGTCAATTATTTTTCTTTGAGCCTCTGATGAGAGTAAGATTCCTTTTCTCCCTCTCTAATTCCTCAGATATGATAGTTTCCTTAGCCTCTTTGTGGGATGTGGTTTCCCCTTTTATCCTCCTTTCCACCTTATTCTGCCATCATCCTTTCCATATCTCTTCCTTTTTATGTTATATCAGTAAATCAAATTTCATGTATTCTTTGGTTATATCCAACAAAATACAATTAAGAGTTATTTTACTTTCTGCATCTCTTGGTTCTATTTGGAGATCAAATTTTTGTTTAGTTCTGGTTTTTCTTCGAAACAAATGGAATTATTTGTTTCATTAAATTCCATCTTCTTCCTGGAAGAAAATGCTCACAGCTGGTAGTTTATTCTTGGCTGCATCTCAAGTTCTTGTGCCTTTCGGAATATCTTTTCAGGCCCTTCTTTCCTTTAATTTAGAGCGAATCTTGGGGTGATTTATTGTGGCACCTCGGTTTAAATGGTGTTTTTTTGGCTGCTTGTAAAATTTTTCCTTAATCTGATAGTTTTGAAATTTTGCCACAATATTCTTGGGTTTTTATTTTGGTTTTTTCAGAAGGTGTTCGATGAATTTTTCAATGCCTATTTTACCTTCTGATTCTATTACATCTGGGCAGTTCTTTTGATGATTTCTTGTAAATAGTATTCTAGGCTCTTTTTTCATCTAGTTTTCAGAAAGTCAATAATCTAGATTATCTCTCCAGATCTATTTTCCAAGTTGTTGTTTTAAGTAGAAATTCATGGTTTTTCAGTTTGTCATTTTTTTTTTTTGCTTGACTGATTCTTGCTGTCTCAATGAATCATTAGTTTCTATTGTTAGTTTAATTTTTAAAGAATTATTTTCTTCATTAGCTTTTTTACTTCTTTCTGTATATGTCCAATTGAGTTTTTGAATGTTTGTTTTGGTCTGTGAATTTTTCCATTTCACTAATTTTTTTTTTTTTAGTGAATTATTTTCTTTTTCATTCAGATCCTACTTTCTTGCGTGTTCTTTGTCTTTTCCAATTCGGATCCTACTTTCTTGCGGTTCTTTGTTCTTTTAATTCCAAATTCTTCTAGTGAATTCTTTTATTTTTCAATTCACAATTCTTATTGAGATTTTTTTTTTCCAATTCACCAATTTTGTTTCTAACATGGGAATTTTTAACTTTTCAATTTGTATTTCAGGAAGTGTTGCTCTCTTGAAGGCTTTTTTCCTTTCCCATTTATCTTCTAACTCTTTTTTGGATTTTTAATGGTCTCTTCAAGAGACCATCATATAAGGAGGACAGTCTGATGGCGTTTGCTGTTTGAGGTTCTTCAGGTTTGCTGACCTGCTCTTTTTCTGCATAGAAGCTGTCGTCGTTCTTAATCTTTTTATTTGTTTTAAAGCCTTTAGGTATGTCTCCTAGGCAAGGGGTTAAGCTTCTCTGCAGAACAGGGAGATGTAAACCTATTTCCGGCTCTGAGGTATGGGAGTGCTCTGGTGAGAGTTCCTTCCCCAGCAGGAAGTGGATTCAGCCTGGCCGAGCTATCGAAGTGCCCAGTTGGGCTGTGTGGGTTAGCGATTGCCCTCGGCTGAGACAAGTGAAAGTGTCACTGCCCCAGGCCGGAGCTCTTGTGGGACCGTGAGATGGCAGCTGACCCAGACCAGACCGCAGACCCAGACTAAGATCGGGGAACTCTGCCCCAGTGTCTCTGCCAATGCTTGGCCCTGGAAAGCTCTATGGCCCTAGCCGAGCTCCCCACTGCGCAGATTGGAGGCAACCGGGCTGTGTCCTCCTGCCCTGCAGGATCACAACGCCCCAAGGAAAAGCCGTACTGCGGGTTGGGGCCGTGGCTTGTGCTGAGATTCGTCTTCACCCTCGGTTTGAGACTCTTCGAACCTAATTTCTCTCCGCCTGCGCTGATCTCCCTGGCCCCGGAACCAACCTTTTTCGAGACTGGGATTTTCTTCGGCCGGTGAGTTGTTCTACTTCTTATCTTTACTAATTGTAGCAGTCAAGACTATTTTTGAGGCTCGATATAATATTGATAAAGAGGGTAAGAGAAGAGCTTAGAAAGTCGCGTGTGTCTTCTCCGCCATCTTGGCTCCGCCCCCGATTCAGCAGGATGATTTCAGAAAGGCCTGCAGAGACTTACATGAACTGATGCTGAGTGAAATGAGCAAAACCTGGAGATCATTCATTCTATATCTATAGTATAGATCACAATACTAGATGATGATCAATTCTGATGGACGTGGCCATCTCCAGCAATGAGATGAACCAAATCAGTTCCAATGGAGCAGTAATGGACTGAATCAGCTACACCCAGGGAAGGAACTCTGGGAGATGATTATGAACCAATATATAGAATTCCCAATCCCTCTATTTTTGTCTGCATGCATTTTTTATTTTCTTCACAGGCTAATTGTATACTATTTCAAAGTCCAACTCTTTTTATACAGCAAATTAACTGTTTGGACATGTATACATATATTGTATTTAACTTATACTTTAACATATTTAACATGTATTGGTCAACCTGCCATCTGGGGGAAGGGGTGGGGAGAAGGAGGGAAAAAGTTGGAACAAAAGGATTTGCAACTGTCAATGCTGAAAAATTACCTATGCATATATCTTATAAATAAAAAGCTATTTAAAAAAAGGAAAAAAATAAAAGTGGAAAAGAAGTTTTAAAAAAATGTCAAATAGTGATTTATCCATTCACTTCTTCCAACATTGTTTTTCTGAAATAAAACTCATTAGTCGATTGCTAGTTCCATATGATAATAGGGAATTTTAAAGAGATTTTCTGTTCCAAACTCTTCAATTTGTAGATGAAAAAACTGAAGGTCAAAGAGGGTAAAACACTTCCTCCAGTTTTCTTAAACAGAAACAGATCTGTCAATCAGAACCCAAATCTAACATTTTTTATTGTATGCTTTTGATTCCCTAATGCTAATGTCATGAGGGTACTCATTTTTCTGTATTGTTCTCTTCCTGGATCAGTTGAAACAAATCACGAATTTCCATATCTTACAGGGAAATGATCAGAAGGAAGTAGAACTAGGTTAGAGTAGGAATATGGAAGTATAGACTTTGAATTCTACAATGTCTTGGTTATCTTCCATCATTTGTTTAATATTTGAATTATTTCTTCTAAGATGTGCCAAATCATGATATCTTACTTACTCAATATTTTAATTCATTTATAAGATCCAGAGAACAAACCCAATATATTGTATCATCTTCACTGACATTGCCTCTCTCCTTTTAAATGACAGTTTGAAAAGAACATTTAATTTCATTAGTACTATACAACTCAGAGAATCAGGAAGACTACCCACACTATAATCCAGACAAAGTATGAGGATGTGGGAAACCTTTTAAAACCATTGAAAAAAATAAAATTTTCAGGGTATTCTGAAGTTTCAGTGATACTCTTGAATATTTTTCTAATCAGTTTTGACAAACCCACTAATAATCTGCAAAGAAGTCTAAAGAATTTCACTGGACCGGCACTACTGAATAGATATTCAAGAAGCAAAACCACAGATCCATCATCGCTTGCCTACTTACATTATTCTAACTCCATTATACTTTTGGGATGGGAAATTATGCTTCTTAGGCAGTGAAAAAAGTCATGTCAAAGATGGACCTGGATCTATCAACTAATGTGTAATGATCCTGAAGTTTTTACTGCATTAAAATATCTAGGAAAGAACTTGACCATACCATATTGGAGGTGGGGTGGGGAGAGGAAGTGTTACTAATAACATTGAGCCTAAAATTATGAAGAAAATTACTTTTTGGGGAAAACAAACAAAACATCAAACTAGAGACCAAACGAAGCATCCCAAAGTAGATTATCTGGATGCTACAATAACCTAAACTAGCTAGTACAACAATGATGGTTTCTCTTTTCTTTTAGTCTGTTTGACTTTAAAGTTAAATACTTCCCCAGAAGGTGATCATTATAGCAAACATTCTAACATGTAACCAGAATCTGGGGGGGGGGGGAGCTAAGTAGAGATAATCTCCATAAGAATTAATTCTATAAGAATCTTTGTTTGTTATAATTGCCCAGTCACAAATCTCATCTAGTTTGCTGACAGCATTAGCAGTAGGATCTGTATTTTGTTTAATTCATTTAATTTTTGGTTCTGAATTTGGTTCTTTCCTTTCTATTATATTTCCCCCCTAAGAAATACATTACCTGTTACAAGTATACATGCATAATTAAGCAAAATAAATTTATACATTAATCATCTCTATATTATACTGTATATTCTATATATATATAATTTTTTTTTTCTGAGGCAATTGTGGTTAAGTGACTTGCTCAGGGTCACACAGCTAGAAAGTGTTAAGTGTCTGAGACCAGATTTGAACTCAAATCCTCCTGATATCAGGGCTGGTGCTCTATCCATTGAGTCACCAAGCTGCCCCTATTCTATATTCTTGAATACTGATTTTGTCTATAACCCCAGAGCAAAACTCAACTTTGTTGATTATCTACAGAAACAACATCTACTATATACGACTATAGATAACAGGCAGAATTCATAATTCATTCGTGGATCACTCTGTTCATTGCACTTCAAATAGGAATTTGCTTGTCTATTGTTCACTGTCCCCAATTTCATCAGCAGAACAAACTTTATTCGTCCACAGAATAGCCCCTCTATCTCCATAAACTAAGAAATTACTTTTTTAAAAAGACACCTTGATTCTGATTTATCTTTGGTCTATATGAAATGGGGGAAAGGGAGACAATTGTCCCTAATAGTTTTATGCAGAACAAAAAAAGTCACATTAATCCCACACTTTTTGTCAACAAAGCTTTATCCCTTAAAAAGAGAATATCTCCAAAGTATAAAAACATACATAATGTTTTCAACTGTCAAGAGGAAAGAATAACCAGAATATTAAACAGTAAGGTGAACATTAAATTGATCCAAGTCAAAGGTAGAAAATGAAGTTGGGCTAGTTAATTCTAAGCTCTATATAATTCTGTGAGGTAGACAGTCTTTAGTCCCCTAAATGTCTCCTTCTTGATGGTAGTATTGAGTGCTTATTTGGAAAATGTAGTTAACATGGAATAAGTTCTCAGCTGATATTATATTAACAAAATCTTACTTTGAAGTTGCTATATTTCTCTAATAATGACGTCATCTTGACATAATGGAGTGATTTCCCCACAGGAATGAATAACCATAGTTGGCCATGATACAGCATATTCTACTTTTTGGCAATGGTCAATAAAAAGCAATAAAACGTTTTGTTATTGTAGGCTCATGTGCACAATTTCTCACAGATATAGGTCACTATGTCTGACAGCATTCTAAATCCAGGAGTTCTAGGCAGGATGTTACTCAATGTTTTTGGTTTTCATGGCTATTCCTCTTCAAGCAGACAAAGGAGGTTAGACTACATAGTAGTTTACATTTGCTTTTGATGTTTGATTCGTGGACTTTGGGGGGCAAAGCCAAGATAGCTGAAAGGACACATGTTTCTTTCTGACCTTTTCCTACATCCTACAGACTAATTAGTAAATTCAGGCTCTGAATTAGTTCTGGACTGGCAGAATCCACGAATATTGGGAGTGCAGCAAATAACCAGCAGAAGATAATTTCTAAAATCATCAGAAAAGATCTATTTCAATCAGAAACAGGAGGAAGGCAGGCCAAGCACAAGCAACTGAGTACAAACACCAGTGCAGACAACACAGATCCCCGGGGCAGTGCAGAATCCAGGTGATGAAGAATCTACGGGGAGGAATCTATATGAATCTACACCAGTGTTGAAGACTCTGCCCCTGGTTGCAAGCCAGCAAATCAGCACAGAAGTTATAAAACATCCAACACAAACACAAAAGATAAATAGTGAATCTCAAAATGCCAAAATCTCACCTGGCCATGCCCGCACAGCACTGGGGGTGAATCAGCACTGACCCAGAATAGCTCCATTCCTAGCAACTTCCACTTTAAAGGATGGAAGAGTCTAGATTCTGAAATTCTTAAAGGCAAAGGAACTTGGAATACAGCCATGAATAAATTATCCTACTAAACTGAGCATTTTCTTTCTGGAAGAAGATGGACATTCTATAAAAATGGTCCCATTATAGAAAAAGAAATGGAATAAGCTATTAATCAATTCCCTAAGAAAAAATCTGCAGGACCATATGGATTTACATGTGAATTTTACCAAACATTTAAAGAACAATTAACTCTAGTGCTATATAAACTATTTGAAAAAATAGGAAATAAAGGGCTCCTACCAAATTCTTTTTATGACACAGACATGGTACTGATACCTAAACTATGTAAGACAAAAACAGAAAAAGAAAATTATAGACAAATCTTTCTAATGAATATTGATGCAAAAATATTAAATAAAATATTAGCAAAGAGATTACAGAAAATCATCCTCAGGATAATACAACAAGACCAGGTAGGATTTATACCAAGAACTCAGTGCTGGTTCAATATTAGGAAAACTATTAACATAATTGACTATATCAATAACCAAATTAACAAAAACCATATTATTATCTCAATAGATGCAGAAAAAGCATTTGATAAAATTCAACATCCATTCCTATTAAAAAAATCCTATTTATTAAAAAATAAATGAATTTTTCCTTTTAAAAAAAGTCAGTAACATTTATTAGAAACCATCAGCAAACATCATATGTAATGGAGATAAACTGGAAACATTCCCAATAACATCAGGAGTGAAACAAGGTTTCCCACTATCACCATTACTAGCCAATATTGTATTAGAAATGCTAGCTTTGGAATAAGAGAAAAAAAAAGAGAGATTAAAGAAATTAGAGTAGGTAATGAGGAAAACCAAATTATCATTCTTTGCAGATGATATGATGATGTACTTAGAGAACCATAGAGAATCAATTAAAAAAAAATGAGAAGTAATCCATAACGTTAGCAAGTTGCAGGATACAAAATAAATCTACACAAATCATTGGTATTTTTCTCCATCACTAACAAAATCCAACAGCAAGAGATAAAAAGAGAAATTCTATTTAAAATATCTGTTGATAGTATAAAATATTTGGGAATCTATCTGCCAAGGGAGGGTCAGGAACTATATGAGCAAAACTATCAAACACTTTCCACACAGATAAAGTCAGATCTAAGCAATTGGAAGAATATCTAGCACTCCTGGAAAGGTCAAGTGAATATAATAAAGATGACAATACTACCTAAACTAATCTATTTATTTAGTGCTATACTAATCAAACTCTCAATAAACTATTTTAATGACCTAGAAAAAGTAACAACAAAATTCATCTGGAAGAACAAAAGATCAAGAATTTCAAGGGAATGAATAAAAAAAAATCAAATGAAGGTGGTCTAGCTGTACCAGATCTAAAACTATATTACAAAGCAGCAATCATCAGAACCATTTGGTATTAGTTAAGAAATAGACTAATTGATCAGTGGAATAGGTTAGGTTCACAGGACAAAATAGTCAATGACTATAGATAACAATCTAGTGTTTGACAAACTCAAAGATCCCAGCTTTTGTGATAAGAATTCAATATTTGAGAAAAACTGCTGGGAAAATTGGAAACTAGTATGGCAGAAACTAGGTATAGACTCATATATCAAGATAAGGTCGAAATGGGTTCATGATCTACACATAAAGAATGATAATATAAACAAATTAGAAGAACATAAGATAATTCACCTCTCAGATCTATGGAGGAGGAAAGAATTTGTGACAACTAGAAATCATAATTGATAATAAAATAGATAATTTTAATTATATTAAGTTAAAAAGGTTTTGTAGAAACAAAACTAATGCAGATAAGATTAGAAAGCAATAAAATGGAAAAACATTTTTACATCCAAAAGTTCTGATAAAGGCCTCATTTCTAAAATATGTAGAGAATTGATTCAAATTTATAACAGTTCAAGCCATTATCCAATTGATAAATGGTCAAAGGTTATGAATAGACAATTTTCAGATAAAGAAATTGAAACTATTTGTAGTAACATGAAAAGGTGCTCCAAATCACTATTGATCAGAGAAATGCAAATTAAGACAACTCTGAGATACCACTCCACATCTATCAGATTAGCTAAAATGACAGGAAAAAATAATGACAATTGTTAGAAGTGATGTGGGAAAACTGGGACACAAATATATTGTTGGAGGAACTGTGAACGGATCCAGCCATTCTGGAGAGCAATTTGGAACTATGCTCAAAAATTTATTAAACTGTGTGTACCCTTTGATCCAGCAGTGTTTATACTGGGATTATATCCCCAAAAGTACTTAAAGAAGTGAAAGAGAACCACATGTTCAAAAATGTTTATGGCAGCCTTTTTTGTGGTGAATAGAAACTGGAATCTGAGTGGATGCCCATCACTTGGAGAATGGTTGAATAAATTATGGTATATGAATATTATGGAATATTATTGTTCTGTAAGGAATGACCAACAGTATGATTTCAGAAAGGTCTGGAGAGATTTACATGAACTGATGCTAAGTGAAATGAGCAGAACCAGGAGATCATTATACATGGCAACAAAAAGACTATACGAAGATCAATTCTGTTGGACGTGGTTCTCTTCACCAATGAGATGATTCAAACCAGTTCCACTTCTTCAGTGATGAAGAGAGCCATTTCCACCCAGAGAGAGACTCAAGGGACCTGAGTGCAGACCACACACAACAAAGCATTCTCACGCTCTCTGTTGTTATTTGCTTGCATTTTGTTTTCTTTCTCAATTTTTCTTTTTCTTTCTTCTTGATCTGATTTTTTCTTGTGCAGCAAGACAACTGTATAAAATGTATACATATATTGGATTTAACATGTATTTTAACACATTTAACCTGAATTGGACTACTTGCCAGTAGTGGAGGGGTTGGGGAGGAGGGGAAAATTTGGAACAAAAGGTTTTGTAAGGTTCAGTGCTGAAAAATTACCCATGCATATGTTTTGCAAATAAAAAGCTTTAATAAAAAAAATTGATTCATTAATTCAATATGGTTAGTTTTTACTCCAGGGAATAAAGATAGAAACGTGCTTGACCAATACCTTTCTCATCTATTTGATGGTTGTAAAGAAAATTTGATCCTGCTTGATATAGGTAGCTCATTATATATGGAGTGGAGTGAATGGACTCTATGGAAGTCTTTCTTTTGCTGCTGATAAACTGCCTTAGCACCTCTTTGTTTCCTTGGTACCTTTAGTCCCATGTGTTTCTCTGTGGATTTGATCAATCTATTTGCATATTTTTCCCAATGGTGCTCAAAGTCCACCTACTTCCAAGAGAAGAGGAGTCTGATACAATGGGAATGACTCTAGTGAAGAATTCTAAGCAAAAATCTTCCTAGAATTAAATTATCAGACTAGAATAAAAGTATGGGACAGCAGCTCATAAATCCTTCTCTCTCTCTCTCTCTCTCTCTCTCTCTCTCTTTCTTTATCTCTTTTTCTTTCTCCTTCTCTTTCTCTTTCTCTCAGATATAGGTCTGTTTCATAGACAGAAGGATTCCCAAAAGGGAATTAATATTAATCTCTTTTCTTGTTTGTTTGTTTTTCTCATTATCTCTGCTTTTAAGAAGCAGTTAGCAATACAGATCATCTTCTGTGTAGTAGTAATAGGTATTTAGAAAGTATTTTAAGTTACATAAAATGTTCTATATTAACATTTACATTTGATCATCACAACATCCCTGTGAAGTAAGAATGACAGGTATAATTGTTATGCCCTGAATAAAATTATTATGGCCACCCCACCTTTCTTACCATTAGGACTGGGAGAATGGAGTCAGGAAAAACCTTGAAACTCTGACCACTTTACATACCATTGTGTCATAAACTCCAGGTACATTATCTTGGACAATTGCCCCTTGCCTTGCTGTCTCCTGTCTTTCACCTTCTTATTTTAACTTCTATCCTGTCAGGATTAAGTAATGATCCTTTCCTGGAATTATGGCTTGGCTGCCCCAATGTCCTGGCCCGCCTTTGTTTCCCCTATAAGATTGTACACTCAGGTTATGTATTCTGTTTGCAAAATCTAGTTAGCTAAAACCCTATATAAGTTCCCTGCCTCAATTCCTTGTGGCCTGAATGATTTGGACATGAGTCCCATGTGGTCAGCTAGTCCAAACTCTCCACAATAATGGATTAAAAAACAATCTCTGTCTGGCCTCAGTTTCTCTGGTATTACATAATTATCCTCATTTTACAAATGAAGAAATATAAGAATTGAAGGTAACAGAATTTAAGAGACTTGACTTGGCCACATAGCTAAAAGTGCCAGAAGAAGGATTTGAATTTATTTCTCCTCACTCCAAGTCTAGAAAATTGACATTCAGCTCATTCTTATCCTTAATCTCCAATATATCTTATTCCATGGCTTAAAGATATCTAGTTGTTTTATGTTTGCTTGTTCCCCACAAATTTCTTCATTGAGCAATCAGGACTAAACTATTCCTATTCAGTACTATAAGGCTGATCTCCATAGCATTTTGCCTTAAATTCTGACAAAATCAATCTCAACTACATCTACTACCTGGGGGCAGGTAGGTTACCAAAGAAAACATATTCCTGAGTTCAAATTGAGCCTCCAACACTTATTAGCTGTGTGAATCAGGGCAAGCCACCTTCTTTAAGAAACCTTATTTACCTCAGTTTTTTTTATCTATAACATGAGCTAGAGAAAAAAATGGTGAACCATTCCATAGTATTTTTTGTCAAGAAAACACAAAATAAGGTCACAAAGAACTGGTCAGTGCTGAAACAACTGAACAACAATTAACAAGAAAAACTCTATACTCAATTTATTCCTTTTCTCCAGTGTTTAGAGAGTTAGTTTTGAAATTTGACTTAGCTTGTGATATATCTACTCATCTCTATTTCAAGTACAAGGCACAATAGAAATTCTTTCCTAAATTTTCTTCAATTATCACTGTAGTCCCTTTATCTGGACATCTTTAAGATGTGATTTCAAACAGTATGTACATTTTGCTGCCATATTTCATTTTGATGACTATATCTCATCTGACACAATCAGAAAGATTTTCAGTTAGTCGCCATCTTTCCTGTCCTGATTGTATCTAAGAGACCCCACGAGAACAACTTTTAGGATAAAATATTGGTCATGACAAATACCAAATAACTATAACTCCAAGTATGACCATATTGGCTATGTGTTGAAGTGGAAGAGAGGAAGAAATAAATCATAAGGGAGTTGGAGGATTATATGGTGATCAACATAAAATCCTTTATATAGAATATTTCTGTGCTCTACCTTTGTATTACTTCTAATTATTATCTTAGTTTTAGTTTTCTTTAATTTTTGCTTTATAAGGTAGCAGTGTAATTAGGATCTTTGCATATCATGTATAGCATGAACTAGATTAGATCAGGTCTATCAAACACTAGGCTAAGTGAATTTCTATTTTGCAAAAGACTTAATTTGTATATAAAATGGTAACTGAAGCAGAAGGATTGGAAAGAATGAACTATATTAGTAAGCACATTATATTGTAGATATGTAATAGAAATGGTTATTATGCTGCCTAAAATTTTAATGATATATACTATTTCATTGAAAAGAGAACATAGAGAAGAAAATCATACAAAGCAATAACATGTCATGAGAATGTCTTGCAATCTTATAACTGTTATAAGCAAAAGGCCACCATGGAATGAATATCAGCTTAATTGACGGGATCTGTTAAAGAAGATTTAAAACTTGAGAAATTCTAAAAAGATAACGATTTTATCAATCCCACTTAATAATTATCATGCTTGATAATTTAGGAATCATAGTAAAAATATGGTAAAGTCACAGCAAAGAATCACGGAGCAGGAATTAATAGTTGTAATTGGGAAAATACAAAGTTAATGAAATATTTCAAAATATTTGTAGCAGCTTTTTTTGTGGTGGTAAAGAATTGTAAAGAAAGTAGAAGCCCATCAATTGGAGAATGGCTGAACAAATTATGATATACAAAATTAATAGAATATTATTATTCTGATAAAAATGATGAACAAGATGATTTTAGAAAGGCCTGGAAAGATTTACACAAAATGATGCTAAGAGAAACAAGCCAAACCAGGAATGCATTGTACACAGTAACAGTAAGATTGTGCAATGATCAACTGTGAAAGACTTGATTGTTCCCAACAGTTCAGTGATCCAAGGCAATCCCAATAAACTTTATGATAGAAAATATCATCTGCATCCAGAAAGATGAATGTAAATCAACACATGCTATGTTCACTTTTTTCTGTTTTTTATTTCTCTTGTGTTTTATTTCCTTTTGTTCTGATTTTTTTCTCCCAACATGATTCATGAAGACATTTGTATTAAAAAAAGTAATAAAGATGTATAGCTAGAACAAAATTAACCCCTCTCCCCAAAGGAAATATTTAAATGCAGTGAGAGAGGTATAGTTCTAGGCTTGGATAGGTAGTCTTTGTGGTATACAGTGGTCAGATCTCATTTGGAATATTATGTATACTTCTAGATATTAAATTTTAGGAAGGACCTGGAAAAGCTGGAGTGTGAGGGGTGGGTTGTAGGGAAGGATATTTACAGAAGAATAACCAGGATCATTTGTGATACTGAGATCATGTTGAAGTATTTGATTAAAATTGGTGTAAATAATTAGGAATATTTAGTTTGGAAAAAAGGAGACATGGGAATACAGGATAACTGAGTTCAATTATTTGAAGACTGTCACATGGAAGGAAACATGGAATTGTTCTTCTTATCCCAAAGGAAGAACTATGGTATAGGTTGAAGAGACACAATTAAGTTTGATGACATGAACAACTTGCTAAAAGTCCAGACAAAAGTAATTATTTAAAAATATTGGTTGAATTACAATTAGATCAGATGGACTGCCTGTACTGCAATCAACAAAAGTGGAAAGAGTACTCACATTAAAAAGATTATTGATTCAAAATATTATCATTAGAATATGTTAATTAACCTATTTTAAATATGTTTTAGAATATAACAATTAGGATTTTATGGTATCTCAAAAATCGTTGGAATATTAGGAAGAATCTAAATTTGGAGTCAGAGAACCCAAGTGTTGGTGCAGTATTTAGCACTTATTAGTTTATGTGAGCCTGAGCATTTCATCTGTCTTTAACTCAATTTTCTCATCCAGATAATGGTATACAGCTAGGTTCTGATTATTGCAAATAATTAATTTCCTGAAGTAGTAGCATGTATTATAGATACATATTCATACTATTTTAGTTTGTAATTACATAAAGGCAATTGATTCTAGTCCAATAGAAGTATTCAGTACAAATCTAAACAATAGCATCAGCCCAAGGGAATTCATCATACTCAATTTTTAGGACCTAGTAATAGTCCCATATTCTTTACAGACTTTTTGTGAGAAAGATGGTCTATAAACCTTAGAGAACTGAACAAATATGTATTATTATTATTATCTATAAAGTTCTTTTAAAAATATGTGATATCTGTCACCAATGCAGTAAGACTACTACTTCCAAGTTAATTAGCACTCTGAAACAACTGACTTCATAGAAAATAAAACCAACCTAAAACCACAAAACTCTATAGCCTAAATTGGGAATTCTAGAGAGTCTATGCTCAGAAAAGCTGCATCTAAAACTCCCTGGTCTGAAAACTTAACTTCAGACCAGATAAAACAGCTTCATTCGTTTCTTTGACTGACTTTATATATTTTAATCAAGGGTCATAAAGCAGGGTCACTAGTTATGAAATTCCATTAATTGGTTCTAGCAAAGTACAACTTCAATGGAAATGAGTTAGGTTCAGAGAAACAAAAATTATAAATGAAAGACAAGTTCCTGGGCAGCCAAGATTTTGACTATAAAATTTTAAAATGGGATTTTTACAGAGATCTTGGTCTCATTAGAAATATGTCAAACCTGGGATAAGCCAACCAGGGATAATTGGATAGTTAATGGACCTAAGGCAACAAGAAGCAAACACAAATTCAGTGATGTTGTGAAAGAACCAAATACTTTCCTCTTTGGGAATTCCCTAAAACTACAGTCTGAAATCTAGAGAGAACTTCTTTCGGATTAATATAGTCACTGTTTCTAACATAGACAGAAATAACTGAAATCCACATAGTGTTTGCAAGTTTGCAAAGAACTCTACATTTCTCTTTGATGTTCAAAATACTAGGACTTGGTTATTCTTACCCTTTTTAAAATAAAGGAACAAATTGAGTCTCATAGGAGTTAAATACTTTACCTCAACATTATCATAGCTACATAATAGTTATCAGATATAGGGTTTTAAGGTTTGCAAAATACTTTTTAAATATTATTTTATTCTCAACTCTAAGAGGTAATTTCTATTAAATAGCTGAGGTAAATATCTATTTTTCTAAACATCTTGACTTGATGTCCAAAACTCTATCCTGTTCCATATGCTAGCATTTTATATAGAATTTTATATCTATGTATATATAAATAGATAAATAGTGTCAATATTGTGATATACTATGAGATAATATCTATATAAATATACAATCACAGTTATAGCAAGTTCAATCAATCTTCCTAAAAGATTAAAGAACACCTGAAAAGTATTAAGTACAAGACATGTGATAAAGAGAATAATTTATAAGAGCATCACATTCAGAAATCATGAACCAAACTCAATTTAACAAACATTTATTAAGTCCTTGCTATATTATACAAGCTCTACAATGTGCTGAGCATTTAAAAGCAAAGATGAAATATTTCTGACCTCAGATCGTATATGTTTCTGTTCCCCTTTCCTATGGTGTGACAATTAGTTTGCCTTCTCTGTACTGGTAGGGTGATTAGAAGGGAATTGTTTGTATCAAGTAAAACTTAAAACTCACATTATTTCTCTCAAAAACAGAAGATTTCTGCCTATGGGAAGTCTAGAAAAAATGTTCTTCTGTCTGCTAGGTTTGTTTTGCTTAGTTAAGCTTATTTTTTATCAAGAGTTTCAAAGTAAGTTGACATTGTAAATGATTTCTATATAGAAATTAGTGGTTAGTAGAATTTTTCTAATTAAATTCTAATTAAAACTGGCACATTTTTTATCAGATGCTATAATAAAAGAATGATTTATAGGAGACATCCTACTTGGGGTAAAATTGACCAAGGCAATTTCACTATATATACATACATAAGTGTGTGTGTGTGTATGTCCATTTATATTTGGAAAGAGAGACAGAGAAAGAGAGAGAGAGAGAGAGAGAGAGAGAGAGAGAGAGAGAGAGAGAGTTAGACCATCTGATAACTTTAATTAGAATACTGTATTTCTAAATGCTGCCTATTAAATGGAACATCAGCAAATGAATGTTCTCCTTACTCTAAGCTGGCATACTACATTAACTATCATAGATTCAGTTTCAGAGATGTCTGGTTATTGAGACATATTCATCTAACTGCCCAAATGGATTGAAATCAAAAAGCTTTAATATAAAATCTATTTATTGTTTTAAAATTTTAACTGATAACCAAGAGTATTTTGTGGAAGAATAAGGGAGAAAATATTCACTATCATCTTCTAAAGGTGTAAATTTTTAATCAGATTTGTTGGTGCCCTATTGACATGATCATTGAATAATTAAAGAGAACCAGCTGATGATCCCTAAGAGGACTAGCCCAATTGTTTGGGCTCATCCTTATGTTTCCCTTCACTAATGTAGATGCAGGACACTTAGAACTTGTTCAGGTGTGGGACAAGTCACCTAGAGTTTGTTTGTTCTTTGAAATGAGGGAGATGGACTAGAGGGCCTTTGACTTCACTTCTACCTCAAATATATGTTGTTTTTGTTTCCTATCCATTTATAACTTATTTTGTGTGATTTAAGGCCACGTTCTCCTTTAATTCTTTGATATAGAATTTGCTCAACATGTAGGATGTTATTTCTTTGATTCTTTGTTATTTCTTTGGTTAGAGATCCAAGTATAATGAAATCATAGGACTTCTATTATTATCCCTTGGCCCTAGATGATCAGTAACTCATGAAACATTAACACAGATTCTAATTAAGATACTTATATTAAACCTAAAAGTATATTGCTTTTTTAAAACAAGAGCATTAACATTTACTTTTATCTACTCTCTCATATATGAAAAGGAACCATAAGAAAAACAAACAAAAAATTATTTTATGAGCATTGCAGAATTTTTCCTCTTTCTGCTTTCTCTACACTATCCAGATTTATTTCTAATTAATCCCCCTAACACCCAATAATCACTCAGCTACCTGAAGAGAATGGTCTCAGCTCCATAATGACTGAAAAAAATGTATATATTTTCAGGAGAAATAAGGCTTCTGTTGCTGCGGAAAAAGGGAAATGAAACATGATAAGTAATTGGAAATTGGTAATGGTTGGCTTTCTATAGAAATCCATTCTCCAATGTCTTTATTCTCCTCCTCCTAAGCCATACTATTTTTGGAACTATTTTGTTCCATTCTGTTCATACATATATATAAATAACTCTCCACCATACCTCTGACACTACTTCTCTATAGCTCTATGGTCACTTGTTAGAGCTGTCACAGAAAAATTTCTTTTAAGGTGTAAAATGAACTAGAGAGCCTCTGACTTCTTTCATTCCTATTTGATGGGTTGAGATATTCTCCTCCCATGGTTTCGACTATTAATTCTAGTAACAAATCTCTATCTCCATCTCATGAATATCTCCAGAGCTCCATGCCCAAAGTTCCATCTTTGCTTTAGGCAAATTCACTGAATGTCCCACTGGAATTTTGTTGGGAAATTAGGAGCCAGTGACAACACTTTATTGAGAACAGCTCAGAAAATACTTGCTGCAAGCAGCTATCCATCCTATGCTACTATTTCAAATGACTGGAGTTGGGGATTTTCATCTACAGTCACAGCTAGGTCTATAAATTATCTTAAATTTGATTTGGAGTATATAGCTTCATTGGTTCCAAAATGTATGGACTATCCTGCCAACTTATGCATTTGCTTTGTAAAGTTTATAGACTGAGTTTGTTTAGCTCAGGATATGGTTATTAACAAGTTTTATGTGTATTATATGTATATACACTCTTTATATTTCTGCCCTCCTTAAATAAAACAGAGTAATAATTTTCACTGCATTTCAAAACTTAACAAAAAAAGAAAACAAAACAAAACTCAGCATATATTTACTATGATGGATTTCAAGTGAATCCATTCAAAATGTCCACTTTGGAACTCTAAATGTACTAGTTAAAATGATCTTCTCACATTCAAACTGAAATCTCCATGTGCCAAATGAATAATAAACTGTACCAAATTATGCAGCTCTTGGTATTCATTACAACAGACTTATTCACTGCATACAATCTTTTTGGCCTTTTAATCACAACTTTTAATCTTTATGTGAATAGCTCAATTCTCTAAGGATACAACATTTAATAGCATCTTCACACACTATAGTGCATATCATCTCATTAAAGGAAAATACAATTGGCCACTTTCTTTTACAGGTGAACAAGTGGATCAATATACCTGACAGTGACAGCTGCCAATATAGATGGCAAGCTAAATTCCCCTTGAGAAAAATCATTACCATTTATCTAGATTTTTCATCCTGATACCTTTCTCTTTTGTCACATCCCCTGTGTCCAGAAGTTAAGGGTATCCAAACAATCCTGCTTTTTATTTACGTAGTCAAAAATGGATAAGGGATTTGGAATTCTAGATTATTATCCTTGTATAAAAGCTGTGACATTATACCATTTTGTCCATGGTATTGTATGAGCTATTAAACACACACACACATACATATATACATACACACACATGCATGTAGTATAGTAGTGTATGGTGAGATCTACTGTGTATTTTTAAATATCTATATATACATATGCCATACTTATTTGCTTTTTGGTGCCAAGTCTCCTTTTTACTCTGTACTAGAGTATATATTATCTCATTGTGTACTCCATTATTGACTTTAATTCCTATCATAAGTCTGACAATTAGAAGAATAAGTTTTCATTTTCAGTGACTGAATACAAGATGATACAATTAGTTTTAACTCCATCAGTAATCTGTAACTTTAACTGTAATGTATTTTATTGAACTATTTCTTCTATATTCTAAAATTTTACTAATACCTCATGTTTTATTACAATTATTTTTTCCAGCTTAATCACCAGTATTAAGACTAGAAATACTATTATTGACATTTATCATCTTAAATATTGAGTATAAAATGAATTGATTCCCTCTAATATCATAAATTTACTTGGAAACTTCTTAATTCCCTTTTACCTCAAAATCATTAATATCTAAATATGTCTTTAAATATACTACTTTAATTAATATATTGCTTCATTTGGGATCCTATTAAATCTTATTTTGAACTAAATCTAATTTCAGTTGGTCCAATAATTCAGACTTGATGTTAGGATGAAATGAGTCACTCATAGACCTTAAAATTCAATAAAAATGACAACCAATAGGAAAGTATAAAAATGATATAATTTCTGTAATTGAAGATATAGTAATTCAGGTAAAATGGCTAAGCCCCTCTCCACTCACCATTGCAGCTGGCCAAAATAATTACTCAATTTTAAATACTATTTTAGTCAAGTAGGTTAAAATCCAAATTACTGCTGTATTTTTCACTTACATATTACTCAAATTCTTACTTGCATTCATATACTCTGTTCCACAAACAATGAACCTCCCCTGGAATGAAGCCCAGGATTTCAAAGGATAACAAATAGCAATGATAGAATCCAGAGGATGTACTTAGTGTCTTTATTTACATGCCTAGCCACTAGATATCAAATAGCAACAATATAAGGCAAAGTTGCCTCTTTCTGAGAAAATCGTCTTTACTAGACATGATATTTGTTTCTGTGTGTCTGTAAATGTGTGTGTGTATGTATGTATATATGTATGTATGTATGTATGTATGTATTCTTACTTAGGGTGATGAAAACTCTGTAGGTCATTTGGAGATGAGCAGAACTTTAAAATGTTTATTTTTTATTAATTTTTAAAACTTTATTTTCCTTTTCCAACTCTTCCACCCCAAATAATAACCCTCTCAATTTAAGACATTGGTTAGGGAATAATAATCCCTGTCACTTGAGAACATAGGATAATCAATCTAGAGTAGTTAGGGACTTCAGAGGCTATTTAGTGTAAACTCAGTTTGTGGATCAAACAACTGAAATCCATAGTAGTTAAAATAATAAGCTCACATAATGAATCCAGCTCCCTCACTTGTGGGCCACTAAAGCCCAAAATGGTTAAAAAACAGTTCCACTGAGTTCAACCCCCTCATTTCCCTTTCTTTTGTGGATCAAGAAATTGAAGACCAGAGTGGTTGAGCAATGGGAACATAGGGATTAATGAAAAGGTCACAGAGATAGTTTCAGAAGGGGAAATTGTACACAATTCCTCTGGTTGGAATCTTGTTTACCTGCATCATGCAGTATTTAGAGCTGCATTTAAATACTGAATTTCTATGATTTAACAATTTTCTAACTACCAAAGTAGGAGGTTCCATGACGAAGATTATATCAAATTAGTTTTCTGTACATTATATAGCAGAAGGCTTGCATGAATTGATATTCACTGACTTTTTTTTATTGCTCCTTACTTATATTTTTCTCCCTATTTTACCCCTATTTTGACAGAAGATCTAAAAGAGTAAATTGAATAAAAATCATATCAATTAAATGCAGGTGAAGCCTTATGAGATGTAAGCATAGAAGTTTACCTATTTTGTATGCTTAAAAAGAGGTTTTCTGGCACCAAACATCTGCTCCATTTTTTTTTAACCATTATAACTTCAGGCTTCAGAGTCTTAAAAATCTTCTTGACTTTAATAATTGCAAGTTAAAATGTAAAATAAACTGTGAGGTAGCCAAGTCAATCCCTTGGTTATCAATTAATATCTTGGAAGAATATTATTTCTTTTCATGCGTGTTGATTCTATTAGAAGCTGCCAATGGTTAGAAGACATTGTCACATCAGAATTTGGTAGGCCAGGGGATAGGAGTTTGCCTAGACAGGAGTAGGGCTGACAGAGACCATATATAATTCTTTTGTAGATTTGCTACAGAAGCAAGTAAAATCTCAGTAAAATCATTCTATGAACCAGAAGTATCTTTTTTTTTTTTTGTACTTACTGTGTTCTAATCACTATACTTGGCATTAGGAACAAATTTTGGTTCTAAACAGAAAATCAACTACGCCCAAAGGAGGTTAGTTCAAGCAAAACTCATGAATTTAAAGAAGTGACTTGGGGAAAATAGCGGGGAGGAATATAAAACAAAATAAGTTCAGGTGATTTTTAACTGAAAAAACACCTTAGAGATAATGTCAACCACTCCTCTTTGTTTGCAGATTGGGAAAACAAGCACTAGGATTTTAAGTGACTTTACCCCCAAAAAAAACTCACAGAAAGCAGTATGTAACAGAACGTGGGTGTTAAATATATCTTCTAATTGAAAATCTAAGGCTCAAGCATTAAATTAAGTTGTCTTCTGTTACAGATCTGAACTTAATCCAAAGTATATAGAACAAGAAAACTGTGTTTATAACATTAGATATAAATTACAGACAGTTTCAAGGCAATCCCAATAAACTTTAGATTGAAAATGCTCCCCTGCCCCCCAAAAAAACCAAAAAACAACAGATGTAGGTAAGGATATCAGCCAAGAAAATTGAACTTGTTTTATTTGTTTAATTGAAAATGTTTTAAAAGTCTTTTTTAAAGGGGGGCTTTACAAACTTTCATACATACATACATCATACCCACCTGAATAAAATAGGGAGTGAAGATGCAGAGACCATATTATAAACTTCTTTTTTTCACTATCATAAAATACCTAAAACAGTACTACATAAAACAATATATATATATATATATATATATATATTGCTATTCTTATATGTAATTCCCATTTATCACACATATTATTCCTGTGAAACCTCCTTTAAATAATATCATTGCAGTAAATCTTCCCCAAACCACCATAGTGTGAAAGGATCTCTTCCTCAATTAATTCCCATAGAAATTTCTTTTTAAACTTGATTATATGGAATATTATTGTCTTATGGGAAATGATGAGCAGGATGCTCAGAAAAAAAAAATCTGGAAAGGCCTCCATGAATTCAAGCAAAGTTAAATGTACGGTATACAAAATTATAGCAATGTTCTGTGATGACTAACTACAAATGATTTTGCTGTTCTTTGTAGTATAATCATCCATGACTACTCTGAAGGACTTATGATTAAAAAATTATATTAATGTCCAGAGAAAAACTGATTCTTTCTGAATACAGGTTGAGGAATTCTGTCTTTCTCTCTTTTTTAAACTTAATTTTTCTTGAGGGTTTTATTTTTATTAGTGTGGGAGATTTATGTTTTTTTTTTTTCATAACGACTTTTATGGAAACGTTTTCTATAATTTTAAATGTGCTTTCTGAATTGTGGGTGAACCAAGAACTCAATCATTTTAAAAACAAATCTAAAAAATTGTTTTGAATGTAACTGAAGAAAATTGAGATAAATAAATTTCTTAAAAAATTAAATTAATCATATAAAGTCTTCTATAATTTCTTTAAAGGGTACCATGAAATACTGTTTAAATATTTCTTTGTTATGAATTCTACAATATTTTTTGTCTTCATTACCCAAATAGTTTTTAACATTTGTAAGGTCTGAAACTATGTGTATTACTCCTCCAGAGTCTTCTAAAGAATGGAAATTTAATAAATATTTATTCATTTGGTCTGGAAGTTTTATTGGAAGTTTGGAACTGAGAATTAAAATACACATATTAATGTTACTTGTGTGTATGTGAAATGAAAGATACATCAGCACATTTTTCCATGTTAAAAAAGTAGAACTATACAGCTTGATAAAAGTGAAGCATGGAGTTGAGAATTATTACAAATTAAGAAACAGAACAGAGTTATCTTGAAGAAACCATTGACCTTATTTAACACTAAAAACATTTTGTATCCAAAATCCAAAATAACCTCAAAATTTGAAGCATAAAATGTTTAACTGTTTCAGCTATTCAAAAGAAAACAAGATAAAAATGTTAGAAATCTCATACTTTGGTACATTAAAGGAAGAAAAGATTGCATTATGAGAAAAGAGTAATAGTTAATGTCTTTTGTTCTCTTTTGAAATGATATTTAGATTTCTAGGAAAGATTTCAAATAACTGGCTAGGTCCCAAATTCCAAAATATTTCCACTTATGTTTAGTTATCAAGCAAAAAAGAAACATGGCAGTGAGTGTTATTAGAATTTATTTGATTTTAATGATTCAGTATAATATGCTAAACTTTATAGTTGCCTCTAACCCTGTAATAGATTCAAAGCTCTGTTAAAAATCACCTTTTCCTTAACATTTTGCTATGATAACGTGATAATGAAAAAAAATACAAAACAGTGAAATAACCAATATGGATATAATAAAGAATTCAGTGATGATGTAAAATTGTTAAATCTTTCTTTCCTGCCAATCCCCTAAATTCTTATTTAAGTTCTAGTTAGAGATAATCACATTTTAATATGATAATTAACTTTTTTTTCAGATAGCTATAGTGTACATGGATAGTCACATATATACATGTACTTATGTACTTATACTTATGTAGTACTTAAAAGAATGAACATTTGAGTTTGTATTATGAGGTACTGACTACAAGTATTGTCACCATCTGTATTTTACAAATGAGCCAACTGAAATTGGAATAGATTTCATCTTGCTTATGGACATTTATAATTGCTAAATATGAGGTTCAATCACAAATCTTCCTGACTTTTTCTAACAATCTATTAAGATTTTTTCCTTTGGTTCTTATTTTTATGAAGAGTAACTACTAAGTATATTGATATTTATTTGAGAAACTAATTCTTAAATACAGAGTAGTTATCCAAAGATTAAATTCTTTTCAAGTTGGGTGATTGTTGTCTTTTGTTCTCAGAAAACCAAAATAACATCTGTATGTTAGAGTCAAGTTACAGTGTGTCCATTTGTGGCTTATCAGATATGTATGAGATCAAAGTGCTGCATCAGATTAAGCACAAAATATCCCTATGAACATTTGGGGTGGATTCTCTAACTTTGTACATCTTATGTTTCTTCTGAGATACTTCAATTCTGTTTTGTTCATCTTCTCTGAATAGGGCACACCGTGCTGGGCAGACCTGTGTCAGTGTCTCTTACATCTGATAATCAATTATGAAGTTCTTAAGAGAGCCATAAGAGTCACTTCTCCATAAAAATCTTTTGGCAAGCATACATTTGGCATTGAAACAATGTAGCCAGCCCAAACAGAGTTGTGCTCTCTGCAGTAGAGTTTGGATGTTTGCCAATTTAGTCCAAGAAAGGACTTCAGTTTCTGGTAGATTATCCTGCAAGGTGATCATCAGAATCTTCCTAAGAGAATTCAAATGGAAGCCTTTATCTTTCCTGGAATGGCACTGGAATAATGCCCAAATTTCACAGGCATACAATAATGATGTCAGCACGATAATTCTGTATACCTTCAGTTTGGTAGTTAGTCTAATATTTCTCTCCCACATTTCCTTTAGAGCCTCCCAAACATTGGGCTAGCAATTCAACCTTATTATCAATGTGCACATCCCTAGAACCTATATTGTCAAGGTAAGTGAACTTATCTACAACATTCAAAACGTCTCCATTGCTGTAACCAATGGTGATGTGGTGCTGGCTGATACCTGTGTTTTCTTGCTGTTAATTGTTGGGCCAAAATTAGTACAAAGCAGAGAATTGATCCATACTTTGTTGCATCTCATCTTTAGAAGCTTTATTGAATGAAAAATCATCTGCAAACAAAAAAATCAACCCTCACTCTATTTTAATTTTGACTTATAAGTTGAAGAATTGACCTTCAGTATGATAACTGATCTTGATGCTGTGTTCATCCCCTCTGAAGCAATTTGACAATATGACTGAAAATATCATGCTAAAAATCATGCTACAAATCTAAAACACGAGCACACAGCCTTGTTTCACTTGTGGTGTAGGGTGTGTTCAAGGAAGACTAATATCTCTCCTCTGAGGAACTGCTCATCTTTTTCAGGGCTGCTTTTCACGTTTGGTGACCACTTGATCCACATACTATCTCCTGTGACTAGAAGAAGCTGTAGCATACACAGCAAAGATACTCTAGTAAACTGTTTTGGCAGATGGGCTAAATCAGGTTGAGGCTAACTGAGGAAACTCAGACTCTATGGTGAGTTAGGGGATGTTTATCACAACATATAAAGACTTTCCCTGATGAATGTTTGTGGCAGCCCTCTTTGTAGTGGCCAGAAACTGGAAAGTGAGTGGATGCCCATCAATTGGAGAATGGCTGAATAAATTATGGTATATGAATATTATGGAATATTATTGCTCGGTAAGAAATGACCAACAGGATGATTTCAGAAAGGCCTGGAGAGACTTACACGAACTGATGCTGAGTGAAATGAGCAGAACCAGGAGATCATTATATACTTCAACAACAATACTACATGATGACCAATTCTGATGGACCTGGCCACCCTCGGCAATGAGATGAACCAAATCAGTTCCAGTGGAGCAGTAATGAACTGAACCAGCTACGCCCAGCGAAAGAACTCTGGGAGATGACTAAGAACCATTACATTGAATTCCCAATCCCTATATTTTTGCCCACCTGCATTTTTTATTTCCTTCACAGGCTAATTGTACAATATTTCAGAGTCCAATTCTTTTTGTACAGCAAAATAATGGTTTGGTCATGTATACTTATTGTGTATCTAATTTATATTTTAATATATTTAGCATCTACTGGTCATCCTGCCATCTGGGGGAGGGGATGAGGGGAAGGAGGGGAAAAATTGGAACAAGAGGTTTGGCAATTGTCAATGCTGTAAAGTTATCCATACACATATAACCTGTAAATAAAAGGTTATTAAAATTTAAAAAAAGAAAAGAAAAAAAAGAAAGAAAAAAAAAGTTGACATGAAAGGAAAAAAAAATTAAAAAAAAGACTTTCCCTGGCAGAATGGGTGGATGAGAACAATTCGTTCCAACAGCTATGAAGGCAGATGAAGGAGGCACTGTGGAGTGCTTAGAGCTTGACTAGATATATAAAAACACTAAGGTCATCCAATGTATCTTGTGTTGTCTTGACTGGTCTTACCTCTGGATTACAGAAGAGAGAGTAAAGTAGATGCCTTCTTGCAAATCTGTTTCACTTAAATCCAATTTACACATGAAACAAAAGGCATCACTCATAGCTTTTGCTTTAAAGTAAGACAAAAATGTAGATTATATATCTCTAGAACTATAGAACTATTTAGGGACTATAGTTGTACTATAAATATAATAGCATTAACATGTAGTTTCATTGCTGTAAGAAACCTTCCAAGTGAGGAAATTTCTATTACCAAGACACACTGACTCCTCTGCAACTTATAGGGTAAAGTTAAATCACTTGCTCAAGGTCACACAGTCAGTATCAGCAATAAGATTTGAACCCATATCCTCCTCACTTTAAGGCCAGCTTTCTATATTCCATACCATCTCTGATAACCATTATACATAGATTATTCCCAGAAATAGTTCTTTCATGTATTTACACAGAGAAATTTATCTCAGAATAAAAAATGCTGAAATTCCTTTCTTGCACATAAATATTTAAAAAGTTCCACTGTGCAAGATAACATAAAACAAAAAAGTGTTTCAGATAAAACATTTAGCCATATAAAGAATTGGGATAGCTGACACAAACTTAAAAATAAAAGAGAAAATGAGCTGCATATAAGGAACAAGTATATAACAACCAATAAGCATTAACATTTATTAAACACTTACTATATATTAGGTCCTATGCTGGACATGAGGGATACAAAATGAAAAAAAATTTTTTTGCTTTCAAAGAACTTTATCAAAAAAAATGCCTTCATGCAATCCTCACATTATATAATTTAATGTGAGCCTAGAAAGATGAACTGTCTCATCCAAGGTTACACCAATATAAGTGACAAGAGTTGTGATTCAATCACAAGTATTCAAAAATGAGATCTTATAGTAGTTATTAATTTAATAATAGGCTTCATGTTTGTGACTGTTTGCTCAGTAGCTAAATATTTGGCTACAACTTTAGACAAAAAAGAGCCTTTAATTGCAGCATCTAATCAAATGTTCATATAGGATGACATGGCTAATGTGGTCTCTTTCAATTCTTAGATTCTATAAATTTTTAGTTTATTTGTTATTTGTTTCACATTCCCCACTAAATTAACCCATAATAAATTAGGCTGCTTGGAGTAATTATTTAAAGACTTTGGGACACAAACCTTCATATCCAATCTATTTTCTAAAGACAGATATACAAAATCTGAATAAATCTAATGATTAAAATATTTAAGACAAAAGAAAAAAGAAAGAATTAAGTATTCTTGGTCCTTGTATAAATAGTAGTCTAATTTAATTTCAATCCTTTCCATTCGCCAACATAGGGAGGGCAGAGTTACTACAGAATACTCAGGCTCCCTGGTAAAAAACTTTCACTTGATTTTATCCTACCCACAAGCTAATGTCTTATACCTCTTCTTTTCTTAGTCAAATAATCTTTTTTTCTTCTTCCCCCTTAATTTAAATACTATATTTGAAACTACTATCAACATCAACCTCTTGAAAACTTTCTCCTCTCTGCATTTTTGTGATATTCTTTACTTTTGACTGTCTCCTCCTACCTGCTGGACCACTTTTTTTCTCATCTCTTTTGGTGGCACATCATTGATATCAATCCATAATAGTTCTCAAGATTCTGTTCTAGACTTTCAGTTCCTATTTCATTTGATTCCTTTTCTTCACTCACACAGCTTTCACCTTGGTTCAGAGATTTCTCACCTTTCCTCCAGTTTATTGTAATGGTTTCCTAATTGGCCTTCTTCAAAGTTTCTCCACTCTACTCAAAACAATTTAAAAAACCACCACCAATAACACCAAAGATCCCTGACCTCACCCTTCTTATTTTGTGCTGGATCACTGGAATACATGAAATGGCCATATGTTCATTGTTACTTCAGTTTATAGAGTTCCTGTCTTATTTTTCACATTTCTTTTTAACAGCAATTAATCCTTTCTTCTCTTTACTCCTTTAAAGTAACTGCACAGAGCAATTTGTGATTCAGAAGGCTCAAAAGAAATATAAACAAAGGATATAAAAGCAGTGTTTCTCTAATGACTGCACAAATGTATCTAGCTTTTCAAAAAAGTAGAAACATGTTATTTTCTTTGTTTATAATAAAATGTTTGTTTTGGGTGAGGACACCTTTTCAAATAAACAATAAGAAATTATTTTCACTTGAGCTCTAGCAAATGGATTCATATTCTAAATTATAGGTAAATAATAGAATTTAGCATTACACTCAGAAAATTCAAGAAAAGAAAAGATTAAGAAAAGCCTGTGCACTATTCCTGTTGATTTATGATATAGAAAGCTCATTTAACCTTTATGTACAAGTGAGTGTAAGTAAGGATATTACTTTTCACAGAGGGAATCTGCAAGGAATAATTAATAAAATCATTGCCTACCACTTATATAATACTTAAGAATTGTTGTGCAGTTCATTTAAATGTATTTTTATAGTATAATTTATGTCTGCAATGTCCTTTACAATGACTTTTATTAGGCCTAATATGCTGAGTCAATATCATTTCAAAAAATTCAATTTATACCAAATTCTTTACTTTAGAGGAACTTAGAACAACCTAATTATTTTCTTTTTTATTTTTGATGTATATGAAAATGAATTATATATTTTCTTTCAGGAGAAGTCTGTTCCAAATAATTAGGACTAAACATTTATTAAGAATTATTAATTTATCTAATCAAAAATAACCCTAAAAACTTATTGTTAAAAACCCAGAAGGATATGGAGAATATCTAGGGTAACACAACTTAGCCATAATGACTAGGTAAACCTCAAAGTGTAACATATTCTCCCAACTTGCTGACACTGTTCCCCATCTCAAGACTATCAGGCAAGCAGGCAATCTAAGTACAAGGAAAACAGTCTATAAGTATTTGCCTTTGAGATTTTATTTCATTTTATCACAAATACATAGCAATAGCAAAGGACCAGTGTTTCCTACTAGGAAAATAAATCAGAAAATAATACAGCAGACCTGAGACAATAAAGGTTGTAATGTTAGATATGGTTTTCTCTGTAGAGGTAGTAAGAAAGAATAGTCAGGAACAACTAACTAGGTTCAAATCTTGCCTTTGAAACTTAATACATATGGTAGTCTAACCTCTATACATCCCAGACAACTCCACGATATCTCTACTAGACTTTAGTTAGACTAAAGCAGCAGGGGTGATAATAAGTATAATTGCAAAGGTCCTTTTTCTCTCTTAGACATTCAGTAAAAGCAAGGGGTAGGAGAATTAAGCAATGAAGACATATGGGCTTTTCCACCTATAGCTCTGCTATCATTTCTTCTGTCTAACTCAAGGAGGTCTGAAATAGATTTCTTGATTTCCTTTATGAGGACCAACACATAGGAATAAGTAGGATTCATAGAAACTTGTGAACAAATTTTTTAAAAAGACCCAGATACCAAGATTTAGTTACTAATTCTCAGTGAGGTTTAAATAAGACAACTAGAACTGAGACTCATGTGTTCTCAAATCTTTTAGTGAGATTTAATGGGAATATTCACAGCTGCTGGAGATATTCTCAAAAGTCCTGAACAATTTTCTTTTCTCTTTGACTGTATCTACTTGATTAAGCTCCCTTCATCAGCTATCTATATATTCTCAGCACCCCCTTAAAAATATTTCAATTTCTGCAAAGGAAACCAAGGTACTTACAGGAAAATTGCTTTATATCTCCAGATTTACATAGTTCTCTGAGGATCTAGAAAGACTCCACAGTAGCAAGTCTGTTTTCCTGATTGCTTTCTCTAGCTCTTTATATTTTCCCCAAAGACGTCCAGATTTTGAATGTTCCCCAAATAAGTAATTCCATGTAAATATTCAGACTTTCCATATTAAGGTAGGTGGCTTACATTGACCTCTGACAAAAAGGCAAGTAAAAATAAGTATATAAATAATGAAAAAGGAAAAGGAAAAAATGAGAAAAATAAGAAATGAAGTTTAATTCAACGTAGGGTTCTTAAATTTTTACTATGTAAAAGGCATTAATAATACAGAGACTAAAAAATGAAATACCAAATATGATTAAGGAAATTATATTCTCTTGGGCAGCACTAGAGATTTCTCAGGAGTTAAGTAACCCCTTTCCTATGTACTTTTAATCTATTTTTAATAGCCTTTTATTTACAGGTTATATGTATGGGTAACTTTACAGAATTGACAATTGCTAAACCTCTTGTTCCAATTTTTCCCCTCTTACCCCCCACCCTCTCCCCCAGATGGCAGGATGACCAGAAGATGTTAAATATATTAAAATATAAATTAGATACACAATAAGTATTCATGACCAAACCGTTCTTTTGATGTACAAATAGAATCAGACTCTGAAATATTGTACAATTAGCTTGTGAAGGAAATAAAAAATGCAGGTGGGCAAAAATATAGGGATTGGGAATTCAATGTAATGGTTTTTAGTCATCTCCCAGAGTTCTTTTGTTGGGCGTAGCTGGTTCAGTTCATTACTGCTCCATTGGAAATGATTTGGTTTATCTCATTGCTGAGGATGGCCAGGTTGTACTTTTAATCTAAAGGAATGCAGGATGAGACACCATATAATGATGGTATAATATCATGTATATTACACATGGTACATACAGGTATAATAATATGATGAAGTGCAATTTTTTAGGGCTAGGAAAGATGGTATATCTTTGAAAAATAAATAAATGAATGAATATTACATAGGAACATGATTGAAACTCAAGGGATTTTCAATCTCCATTATTAGCAAAGAGATTTTTTTCACCTTAGGAATTCTATATACTCAATAATTAAATCACACACTTTTCATACAATCTCATATCCTCCTTTCAGGAAAGGAAACAATCAAGATGTATTCTATGTATATTTCTGTATAGCTAGTATAGCTAGTATAGTTGCAAACTCATTGGATGTTTAAGAATACAGCTAAAAGATCTTGAATAGTATTACCAAACTGAATTAAAAAAAGAGATGGCACTGGACGGTTACTTCATTGATCCTAAAGATTCTGGCCTTCTATTCACACACTCACATATATACACATACATTGACAAGTAACAAATCCCTTATCTATATAATGATCATTTCATCTAATAAAGTATAGAAGAAACAAAAAGTTTTTTTCTGTACAGCATTGTGACAGTGGATAGAACACTAGGCTTAGAATCAGGAAAGACTCATCTTAACAAGTTCAAATTCTGACTCACATGCTTACTAGCTATATCATGCTAAGTCATTTAACACTTTTTGCCTCAGATTCTTCATCTGTAAAATTAGCTAGAGAAGGAAATGGCAAACCATTCTGCTATCTGCCAAGAAAACCTCAAGTAGGGTCACATAAAGTCAGACACAATTGAAATAATGAAACAATCATTCTGTATTTAATTCATAACAACAAAGAAACTGGGCAATGATGTTAATATAACTAGAACATTAGCTGAAAGTATGTCAATATTAGAGTTACTAGTAATCAAGTAAAAGGACATTAGTCATTGTCAAGAGTATACTGTGTTTCAAAATAGTAATTTAAAAAAAAGGAAATAAGAAAGCTAAGTGTAAAATGAATAGAGTGTGAGACAATCTGGCCTCAGACATTGATTAGTTATGTTACCTATATTAGCTGCATTTCCTCATCTGCAAAATAGGGACACACAGGAGAAGAAAATGGGAAACCTTTCCGGCATCTCTGCCAAAAATACCCCAAATCGGGTCACAAAGAGTCAGACATGACTGAAATAATTGACGATTATAAGAGGCCTAAGAATCAGGAGGATTGATTGTATGGTTTTGGATAACTCAGAGGGCCTCCATTTTTTTCAACTGTGAAATAATCAAGATGGTCTCAATAATCTCCACTTGATTCTATGACTACCACTAATTTAGATGTCAAAGATGATTTAATGTAAGATATAAAAAAGAAGTGGTACTCTAAGAAATGAAATTCTGGCAAAACAATTTTAAAAGTTTCCTGATGAGAAAGAAAAATTAAGGTTTAATTCATTGGTATGATTATATGGGAAGCTAATGAATTCAGATTTTAAAAATATATACAGGAAGATTGAAATAAGGTCATGTAGTAAAATATGAATATAAAAATATCAAGACTAAATATGATGTGAGAAAGTCTAAAAGATTGAATCACCTAAGTTTTTGAAAAAAATTGTTAAAGGCAACAAAAAAAGTTTTCTCTAAAAGCCATGCTTTGGGAAAAAATGAGAACTGGAAAAATGGTAATTATACTACCAGAAGTGCCATAATGTTAACAGATGTAGAAGAAGCACTGCAGTCTTATTTTTATCCATTATTTGCACTAAGGGGAATAGTTTTAAAAACTGAAAATGTAAAAGGATACTGAAAGTCAAGGTCAGTGAAGAAGTATAAAAGTTTATGTAGCTCCATTTTTGTAGGTGGAAACAGGACTAAATATAGAGTCCCAGGGCACAAACCTTCAGTTGAGCTTCAAGCTGTTTTATATGACTTTAGCAAGTTTTTTTTAATATTTATTGGCCTCAGTATTTTTATTCATTAAACAGATTATCTCTAAGTTTATTTCCAATTCAAGATATTTTACCTCATGATCTCAAATAAAGTCAGGTTTCTAGGTCTCCAGAAATTATTCCCCCAAATCAGAAAGATGTTGGGATTTAAGGGGAATGACAGAAAGAACCATAGAGAACAAGAAAGGAAAAGACAACATGGAGATAGGCAAATGATTGTATTTAAAAAGGGATGAGTTGGTAAAAAAATATAGTATATATTGGTCTATAGATCAATGAATTAATTCTAGGAATGATCCTAGAGGATATTAATTACTTAGTTTTTAAGCACATAAAGGAGAGGTGGTCATTTGGAACCAGCATAGATACTGAACAAAGGAGAAAAATTTCCAAACTAACCCAATTTCTTTTGTCCTTCCTTTTAAAAACATGTTATTAAATTTTGTAGATTGCTATAGACATAGCATACCTTGACATTTTCAGTTTTTCAAGATGATCCATATATCTGAAGAAATTCCATAATTTTTTTTTCTCAATGTTAAGTTATAAGCAGCTCCCTAAAAGACATAGAGGATAAGCTATAGGTTCACAGTCACAGAACTGAAAAACATCTAAAGGAAAGTTTGAACCCAAGTATTCTGATGGCTGAGGGCAAAATATCCTCTTCATTATGCCATATTGCTTTATTAGAACTGTGTATGAGACATAAAAAATATATAATCTGCATAATAAGTTGATTTAGTGGAATATATATGTACAAAAATGTAGATTAATGGATTTTTAGAAAGCAGTCTCTATTGGCATATCTCAGCGATCCATAGTTAACCCTTTTTCATTAAATATTTTATTTCCTTTTAAATGAAAAATTATCAATCATGCTTAAAAAAACATGTGACAGGCACACAACTAGCAAAGTCTCTTGCAAATAGTAGGCATTCAATTAAGATTTGTTTAGAAGTGAATTAGGAGGGATGCCTAATAATAGAGAGAAGAGAAAAATTTGGATTTTATATATCCTACAATTATAATCTGAATCAACCATGGAATTTTTTGGGAAGAAAGTCATGATTTTTTTAATTGTCTGTTTACTTAGGGATTGATTGGAGGAGACTTTACTTAACACAAATTTGTATTCAATTAATCACTTTATAAGCACAGTGCATGGTACATAGGTATTTAATAAATGTTTATTGATTAAGTGATAGCTTATATATACAATAACAGAAGGTTGTAGGGATATAAATACTGAGAATGAAGCAATACCTATTTGTGTATTTACATTCCTTGTAGAATGTAAAATAAAGGAGAGCCTTATACTTTCTGGTGACTATAAAATCAATGGAAAACAACAACATGAGTGACATTCTTTTGTCTTTCCTTTTTTAAATGTGTTATTAGATTTTTGTAAATTTCTATAGACATAGCATACTTTGATTTTTTTCAAAGTTTTTCAAAATAGCCTAGATATCTGAAAAAGATCATGATTATTTTTCCAATGTAGAGAATTAATAAAGTAAAAATAATTCAATTTTCAGCTGCATAGAGTTATAGTGCCTGATATAAAGAAGCAAAAAGTAACTGTATTCTTCGTTAAATTATGCCTAGAATATTATGTTCATTTCTAGAACAGTATTTTTTTAAAATATTAATCGACTGATTGTCAGAAGAAAAACAATTAATCTTGTGAAATATTATTCTTTGTTTTTTCCCCTACCACAAAGTCATAAAATGAAAGATTAAATTCAGTGAAAAAAAAATAAGATATGATAGATGTCTTCAAATATTTGAAGGAATATTTCTCCAAAGTTGACTTAGACATTCTCCAGTGGATAGAATAAGTGAAGATTAGAGAAAAACAGATTTATTAGTAGATTTATTATCAATGAAAGAACTTTTTTAGAGCTATCTAATAAGTGAACTGATAATCTCATTGTAGTAATGAAATTATACTATGGGAAGGTGGCAATACTTGATTTGGACTGAGAATACTTGGGTTTATCTCTTTGCAGTTATTTACTATGCCATCATAGATTACTTGAACTATGAACTTCCTCATCTTCAAAGGTGTGTAATAAAACCTCCCACAAAAAGTTGTAGTGAGATTCAAATAATACATTAGTTATAAAAATATACTTTAATATTTAAAAATATTTTAACACATTATTATTAATAAAAACTCCATAACTGGGTAAATTTAAATATGATGATTTCTCAGAAGTAATTTCAGCAGGGAGCAGAGATTGAACTAAATAATTTTTTAAAGCTTCTTCAAACTTCTAAGCTTCTATGATTATATAATAAGAGATAATATAAAATAATCATAATCAATAACTTTGATTTTAGCACTTTTGATTTTAAAAACTGAATAATCTAAAGTATTTTTCACAATTTTAAAAATTAATTTGTATCTTCTCTCTTTCTGTGAGTTCTATCTTTTGAGCCATTTATTTTTTTTACAAAGGAAACAAATTAATTTCTTATTGACCAAAAAGATTCTTCTAAATCCATATTTGTTTGTTGTTTTGTTCCTGATAATATGCTGGAGTGGGTGGGTGTGCAGTTCAATATATAAGATTGAGCAAACTTTGAATCAGGAAGACCCAGATTCAGATCTCACCTTTGATATACACTGGCTGTATGACTCTTGTCATTTAAATTAAAAGAGGCCTATGAAACTTTTGAATAATATAGTTTCAGAACATTTTAAAAAATAGTATTGATCTATTATCCGACAACTAATTCTGATGGACATGACTCCTTCCAACAACGAGATGATTGATGTCAGTTCCAATGATCTTGTAATGAAGAGAGCCATCTATACCCAGAGAGAAGGCTGTGGGAACTGAATGTAGATCACAATATAACATTGTCACTCTGATTGTTACTGTTTGCTTACATTTTGTTTTCTTACTCATTTACTTTACTTTTTAATCTGATTTTTCTTATGCAGCAAGAGAATTTCATAAATAGGTTTATATATATTGGATTTAACATATATTTTAACATGTTTAACATATATTGGTTGTCTGCCATCTAGGAGAGGGGGTTGGGGGAGGAGAAAATTTGAAACACAAGGCTATCTATGTAAGAGTCAATGTTGTCAAATTATCTGTACATACTTTTGAAAACTAAAACCTTTATAAAAATTAGTATTGATCAATTGAACTATCAAAACAGTTTTATGAAATATGTCCTTCCTCCCTAATCTTCCCACCTATCCCAAAAGTTATAAAATGAGAGATTTAATGAACTGAAAAAACAAAGAAAGAAACAAAAAGTAAGGTATGATAGATTTCTTCATATATTTGAAAGAATGTGTCTACAGAAAGGTTTTAGACATTCTCCATTGGTAAGAACCATCACCACTCCCAGCAACAAAAAATAGGTGAAAATAACAGAATTTTAAGACCTGACGAGACCTTTAAAATCATTTAGTTCATTCTTTGCTTCATGTTGAATTTCCTCCATTATATGTATCTGAACTAGATTTTTCTTAATGAAAGTTCCCTATGCAAATGAAATTTTATATCCAATTAAAGCAAAACAAAAGAAAATTTGAAAAAAGCAAAGCAAAACAAAATAGTTGTTAATTTGCATTTATTCATATATCATATCTTAAATTGTGATGTTTCTAATAAACTTAATTTTGATTTCCAGTAGATTTCCAATTATTAAAAATACAGGAAAAATGTACAACATATGGAATATTTTTAAAAACCCACAAATTAAAAAATGCTTAATATTATATCTTAAAGGCAAGTCACCGAAAAATTTTTATCCATGAATTTAATTTGAAAAATCTTAAACAGAAAAACAATAACTTATTATTCTAATTCTGTACTAATCTCTATTGCTCAGTTGGGGATAAGGATAATGGGAATAAAAGAACACAATGGGTAAGGAAGAAGAAAACTAATGAATTTAGGAATAAGTATCTTTTCTCTTTGCTTATCAACTTCCATTTCAATGAATTCCACTTCATACACAAACACATAGGTATATTTATATACACACAAACGTGTGGGTGTGTATATACATTGCATATTTATCTTGAACTTTCTTAGAAGTATCAGGGAAGGTGATAAATACCTGATAGGCTAGTAGCATAATAAGATATAAATATATTCAATAATTATAAACTATTATGTGAAAATAAAGAATATTAGAAAAATATTTATATACTATAAAATATGATTAGAATTTGGTAATATCACACAGCAAACAGTACTCAGATACTTGGATAGAACTGTGGCTTCATCAATTTTAATACTCAGCCCAAGAATCCAATTTCTGGTTTATTAGGAAAGTTTATTAGGTAAGGCACAGTGCTAGCTTTCCAAACAGCCCTGGTGACTATAAGAAATGACAAATACGTTTTAAAATAAATCTTTGGAAGAAAACACATAAATAAAGTATATGTTCTTTTTTCACAAAGGGCTAAAATAGTCATGAAGAGCAAGTGAGCTACCTATAAGATTTCTTAGTGTTGCCTGACTTTGAAAGGACAGCTTTAGAAAGCAAACACTAATTCAAAAAATCTTTATTTTTCCACTAATAGCACAATAGATTTTTCCACAGATACTGCTTTATGGAGAGGTCCAGAGCCCCAAATCAGCAATTTTAAAATTGCTTCCATCTCTAAGGTGAGGATTGTAAATGCTATATGCCATAAGGTGACACACAACAGAAATTGAAGTCAAAAGTCATATGGTAAAGTAAAAAAAAAAAAAAAAAAAAAAATAGTACAATGGACAAAATTTTAAATCCAAGGAGCTCTTTGCTCTCATTTTGAATCATATTTTATTCAATGCTCCATTGCCTCACAGGCCATATAGTGATGCAGGATCTATCTGTCTTTGCTTGGAGTACTGTAATACAGGTAGATAAGTAGATAAATAGAAAAATATGGATAGAATGGGAGTAAAACTCAGGTTTGAATCCTGGACACAAATATAGGGTGCATCATGGTCTTTGAAGTATATAAGAGGGAATTTCACCATGGGACCAAAATTGGATTAAATGACTTTTAAGGTCTCTTCAAACTCTATGTCTATGATTATGTAATATGAGATATTAAGAAATGGCCACAATCATCGAACATGTAAGATGGTTCAAATATGGTTCCCTCAGATTTCATTGGGGAAGTGAATATCTGATGAAAATTTGTGCTTTCTCTGCAATTTATAGTATAAGAAAATACTTTAGGCTCTGAGAAATGACATGATTTGCTCAGGATCACAGAGCCAATATTTGTATGAGGCAGACTTTTAAACTCTGAAATTGGCTTTATCCACTGTGAAATATTGTCCTTGTCTGTCTTCATTTATATATCTATAGGTGAATTGTCAGATAGATAGATGACAGATAAAAAAGGAAGATAGCTATGTACTCATATAATGTCAGGACAACATAGCTAATTTTTTCCAACCTAAATCATTTCTGAATACAAGTACATAAGTCAAGAACAATTCTTAATACTGATTTTATTTATTTACAAGAATTCCACTCATTACAGCACTTTGGGTATATCAATGACATCTTAGTGATGATTTTTATGAGACAAATAAAATATAGACATCATAGGGAAATTATACACAAACACAGGTACATGTGCATAGATGTTTGTATATATGTATGTGTAAAGCATTAAATGTTTATATATGCATGTGGGTATGCATATACACACACACACACACACACATACAGACAGACAGATTGATGCTTGTATATACAAACATATATATCTGAAGCATCAAGTCAAAATGAACAAACAAGTTAAGGAAGAAAATAAATTTCATAAAAAATAATCCTCCATGGTAACTAACAATTTCCCTATATGGTCTCTAACTTAAATGAAAGGAATATTAGCTAATTTCTCTAGTGTATTTTAATTCTTGCACTGAAGAATTGGTAGACTTAGGAGTCAGGGGATGCTAGTACATATTCATCTGTGTTTGTGTATGTATGTATGTGTGTGTGTGTGTGTGTGTGTGTGTTTACCTTTCAAATAAATTGTATTGAGCACCTACTAAATTCAAAGTATTATCTCATATGCCTTTGCATAGAGCCTTATTAAGCACTGACTTCAAGGGCTTTCAATCTAGCAGTGACACATTTTTTTAAGAAGAGTTATGATGATTAATTTAGCTTTGGTGCTCTAAATGAGAAATGATTGTCTAATTATAAACTAGTGGGCATCCTTTTGGAGGGACTAAATCATACCAATTTTCACTGTAAATGAATCAGAAGAACAAAAGGAATTTTCAGCTAATAGGGTTCTCCTTGGAAAGGAACTGAGTTGGCTGAGATGGTTTTAATTATAAATAGAGCCACAAGAAATGTATAATGGGTTTTGGTCCTTTTGTGGTACACATGGGAAGCATTTGTAAAAAGAACAGAAAAAAATAATTATATCTTATGGATAGGTATGCATATATATAAAACATACATGCATATGCATATATACATTTAGCGTACATATGTGTATTGCACATGTATATGCATACCTATATTTATATACAGGTTTATAGTCTAAATCAGTTGCCTTTGGCACATGAGATATTTACTTATTTTTATCAACATTTTAATGCTCCCATACAACATAAATCCCTCAAGAATAAGAATTATTTTGTTTTTATCTTCATATCTCTAGTACCTGGCACAATAAGTCTGTCATATCATGGTAACTAAATAACTGCTTGAAAAAATGAATGGGTTTTAATTTTCTAAAAACAATAGATATGATAATTGGATGTGAGTTTTCTGAGTTGTCTATAAGACTTGAACTTTAACCTTTAGATATGAGTCATTTCCCTCCAATAGTTTTTATTATCTTTTCTACGCCACTAAATACTTCAGATGGTTTTGTTGAAATCTTCCTAAGATGTCCCTAATTCCTCCTCAACCATAACAGATATTATAGTATTCAAGGTCTCAAGATCTATTCTGTTTAGCAAATATTATTGTAGTATTATCTGCTATGATCTAGATTTCTGTTAATATAGTCGAAAATAGATTAACTGTTTTGTCAATGAAATGATACTGATGCATTTTAAATTAATATTTATTTGAAACTTGCTAGTCAATTTCATCTGAACTGTTTGCTAGTACAGGTCTTCCTCACGTTTTTGTTGTTATTTAATCATATCCAATTCTTTCTGATCCCATTTGGGTCTTGGCAAAGATATTGGAGTGATATTCCCTTCTCTAGTTCATTTTACAGATGAGAAAACTGAGACAAATAGGATTAAGTGAATTGCTCAGGTGACTCTGAGTCATCATAATCAGCAACTAAACTGGGGCCAGATGTGAACTCCAGCAGATGAGTGTTTTTGACTTTAGGTCTGCTACTTTATCCACTGTGTCACTATCAGTAATCTCATTTCTACGTAATAAATAGAGAAGTCATAACTGAACCCATCAAAATGAATGAGATCTTTGAGGAAAATGATGTGAAGAAAATAGAATAATGGGTTGAGAATGGTTCTTGAGTAATATTTATTTTCAGGAATTTGTAGCAACAATTGGACTAAGTAAAGAAAATAGGGAGGAGATTCAGGACATAGAGGAAGAATTTTTAAAAGTATATCATATTACTACAGAAGGGGAAGAGAGATGAAAGAAGATGATAGCCAAAAATATACTATTAAGGCTACTGAATTTAGCATTTAAAAATTAACTTTCAAGTAGAAGTTTCAATATCTTGCTAGGGTGAGAAACCAGATTTAAGAGGGCTAGGAATTGAGAGGGAAATTAGGAAATGGACATAGATGGTTTATATATATCATTAGCCTGCATAGAAGAGTCTGACAAGGTCAAAGGCATTTTGTTTTTGTTTTTTTGCTTTTCTAATGATAAAAAGACCATAAAAGAGAGTCTACAGTTTTATATTTTGAAAGATGATAAAATTGATCCATAAGGGTTCTGAGCAAATAAATTAATACATACTCATCCCAAGACACAATTAATAAATTAAACACTAGGAGAGTAATTATCATATTAATCAGTGAATATCTATGCTTGTACAGAATACACATCTTTGAGCGTTCAAAAAATAGTAGTTACTGTTTGGTAAACTGCTTAACAAGTCAGGCAGCTGCATGGAAAACATTTTTATTATTGGGCAAATTATTTCAATCTAGAGCAGAAGGGACCATCCTCCCCTTGGTGTGGAGACATATTATTCTTTAGCTCAGCAAGGCAGAACTTGCTAATTGTATTAAAACATACATAATTAAACGAATGTGATTGGACTTTCATATTTAAGCTGATGCAATGCTTGGCTATGTTGATTTTAAATGCTTCATATAATTTTAAAAGTGGAATTCTATCTTGTCTGGGAAGATTGCTAAAATGCAATTTAACAATAGAATTACAAATTCTATATCTCAACTTATATTTTTATATTTTAATTTATTTCAGTAATCTGCTTAAAGTATTGGACAGAATGAAACTGAAATAATCTTGAAAGTATACCTAAGAATAACAATTAAAAGAGTATTATGCTGTTTGATCATAAGTAATATGTCAATAAAAAAAATTTCTATTGTATAATTCTAGTCAAATGTAAAGCTGGGATAAATCAAATTTTCTTCTCTCCTTTGTGTGAATTACTCTGACAAGATTTCTAATTTTAATCCTGGTTGGAAAAATGAAAGTTCTTAAATATCTCATTAAAAAGTCAACTAATAAGAATAACAAGTAACAATAATAATAATAATAAAATTATAATTTATATGTCTGTGATAATCACAGGCATGTAAGAATTAAATGTTACACAATGAAAACAGGGGACTGAATTCCATTAATACTATTCATTGAAGATTAATGATATATCCCCTGGAGAAGGAAATAGAAAATGACTCCAGTATGGTTGCCAAAAACAAAAAACAAAAAGGAAAATGTGATTTGGTGCACAGGGTAATGAAAAGTCAGACACAATTAAATGATTGAAAGCAATCATATATTCATAGCTTAAAATGAACATGGAAAACAGAATAAATTACTGAGAGATTTGTTAGCATCTGAAATGAAAAAATTACATGTATGTGTGTGAAGACTACACAATGGATGTGTATATGTACACACATAAATATATGTGTAGCATACATACACATAGTAGGCACATATATACACAGAGATATTTGTCTATAAGTACATTGGATCAAATGGCAATAAAGCATTCATTATACATTGGTTGTGAAATGATAGTATATTATCATACTACACATATTGTATGCTATTAGATTGGGATTTTATTAATGCAAGAAACTTGGTACCAGGTTGCCATCTATTAATCCAACCCATTTATGATTGTAAATAATATATATATATACATATATGTATATATATATATATATATATGCAGATCTAAGCATTTAAAGCACATAGGACATAGAATATACACAGGATCAGATAGCTAGATATTGAAAAAAGTAGGATTTTTCCTGAATCCAAACCCAGAATTGCAGTCACTATGAACTACTGCCTTAACATATATTATATAATGCTTTAATAACAGTACTAGTTTATTCACTGAATTTTAGAATACATTATGTCTTCAGTTATAGTACTTCACTATTATGGAAATATATAACAAGATTTTCTTACCATTGTGTAGCTATGGGCCACCTTCATGAGTTCAATACACCCCTGAGCATCTGCAAAGGCTCGGATCCCTAAACAGTTTGATGGATGTAAAAGCTTCATGAGAAAATGACAGCATACTTCTACTACTTGAGGAAGTTGAAGAAGGCAAGCAGCAGCAAGAAGATTTTCAATAGTATCTTCCTTTAGTTCCAGGCAACCTGAAAATAAATAGACTCATGAAATTCTCTGCCTCTGTCTCTGTCTCTATCTGTCTGTCTCTTACTTCTAAGTGAGTGAAATTTGATTCATTAATTCAATATTATAAATTAAATTTCACAAGATTGATCAAGGAAAATGAGTATATAAAACTAAAAGGCATAACCATTAATTATAAGAATAGTAGCCACTCCAGTTGTAGCTACTACTTTCTCATGATTTAAAATTTAAAGAAAGAAATGAACTCAGTTTAGGAACTTTTAGCACAAGTTTGTGAAACTAGATCATTTAACTATATATAAGCTTGAACATGAAGCTCTTAGTTTAATTTATTTTGCTTTATTTGAATTCAGAGTTTGGGAGTGCTTTCCACTGGGATATCAAAATACCCCGTCTTCTTTGGATTATGGCCTCCAAGGTCAATGGTTCTCAATTTTTTATCCAAATAATTCCCTTTGCAAAACTCTTGCATTCCACAATATAATCCATATCACCAAAATAACAAAGTAACCCAGTTTTATTGTAGCAACTCTCTTATCAATGAACATCTATTTGGAATTCTTAAGCTCTGGTGCCTCTCTAGTTAACAGAGCAATTCTTAAATATTGCAAAGATAGAGACTCAGTAGAATAAATCAGGATTTGGATTCTCATACTCATCCATAATTAAAAAATTAAAACAGATCACCTAAAATAATCAAAGCATACAAATAATGGGAACAAATGGCTACAGACAGACTTTATAGCTAACAAAATATTGGAAAAAATACATATACACAAATAAACATAGAAATAATTAATATGACAAATGCACAAGAATTATTTAAATAAAGTTTATAGGGGTTCAGAGAGCAATAAGGATTCAGTTATTGACACTACCAAATATCCCTTTGATCTTCTGCAGATGTTATAACTAACATATGAGCCCTTAATGGACCAAAACTACAGTAGTTTGAGACACATTGTTTCTTCAATAGGAAAGTCATTCCTGTTGCATATACTCTATATAGAAAAAAATTACACCATACAATCAACAATATTTTTATAAAGAAAGGTAAGTTTTATAATACGTGATTCATCAAAATTTAATGAGAGGATATAGAATAATGAGAAGGCACAATCAATATAATTCACCAAACATCAAGTTCCTTTTATGAAAAAAGTACTTTGCTAGGCTGTGGAAATACAAAACCAAAGACTAAATAGTCTCTACCTGTCAAAATATTATGGTGTGTCAGTATGAAGGTAGCCTTAACAGTAATTAGGAATTTAGGAAGTTAGGAGGAAAGATAATGAGTTCAGTTTGGGTCGTGTTGAATTTAAGATGTCTATTGATCATCCCTTTTCAGGTTTCCAATTGTGACCTGGAGATATGCAACTGTAAATTGAGTGAAAGGTAAGAGATGGCAAAGCAGATCTGAGAATTATCAGCATAAAGATGGTAACTGAATCAATGGGAGTTGATTATATCACCACTGGAAAAAAAGAATTGAAAGAGAAGAAATAAGAGGGAATCCTGGGGGAAACAAATCAATGACTTCAATGAAACCCAGAAAAGAAGAGTAAGATGGAGAAGACAGATAACAGAAGAAGCAGTAGAGATTATTGTCATAGAAATATATTAAGAAGAGAACATCAAGAAAAAGAGGGTCTAATAAATTGAGGAGAAAAAAAATAAAACTTTATTTTCACTAGCATCAAAGTAAAATTTAGTTGTTCTTTCTTTCTTTTTCTTTTTTTTGAGTGAGAGTCTTTAGAGAAGGCAAGAAGGAAGCGAAGATTAAGAAAGGTAGCAGATGGGCAATAGCTGAATAGCTTAGCACTGAATGACATTACTTCTAATGAAGTGACCTTTTTTGCAGAATAATATGTGTTGCCTCAATAATGTTTGTCCCATAATTGATAGGAAAACTAGAAGAGCAGCTAGATGGCACAGTGGATAGAGCACAAGCCCTCAAGTTAGGAGGACCTGAGTTCAAATCCAGCCTCAATAATTAATATTTCCTAGCTGTGTGACCCTGGGCAAGTCATTTAACCCTCAGCAGAAAAAAAAAAAATTAAATTTTGCTTTGATGTTAGTGAAAATAAAGTATTTTTTCCTTCTCACCAATTTCCTAGACCCCCTGAAAATATAAGGGTCTGTGAGCCTGAGGTTAAGAAATCTTGCTTTAGACAGTTTGTAATTATATCTACTCTTGTTTTAAGTGTAAGCACAGAAACTTTGCTTGGACTTCATTTTTTCCTCTGACTACTCTTCTCAAATAAGAACATATAGGAAATAGCATTTCACAGCATTGCTGGATCTCCCTAAAGTGCCCATAGTTTGTTTGTTTTGTTGTCCTACTTGGGAAACTTGAGATGTAAAAGAATGATAGGTACTCTTGACTTCTAAAGTGTTTTAGAATTCTAACTCACTTTACCTAATTTGGTCGTACAAGAGCAAATTCTTTTCCTATAATGCAATATTTATCCCTCTGAGCTGTGAAAATATTTATATGATTAGGGAGAGAAGTTGTCAACTCTTAGAAATATATTTTTTCTAATCAGTTTTTTTTCTTAAAATATGTTATACATATATACATGTGTGTAGTAATACACATGTATATATACACTCAGAACACATGTGCAAATGTACATATATACATACACATATGGTATTACTTTTAAAAATCCTTTTGAATAGTCTACCTTTTCACTATGCCTCTTGCTGTCCTAATGGACTTTAAGATTTATGTTGACAACTGCTCTTGTGAACTTTCAGCAAACTCAATGCAAATTACAGCTTCACTTGGCCATTTATTGTTTCTATGATCTCATGCAGAACTATAAATTCTGGGCAATTCCTGATCTTTCCTTTCTTTTCTCTTCTCCCCTTAACTGATCAGATGTCAATATATTATTGTACTTTGCCCTTCCTTGTCCACTACGTCCTATCCTTTCATTCCTTTGGGACATTCATGCCTTTCCTCTTGTCACCTGAAGTTACTTGCTCAACTGTTCAAGCATATATGAATGTAAATGAACAGATTCTTATCATCACTGTAACACAATCAGTAGCTGTTCCTGCCTCTTGCTGGTAAATCCTATATGGAAATGCAAATTGCTACTAACTTCTGATCTTTTACTTTTTTTTTTCTTTCTTCTTACAAAAATTAAACTTTTGATTTTTTTTTTTTCTTTCCACAATCCTCTTTACTTTCAGACAGGTAAGAAAAGGATGAAGTAAAAGGACAAGACATCAGGTAAGAATAGTATTTAGTGGATGTTTTTACTTGAGCTGTAATCCAAATGCAATCCAAAATGCCTGGATTGCACTTGCAATATGTAACTTTCCCTTAGCTAATTGGCAAAATCCCTTTAAAATCCAGTCTCTTCATAAAAGGAACAAGAGGGGTTTGCCTGAATCTTGAATGAAAGAAATAAGGATATAAAAATGATCTTGATTTAAGGTTGGGTTGACAGTAGCAGTTCTATCCCGGAACACAGCAAGGAGGGAAGTTGGGGTGATTGAAAATTCAAGCTAGAGCAGGGGAATAAGGCACATCAACTAAAAATTTTGAACTCTCCCCATCAGTAGTATTCTTTCCCTGCAACTTTTGCATATACTTTTAACTAAAGTAAACTGGAATTAATTTATCTTAAATAATTGACACTGGGCAGCTGAAACAACTAAAATTTTGGAGTTTAAAGGCCTAGGTTGGAGTCTTAGTTCTGATATTTACTAGTTGTGTAGCCGTGGGACAAAATTCTCCAAACAAGAATTTTATTCTCTTTAAAATGGGATTAAATTATCTGGTTGTTGCTATGAGGAAAATGTTTTATAAACTTCAAAGAACTATATAAATGTGACCAATTATATTTCATTGTGACTTTTTAAGTTTACTTCTTTCTAGAACTGCAGGGCTTTGGCATTGGGAGCATGGACTTCTCTGAAGAAATGAATTGTTCTCAAAGACCAATGAATTGGTCTCAAAGAAAACTATCTAGCAAACATTAAATTGAAGAAATTATTTCTGTTATATACATCCCAATCATTCATTTTATGAGAAGAAAGAAAATAGAGGAAAAAACGAGGGAGATTCTTCATTTATTTATTCTCAACAACTTGCCATCTGTACTTCAGTGCTGCCTTCATCAATCTTTTGATTAGAAATTAGGTTAGATTAGATTATACTAAATACTGGTTCTATATATTCAGCTAAAAAGAGAAAGACAGCCCTCTTTTAAAAGGGACTTACATGTAAATGAAAAAATACAACATGAAAAGGGTGGCAGGTTGGTACCTAGAAAGGTAGATTAGGTTCAAGGAAGGAACTCACATATCTGAGGAAGAGGTGCATCTTTAGTATGAAACCACATGTAAACAGAAAGTCTGTATACACCATAAGACAAAACTATTACAAATTAAATAAAGTTTTAAAATTATTCTCAGCATTTTAATTTAATTATCTCAGGGCTTTTTTGGCAGCATATATACTATATATATATATATTTCTCAGGTTGATGTTCATTTATATCTGACTCTTTGTGATCCCATTTGGGGTTTTCTTGGCAATGATACTGGAGTATTTTGTGGTTTCCTTCTTTTCTTCTTCAGCTCATTTTACAGAGGAGGGACTGAGGCAAATAGATTAAATAACTTTTCCAGAGTCACACACCTAGTCATTCTGAGGCTAGATTTTAACTTAGGGAGATAAGTCTTGCTGACTCCAGCTTTAGTATTCCATCTACTGTGCCAACTGTCCCTAAAATTATCAGTCTAAACTACAATTAATGTAATCCTGTGACAGGTCATAAAAGAATATATAAGGTTTCATGGAAATACTATTTGTCTTTAGATTCATGTCTGGATGTTGGTACCCTTTATTTCTTGGTGAGAGCTATACTTCTTTATTATCTTCCTTTTCTTCCCTCCGGCCTCTATTCCTGATAATTAATCTGGCTCCAATTGCCCTTGGCTTATTTCACGTGATTACTCTTCATACACACAATGTTATGTTCAAGTTGGGAATATTTATGAGATTTTCATTCCATCCCCTGGATTGAATCATAAAAGCAAAAGCTTGGCCATGGACTTCTGAGCTAAGACAAAGAGCACAGAGGTCTGGCTTTAGAGTCACAAAAAACTAGTTTCAAAATTTTCTTCTGAAATACTTTGACTATGTGATTCTGGACAAACTATACAGCCTCTTAGTAGCTTCAGATAACTCTTTAAAAACTACAAATTACAAAGCATTTCCTGACCTGTACTGGTGGAGAGAGTCTCCTCACTAGGAGTTCCCCATGCAGAATAATGAACAGGGAAATGACTCAACAAATGAGGATTCATGTACCAATATATCTGCCTTCAACTCTGTGATATTAATACATTTCTTCTTAATTCAGCCTGTCACCAAACATTTATTAAACACTTACTATGTGCCAAGGACTGTATTAAATGCTAGATATACAAAGCAAGACAAAAATAGCCCTCAAAGGACGCACTTTCTAATTTGAAAGGAGAAAACAACTATGTACATGTAATACAGACAGATGAAAGGTGATAAGTCTAATAAGAAGGCACTAGCATTAAAGGGAACTGGGAAGGGGGAAAGTAGAATAAGCATTTATATAGCACTTAATATGTTCCTCATACTCTATAAATATTCTCATTGATCCTCACAATATCCTGGGAGATAAGTATTGTTATTATCTCCATTTTATAGTTCAAGAAATTGAGACAAACATAAATGAAGTACTTTGCCCAGAGTTGCACAGCTAAGTGAAGTTAAAATTTAATTCCGGTCTACCTGACAGCAGACCCAGTGAGCACTGGGCCAACTAGCTGCCTCCTAGCTGGGAAAGGCTTCTTACAAAAAGTGGAATTTAAGCCAATATTGTTAGTTCATATGTGTAGCACTAGTAGTAAAAACAGAGATATAATTCCATCTGTCTCTAGAACTTCCTTTTTATCTAATATCAATGATGCTTAGTAGATAATAAATAGACCAGAGAGACAGCTGACATAGGAAAGTATCTCTTCCCAGGGTAGTTTTGAGATTAAAATTAACTATTTCTAAAGTGCTTTGCCATATTTAAAGAATTATATTAAAACTATTATTATTATACTCCAATTCAGTGCTGTCATTTCTTCTCATACCTACTGCCTGTTCTTTTATCTTTTACAATATAAACTCCTTACAGATAGGAAGTTTCATTTTTCTTTTTTTATTCTCATTGAATAGCACTGTATCTGGTATATAGGAGATATGCAATAAATGTTTGTTGATTTGTTCAATCTGTCTACTTCTAATCCATGGAGCCTGCCTGTTTTTCCTTCTGATATAGATTATGCTCTTTTCCACATGGCTACCATTTTCTTTTCTGTCCAAAATATCTGCTCTTTCTCCATATGATTGCTTCTTCTTTCTTCCCCCTTTGTGTATGTCTCCCAGTATGACCATGTATCTGTATGTGAGCCACTTTCTGCAGTGTGTAGCAGCATTACCCATCAGAATTATGGATAGCAATACCACGGAAAGTTTGAATTGAATGCAAAGGCAATATCTTAAATGTATGCTCATAAAGACTTTAATTTCTGTAACAAATCAGTCTTAAATTTTATGCTTTTATTATCTATCAGAGTAATCAAAATTAACATAACTGAAGATCCTGAAAATAATCTAGAACCCAATGCGGACAGAAATACTCAGAATAAGTGTTATCTGGATTGCAGATCCAGAAAAGAATCTAGAAACGAATGAGAATTTAAAAAATCTAGAAAAAGTGTTATCTGGATCGAAGATCCAGAAAAGAATCTAGAACCCTATGCGGACAGAAATATCCAGAATGAATGCTCTTTTAGTTAAGGGAGGTATATGTGTTTGTGTATGTGTGTATATGTTTTTGCATGTTTGGTTTAAGGGTTTAAAGTAAAGGCCTTTAAAAGAAGATTTTGTTTGTTGCTCCATAATAAAAAAAAAAAAAGAGTACAAGTCATGTTTCCAAGAAGCCCCACTCTAAAGAAAGTAAGTAATGCATATTGAGAATAAGTAGAATTCAATCACCAAGTTTTCTGGAAAGTCAAATGATTTTTGTTTTTTATGTTTAAATATTTTTTTTTTTTTAAAAAAAAAGAACCATTTTCAGGTAGAGGATAGGAGAACAAGGATAGAATTTGGAACTCAAAACTTTAAATCACATGTTAAAAAATTGGGGGAAAATAACCATTTTTTAAATGCTAGAAGACACACGTAGAATAATAGTGAAAGCTTAGGCTGAATTTACACAAACTTTTTTTTTTTTTTTTTTTTTCACATAGATGATGTATATTTTACCTGGGCCTATATAGACTTAGGTAGTAGTGACAAAAATTTTGCCAAAAACTTGTCTTCAGGAAGATTTATTCTAATAAAGATGTGAATACTGCTAACTAAAAAATTAAAAGATATATTTTCCTAGTCATGCAGGTCATTTTATTTTTCAATTTCAAATTATTATGTTTGAGGTGTATTTTTTTCAAAATGGCATAAAAATTCCTAATATCAACCTGAAATTCGCCCCTAAGAACCATTAATATCTTTCAATTATTTAGAATTAAAAAGAAAACATCATTTCTCCATAAAAGAAAAAGATGAAACAAATTGTAGACCAAAATTAACTTATTAATAACAATAACAGTATTTAAATATTACCATTAGGTTTGCAATGTACTTTATGTAAGTTATCTCATTTGATTCTGTAGAATTGGACAAAATTAAGATCCCAGAGACTGATATAGTCATATTAATAACAACAAAAATAATACCAACATGTATATAGCACTTATATGCCTGGCACTGTGCTAAACACATTAAAATTATTTCAATTCATGCTCTCATCAGATTTGAGAGGTTAAGATGCTATTTTTAATCATCATTTTCCTGATGAGGAAACTAAAAAAGACAGAGTTAAAAATGTCTTGGTCACACAGCAGGTCACTAGGATGGTCACACAGCAAATTATCTGGGGGTGGATTCTTGACTCGACCTGACACTTTAAACACCATATCCTGTACTACATTCTTATAACATCCTAGAAGGTAAATGTTATTATTATTGTTCTTATTTTACATAAGAGAAAACCAAAGCAAATTGTAGATCTGTGCCTGGGGAGCCTGAGGAAAAATTTGAATTCAACTCTTATTGACTCTAAGTCTAATTTGAATTCAACTCTTATTGGTTCTAAGTCTAATTCTCTTTTCGCTGTACCTCCTAGATTATTATTTGTACATACTGCAATAAAATAGCAATAATAATTACTATTAATAACAATAATAATAAGGGGCAGCAAGGTGGTGGAATGGATAGAGCACCAACCCTGAATTCAGGAGGACCTGAGTTCAAATTTGGTCTCAGACACTTAACACTTCCTACTCCATGTGTTACTTAACCCCAATTGCCTCAGCAGAATATAATAATAATAATAATAATAAATAATGATAATAATACAAGCATTAATAAGAATTAGTAGGGAATACATACTATATTCACAGTTATAAAGCCTGTATCATTTTGGATAATTAAATAACTTTTTTTAAAGCTTTTTATTTTCAAAACATATGCATAGTTTTCAATATTCCCCCTTGCAAAACCTTGTGTTTCAATTTTTTCTCCTGTCCTTACCCTTTCTCCCTGCCCTAGATGGGAAGTATATGTTAAATATGTACAATTCTTCTACACATATTTCCACAATTATCATGCAGCACAAGAACAATCAGATCAAAAAGGGAAAAAATGAGAAAGAAAATAAAATGCAAGCAAACAACAACAAACAAATGAAAATACTATGTTGTGATCCACTCTCAGTTCCCATAGTCCTCTCTCTGGGTGTAGATGGCTCTCTCTATCAGAAGTCTACTGGAACTGTTCTGAATCATCTCATTGTTGAAAAGATCCATGTCCATCAAGTTTGGTCATTATATAATCTTGTTGCTGTGTATGTTCTCTTAGTTCTACTCACTTCATTTAGCATCAATTCATGAAAATCTCTTCAGGCCTTTCTGAAATCATCCTGCAAATTATTTCTTATAGAACAAAATATCTTTTAACATCCATATAGTATAATTTATTCACTCATTCTCCAACTGATTGTCATCTAATCAGTTTCCAATTCCTTGCCACAAACTGAATGACTTTTTTAGGTCTCAGTTTCTTCAGATATGAAATGAAAAACATTGGATTATAAAATGTCTAAGCAATCCTTATTATTCCAAACTCAGTGAATGGTACAGAACTAAATTTTAGGACCATATATGAATTTATGCCTTCCTGTTTTTAAAATTCTCCAAATATGAATGGATTTTTTTTTCCCAAAAGTTCATTTTTAGGTCAAATGTTTAGAACTCAGATGATATTTTTTCCTTAGGAAAAATATTATAAATGGTACTTGGATGGCTAAGTGGTATATAGGCTAGAGTACTGGACTCAATATTAGATATGGTATATAAAAGAGTCAGAATAAATCTAAGTTTAAATATGGACTATATACTTACTAGGTGTCCCTAGACCAATACCACAGTTAGTCTTTTGTTATTTAACCTTTATCTGCCATGATTTTCTTATCTCTATGGGGGAGGGAGGGAATACTAGCAGCTACCTACTAGTATTGTTAGGATAACAAGTGATTTTTAAAACAACTTTTTGAACCTTAAAGCAAATTATTAGCAACTATTATTTATTATGTTCAAACTCATTATTTTTTGTTAGCATATAAAAATCTGCTTAAGCTATCATGCAGATTAATATTATATCTCTTTAATATAACAGTAAAACACAATATTAACATAATTTCTGAAATTAAATAAAATGGTTTTAAAATTAAGTAAGAAATAGTATTTCCTTGTATCTTAAAAAGCTGAATCAAACTAATTAAATTAGATAACTTTGGCCCTTGGCTAATTTGTACTCAGTACCAAAGTTCTACACACTTAAGGCTGCCCTCTTGTTCCTTACCTAGAACATACCTTAGATGGAGAAGCTGCTATTTAATTATATTGGGGCTACTCCTGTTACTTCAGGACTCCCATGTCATGACAGCGAATTTCCAGTCTCTTCTTTGTTCAGATCCGGGGGGAGAATCTGCTTAAATCTGGATCTTCCCAAATCATTGCAAGCTAGCTTTTTTTTTTTTTTTCTAACTAGTTTCCTCCCAATTAACAGTGAGGTTCCCAGGATTTCTCACTCTCTACCACAAATGGAAGTAAAATACTTTATTTTGTATTGATATTATTTGAGCCTAGCTTTACATGCCTAGAAAAGTGTTTAACTCAAAACAATAGATTATGCTGACCTAGCTAACCCAGAGCACTTAGTCCATCGATGTCATGGACTCCCCAATAGCTTGTGTTTTGGCTTTATCCAAATTATAATGAATGTTTATATTTATTACTGATATACATAACAAGCAATCTTGGAAACAACTTTTCCGAAATAACAAGCAATCTTGGAAACAACTTTTCCAAAACTGCTTTATTACCAAGTACTGGCTTCCCAGCTGCTTGTACTTTTGCTCTTGTTAGAACTCTATACAACACAAGACATTGAATTCTACATGTCAGACTTAGAAATTTGAGAGATCCATACCTTTTCTACCTCTCTCCTCTCTGAACCAATTTAATAAAATTCTTCACAAAACTTTTTCAGGTTTCAGGGTTTCTTCTTGATAGAAAACCCTCCTTCCTTTAACTGGAGTACACATTGGTCGTTATTTATGCTCTAATATCCCCTGGGCTGAAGTTTGGGGCAGAAGGTGTTTTTGAGAAATTGGAGATACTGGTAACTGCCACAGGCATGGCAGTAATAGCCACAGTCTCTCTCTTCCTCATCTGAGGAATGGGCTCTACCACTCTTCTCTTAGCTTATAATGCATAATTTTTTTCTTCTATAAAATGCAAAAGCTCTCTTGTATACAGTCCTCAAACAGGGAAAAACATGGCCTTGACGGAGACAGTTTTTTTTTTTTTTTCATTTCCCTGCTTTACAGTGTTTGTCATCATAGCCAAAGTCTTTAATGCCCAAGTAATTAATGCCTTAGGCTCATTTTATTATTTTTCCCTTATTTATTTGCCTTATTGTTAGAGGCAGCTTGGAAGAGAACTATATAGAAAGAGCCACCCTCAGTGTCAGTAACACCTGGGTTTGAGAAGCACTACCTTTCATCCATACTGACTCTGACCTTTGATATATATGAATTACCAAAGGTCACAAAATCATTATTGGTGAGTCTCTAAGAAACTCTGTAAGCTGCAGAACAGTGCCACATTCATCAGTAGAGATAGTTTTCAAACAGACATTCTCTATACCAACAAAATCAAAAGATCCTGTTCAGGGAGCACCACATGAAATTTATTGATTATGAATAAATACAAAATTTGGTATTTTAAAATATTTTAAAATTAGAAATATTTACTTCTTTTTAAGTGTGAAAATATAGTTGAAAAGTTTTGCTGAATATATGGACAAAATTTCTTTTCCCTCTATTGAGTTTAGATTCCATGCAACATATTCTCTATTTGCTTAGATCTCTTTTTCCTTAGTATTTAAAGGAGAGTAATTATCTTCATCTTTTTCCCTTTTTATGTGAGACAAGGTTTTCAGGCAGTTTTCCACTTCATCCAGTTATAGGTTATTAATAGAAAGAAAAAAAAAGACATTTTTAACATTTGTTGCGCGTGCCCATTTGTAAGAGATATTTCCATTTGCTTAAGTACTTTGAAAAGTGTGAAATACATTGCTGTGGAGCACTTGCATGAATGACTAGACAGGAATGTATTTTTGCTTTTGATATTGCAAATTTAGAAGCTTAACAAAATGTTAGCAAAGAGTTATTGAGAATATTCTACTATCTATATCATACATCACTGGATAGCAATGATTTATGCTTATGTGGTATATATCTCATTTTAATTTCAAGGTATGTTATAGATAATATCAATAATATCTGGAACTATAGTATATTAAACTTTTGTTTCAAAAGTTAACTAAGGGTTATATATTGCATCATGCTAAATTGTTAAATGTTTCCACCTTGTTTCTGTAGCTATTTCTAGGTTAGATTTTTTTGCTTCTGAGCTTTTTGTGTTACTGCTATACTATAATTCTTTTTATTTTTATCTGCTTAACTTCTATCATTTTTACTCTATCTAATTTTACCCAATTCTTCTACTAGAGTTGAGAAAAAGTTAAAGGGAAACAGGGAGGGATAAGGAGAAAAATAGGACCTTATAAATGCCAATTGGTAAGCTACTATTTTCACTGGCAAAGGGAAGCAAAAAAGAAGACAGCAGAGAGAAAGTATTTCCTCTCCATAGAAGGTAAAACAACAAGCTTTCCTTCTAAAGGCCACCTACATCTCAAAAGATTAAGGAATGTATCCGCACAGCCTTATTTAGGTGATGTAACCTATTTTTAAAAAGAAATATTTCCTCACTCTCCATCAGTAGATTCTCCCTTTATTGTAAGAAGAAGATATGTATTTATTTAGGGAATATTTGTAGAGTATCTTTACAGTATGAAAAGGGAAATTAAATTAAACAATCTTAAACTCCACAGGCTAAATTCTTGGAAACTATGAAAGAGACACATATAGTCATGGGAAGGATAAAGCAAATTTACATTCTAATACCCTATACTTGTTTGTCAATGAAAAATTAGATTTGTCCTTGTTTATACAAAATACTAAAGGCCATACAAAAATCAAATGAAATGTCAGCACACTTTGAAAGAGCTCTGCTAGTTAATCAAAATTAAAATTTACTTGACCTTTTTATGAGCACATATACAAACAGAAACTCATTGGAAATTAAGTAAAATATTCAAGATCAAAAGAATTCATATCGATGGGTTAAAAAAGCAAAGAATATACAAACATAGCATATAACAAAAAAATATCAACTTAATCTTGAATAGGAATTATTTTTATCTTATGACTTTAAGGCTTTAACTCAAATTTTGAGTTTTTGCTGTGGGGTCTTACTGGTGAGTATTTCACTGGTACACTATTTCAGGCAAATGGTAGCCATGCTTGGCTTTATTCATTACTCCTTACTTCCTGGTCTTCTCACAAGACGCATCATATACACACATATAAACACATACAACATACATACACACAAGTTCTAGAACTGTAATTAAATAAACTCTGACCTTGCTCATGGAAGGGAGGTGTTAATCTACCCCTCAATGATCCCATTCACCATATGTTTAACTTGAGACCAATCCCTTGCATGTGTTATTGCCTTCTTAATCAAAATATAAGAATATAATTAGAATATAATCTTTGGAGGGATGAGACTGTCTTTGTTCTTGTACTTACATCCTGAGGATTTTAAGCAGTATTTGCCATATAGTAAATTCTTGAATGTTATATCCATTTATTTACTCAGTGAGTCAGCAATTCTAATATTTTTGAATGATGTGAATGTTTTCTTCTATATTTTCAAATGCACCAGTTTTTATGTATGAGCAATAGCAAATACAGTAAGTAATAATAATAATAAAAATTCCCCCATCCCCAAAGCTTCTATTTCATATGGATGTTAAGGTTCCCTGGAACATTTAGGGAACACATTTGTTTGAAATATAAGAAAAGGTTGAACAAAACAATCATAATATTTGATTTTCTTTAGTTTATAAAAGGTACTTCAGTCAACTAAAGTGTAGACCATATATTTAGCAAAGTAAGACATAAAGAAAGCATATGTCTCAGGTTCCTTTAAAAACACTCTTTGCCTCAGGCCAACCAATCATTCTGTTTTGTGTTCTCAGGAGTTTTCCTGAAACCTTCAGCAAACCCTTTTTTCAGCCCAAACTATTATAGTTGATATTACAAAGAACATTCTGAGCCTGAAACATTTCTCAACCTGCCAACCTACCTTATGGGATCCATCTTACTGTAAATTAGCTGTTATTTTGTCTAGGTCAGACTAGCAATTTAAAATTTTAGGGTTTTAATGTTGTTTTCTTATATTTCAAATGAAACAGAAAATTATTGCTCAACAATTAGCTGAGAATAATCTGGGAGATATCTAGGTATTATGGAAAGAACACTTGAATAAGAGTAGGAAGATTTTTTTATGAATCCCAGCTCAAATATTTCTTATTCTAGTTACCATGGGCTAGCTGCTGGAAATTTTTGAGTTTCAGTTTCCTATTCTGTAATCTCAAAGAAAGAACTTATAAACTATGAATATATGTGTAAAGTGATGATGATGATGATGATAACTATCTAATAATAGACATCTACTAATGATGTTGATAGCTACCATTTAAGTAGCACCTGTTATATGCTGGGTACTGTGTTAAATGTTTAAAATAGTATCTCATTTGATTTTCTCAGCACCTGGGACATAAGTGTTACTATTATCCTCATTTTTCAATTGAGGAAATTCAAGGCAAATTGATGTTATTTGACTTAACTAATACCACATAGTTATTAAGTATTTGAGGCTATATTTGAATTCATGTCTTTCTGCCTCCAGGCACAGAGTTCTACTCACTGTTCCTGCTAATCATGATGATTTTACTACTGGTTATTGGTGGAGGTGTTAATCATTTTCATTCACAGTGGACTGTATGTCACTCTATTTCATTCTATTTTTTCTTGGCAAAGAAATTGGAAAGGTTTGCTATTTCCTTCTCCATCTCATCTTATAGATAAGGAAACTAAAGCAAAAATGATTAAATGACTTGCCCAGGATCACACGGCTACTAAGTGTGGGAGGTTAGATTTGAATTCATGAAGATGCTCCTTTCTGACTCTAGACCCAGCACTCCGTCTACTGTACCACCTACCTTCCCCAATAATCATCACAGCAAAATAAAAAACATATTCCATAAAGTTTTATTGGGGTTGTTGTTACTAAAATATCTTTAAAGGCATATGCTAGTAAAATGTACAAGCACACAACTTTTTAATTTAATCTACATTATCAAAATTTTCACCATGATTGTCTCAGACAATCAACAAAATAATAAATCAAATACTGATTTGTAGTATTTGCCCATTTCTGAAGTGTAAATGCTCACACTAAAGATTTGACAATCAGCTCTGGAGGTAGTGTGAGCTGGAACCAGCTGTGTCTGTTACATTTTATCCAAGACTGAATCTCACAGTGTCTGGCATCTATTTAAAAAAGATCACAAGCCTAGTACCAGGCAGGGACCCAGCTGTCTATCATGATCTGTCAGCTCTGCTTCTTAATAGCCAACTATGAGGCTGAATATGCTGAATATATATTTTCTCTCTGATATACTCTCTGTCCTGGATCTATCTTGCAAGATTATACTAGGGACTATAACTGTGTCACAGTAGTTCCTGCTCACTTTTCCTGGAAAAATAATAGCTGAGGCAAAGACCACTACCCTATAAAGGATAAAAGGAGAAACTCCAGACCAATTTAGAACCTACCCCTCCTTCTCTGAGTATTACCTGACCATCTAATTCTCCACTTACATATCACACTATAATTCTAACATTTAATACTTAAGTCCTAAGGTAGTGCAAAACTGACCTAAGAATCTGCTCTTTTCCTAATAGACCCGAGTAAAAAACCCTGATACTTTAATGTTCAGTCATACCTCCACTCTCCCTACCCATTGCAAACACAGAAGTAGTGCAAGTAATAGTAGTAGTAGTAATAGTAGTAGTAGTAGTAGTAGTAGTAGTAGTAGTAGTAGTAGTAGTAATAGTTGTAGTAGTTGAAATAGTAATTGTAGTAGTAGTAGTAGTAGTAGTTGTTGTTTTTGTTGTTGTTGTAGTAGTTGTAATAGTAATTGTAGTTATTGTAGTTGTAGTTGTAGTAGTAGTAGATATAGCAGTTTTTGTTGTTGCTATTGTTCTTTTATCTGACTCTTGGCAAAAATACAGGAATGTTTGCCATTTTTTTCTCCAGTGGAAAAAGGCAAATATCTGTTATGTGACTTGTTCAGAATCAGTATCTAAGGCTGGATTTGAACTCAGATCCATACTCCAGATCCACCAACAGAGATCATCAATTGTCTCTAAGCACAGTAATATACTACACCAAATGTGTTTCCTGTATGTAGGATACAGAAAGAGTTTTGTCAAGTCTTGGACTAATCATTTGGTTAAGGGATTTAACTCACTAAGGACTCCTGGATTTGGGGTCACTAAACAGTGTGTCTCTTCCAGCACAAGAAAAGAAACCTTTTCTATCAATATCAGGACTAGAAGATGGGGGTTTCTGGTATTGCAGGAGAGAACACAAATAAAGCAACTGTATTGGTCGAGCTAGTGAAAAGTAGTTGTCTTTCCAGAAAACTAAGTAAGTGTTGTAGAGGATGGATGAAGTATTTTCTTTTCTGGGTTTAAAGATTAGCTTATTAAGAGAATATAACTGAGAGTTACTCAATTTTGAATTCTTGGAAAAACTTTTAATAATGGTTAGTATCTATTTACTTCTTTCTTTATTTTCCTGAAAAGAGGGAAGAGGCAAAGTTAATCATTAAATATTTCTTTACATTTAAAAAATTTGCCTAATGGATATAAATATTAAAAATTGTTTGTTAGATGAAGTTAAAATAATTCTAATTATAATCTGAGTTTGATTTTTTGTTATCTATTTATATATGTATATTGAGAAAGAAAGGTAACACGTATATATTTGATTATATTAAATATACCTGAGTGGTAGGTAATTAATGTTTCTCTTTGGCAATCTGATGTGTGCCCGGGAACTTGAAGAATTTTATGTAATTCTGCATGCAAATTTTATTTTAAAAATTTTAATGTGGTTTGTGGGTATGTGCTTATTTTGTTAGTTTTCAAGAAAAAGAAAAGTTAATGTAATGCACTACATTACTAATGTAATGTCCAGGTTAGCTTTCTGGAGGTCATCTGGATGGGCCTTGGTCTCAGCAAGATAGTCACCATGAGGATGGACAGAAATGAGTCTAAAGTCATTATTGTCTTCTTCACAGTCTATGTCTGTCACAGTCTGAGTCTGCCACAGTCTCCTCCAGCAGTCTGACTCTGTCATGGTCTTACTCAGTCTGACTCTGTCCCCAGTTCTCTCAGCTCTTAAATACCCTATTATAATTACATCAATTGTAAAACTATTACATCACCATGCTAAGTGTCAAGTATATATAAACTAGAGAACCATCATCTCATCAATTCCACTGAGTTAACACTCTGTTGTAAGTATCCTTGTTTCAAGTATACTTCTCCAGCGTTTTAGCCCTCTACATACTAAGACCGTTACCTTTAAAATATTCACAAGCTAATATCATTAGCTATAAGCAGATAGGTCCTTCCAGTTTTCCTGAGATGAGGACTTTAGAGTCACACACTGAGGTAGCCACAATCACCTATTCTGAGCAACACCTTCTTATACAAAATCCTCTGGTGGCTAAATTACACAACAAAAATATAAAATGAAGAAATAGTACAATTAATTTTAGCATTCTTTTAAAATGTTAATCCATTAAAAATTACCAAGTGGAATTTGCTGCCTACAAGATAAAATCAAGACTCTTTATCAAGACTTGCAAGAGCCTATATAATTGGCCCTTAATTTATTTCCAGTATAAATTTCATGATTGCTTATTTAAAAAGTTTATGTATGTGTATACATACACATGTATACATATATATTCATATATATGAATATATGCAATATAGACACATATGTGTATACATATATCAAATTATTTAAAGATAGTGGTATATCATCTCTAGACCCTGTGCAGTACAAAGTCTTAGTTCATAAAAGAAACCAAAACAAAATAAACAAATGAAAAAACAACAACCCAATATTTACATCTTTTCTTCTTTTAAAAAAGTCAACTTAATATATTTAATTCCATTTCTTTTTGGCTTTGGATTACAAAATTTCACCAAAGTTTGTCAATTATGAATTTAGCAGAGACTTAATATGAAGTCAATTAAATTGAAGTTCTTATTGATTTGCACTGAATTATCTTTCCAAATAATTTTTGGAATCTTTACTTTCTTTCCTCAGGGATACTTTCTACATCATGTACTAAAGAATTTAAAATACTAATGCTTGGTGACAATTGGAACTAAAGATGTATTTAGCATTAATTTCCCCATAAGATGTGTTAACTGCAAATGTACCTTGACTTCTCATCAACTCACTTAAAATGCTGATAGTCCTTTAAGAACCAGATCAAATGTTACATCTTCTATGAAGGCTTCCCAGATTTCCACAATCAACTGTGATGGCTCTCTTATTTGAAATGACAATAGCATTTTTGTTTGTTTGTTTGTTTCTATTAGAATATACGTATTATTCTTTAGGAGAGGAGAAGGTAGTTTGCCATTTTCTATTAAATTGTAAGCTCTGTGAGGGGAAGAAAATTGTAATGGGCTGAGGCTTGAGTTGATGCACTGAGGTCCCAAGCATGTGAGGCTAACTAGTAATTGGACTATACTCTATTAATATACATGCTTGGATAGAATGGCCCCCGCCCACTCTCTGTGCAAGTCCTGATGTGTTTTATAGGAAATGAGGATTTTGGTGGGTGGAGGCAGAGAGAGATAGGAAGAGAGGAGGGGAGAGATTAAGCCTGGGTTCTATGCTCATAGATGCTGGTGGTGTGACTTCTGGTCTAGTGGCTTCTTGACTCAGCTGCACACATTGCTATTTCCCATTCTCTTCCACCTCAGATCTTTCTACACTGAGAATAAAGATTGACGATTACCCCCTAACCTGAATTCCTGACTCCGGCTGATTTTAAAATACGTGGTCATCACAGAAAATCATCTATTTATCTATCTATATGTAGCCTCCCCCTGTTTTATTTTTAGTTTTAGCAAATATCTCATTTGATCTTCACAGTACTGTGAGGTAAATGTTGTTATTATCCCCATTTTATAGTTGATAAAACATATTTAGTGTCTTGCCACTATTATAAGCTCATAAGTAGATTATAGTATAGTAGGTGGTTTTCAAGGACTTCTCTGGCTAAAAAAAAAAAAAAAAAAAAAAAAAAAAAAATCATCTGTGAATACATACACACATAAAAACACCAGAATTTTATTTATATATATATATATATATATATATATATATATAGTGCATATATTTACTCCATATACTTAGTAAATATATAACTTTATAATTCACATATCATACCTATATAAGTATTATGTACATAATAATATATTAAATGCAAGATAACTAATATAGAAATATTTGTATATCTATGTAGAGAGAGTTTACCAGGTATGTTTTTTTCTTTTTCCCAGTAAATTCAAGAAGACCATATCCTAAAATCTTTCATGGTTGTCAACCTGCATCAGTGAAAGGAATAGCTACATTAAGGAATTTATGGATGTATTGATGCATTGAAAGAGAAACCAGTTGAAACAGCCTGGGATTCTGAGTGTAAAAATTGCTCAGATCAACTTAGTGTATTTCCTCCCCAAGGAGTTCTCTACTAACGTTTTTTCTAACCTAGTAAACCATAGTACTTTATCTTTCCGTCTCAATGTTTTCTATTAGCTTTAAACCTGTGACTACTACTGATAACAGTTATCTTAGCTAACTTATTTCTCTTTTAACCTCTATCTTTTACTAGTAGCCTATCTTAATCACCATCATTACCACCATTACCATCAATTACCATCATCACTTTATAATCTTTCCTACTTTGAGGTTTCCTTTGGCCAATGTCTTTGCTAGACAAATCATGACTTATGGAAAGCAAACTTTCCTTTGCAGCCACTCACTGCCTTCACAATATCATGAAAAAACAAATACCCTTTGTTCCTACACAGATTTTCAAAAATAAATAACTTTTTATATAGACCATGTAGATTTCCATCTCTAAAATTAAAAAGACATGCAATTTCTAAAGGTGCAATAAAAAAAAAAATTTTGGCATGCTTTATCCAGCTAAGTAAAATGTGTTTTGCATAAATTCTGTTCAGCAAGCTGACAGTGAGAAAATGGCTGAAATAAAATTCTGAATATCATAGGTATAGGGCAGATACTGTTTTTCACTTCTATATTTAGAGGAAAACAACTGTAGCTTTGTGTGAAAAATGAATGGGAAGTCAATGAGATATATCAAGCCCTGGAAAGCTGTGGTGTATCAGTATGCCAAGGCTCTGCCTCTTTCCATTTGAGCTTCAGTTCTACCTTCAAGGATAAACTTGAGAATTAAAGTCTTTTCTGTGACTAGAAAGACATGAGGCTTATATGAAAAGTCAAATTAATCAATGCAGTTCTCCCTAAATAAATCAGAGTTAATGCTCAAATACCTGCTATCAATTTTATCCAAATATTTTCAAGTTTACACATGGGGTTTGTTTGGTGTGAACATTTAAGTGAAAAAAAAAGAAAAATGAATTCAATGCAACATGATGGTAGTACATTTAGTAGATATAGTTATATACAATTAGGTCTGTGCTATTTTTTAATCGATACTCATGAGAGTTTGGTCTTTAATTTTGGAATTAAACTTCTGGCAAGATGAATAATAGTCTATACATTTCTTGGCTATACCAGTGAATATGGTGTTGGTATTGAAGATAAGTAAATAGTGATAATGAATAGTCTTTAAAATCTTTTCCTTCCTAATTCCCTTTTCTTTTGAAGTTGACAAATCCTGATAAAATAATTATTTTAAGTCAAGGAACAATATAACTCCATTCCATTTCACTAACTGCCCCACAAATGTACCACTTTTATATTCATAAACTAAACTTCTTTTTTATGACTATGACTTGTTGTCATTCAAATTGATATTTAACCCCATTTTTTTAATTCTGTTTCTTGATTCTTGATTTCATGAATTCCAATTCTTTGATCTCTCAGTTGTTTCCCAGGCTATCACTTCTCCAATAGCTACATTTTCCTCCTTTCCCCATCCTGACCCCCTTAGAGACACAATTTGAGATAATCTTCTTTGCTTGAATGCCTTTGCCACCTGATCCCATCATCTATCTTGCTCTGTCAACTCTCAGATTTGCATTACCCTCACTAATATGATTCCTACTCACATGCTGTTGAACCAAGCTGGAGAAAATCAAGAAACTCTACTGAATGGATTCACCATTATTATATATCATGCAGTATCAACTAGGCCTTTAGTAAGGGAAATCTTTACATACCCTTAATTGACTCACTGCCCCATTCCCCAAAACAATTTTTCTACACTTTTTTTGTCCTTCCTCAAACTTTGAATAGTAGGACTTCAAATAAGTAACATTTGATTAAAAATCTTACCTGAGATATTTCCTAGCTGTGTGATCCTAGGTAAGTTACTTAACTACTGTTTGCTTCTGTCCCTCACCTGTAAAAGAAGGATAATAACACCTATGTCCTAAACACAAAACTATCCTCCTACCTATGTAACAATTTCTCATTTTCTTTGGGGGAATTTTCGTCAAGATCATGACTGCTAACTATGGATATTTCCTGAACTCTCTTCTCTCTTTATATTATTTACCTTGGTGATCTAATCACCTTCTGTGGACCCAATTATTATCTTTATCCATATAGCTCAAATCTAATTATACAACCACAACTTCTCACATAAACTCAAGAGAGTTATCACATAGGGGACCATCATCTTCATGATCACTCAGGCTCTTGATCTATGCATACTCTTTTAATTCTCATTTATCCTCATATCTGCCCCATTTCCAAACTGTTGACAATTCCTGCTTATTTTGCCTTTGTAAGATTTCTTGTATGTTTTATCTTCTCTTTTCCAATAACTACCCTGGTAAAGACTTTTATCATCTCCTTCAAACCTGTACTATTGTAATCAACTTTTGAGTGGTTTCCCTGTGTCAAAAATTTCTTTATTTAGTTCATCCTCCAATCAGCTGTAAAATGGAACATCCTGAAGCTCAGGTGATTTAGAATTGTATATTCTTCCCATCACACACACATACACACATACACATGTGCACATGTACTTTTCTACTCAGCATAATAAATTTAAAAGTAGCCAGTATAAAAGGGCAACAGAAGGAAATAAGATTGTATAAAGGATCCTACAAGTTATATACAAATAGCCTCAAAGGTCAAAAGAGGATAATTTACAAATTATATCATATATTTCCCAAAAATCACATCCTGGTAAAATATGTGGAATCAGAGTAAGATATCTAGACTCCATTGTCAAGGTTTTTGATTCTGATATTATATAAATCTAAGTCAAATTCCAGATATCCACAGAACATCAAAATATGCTGATAATTTTGAGATAATGTGGCCTCATTAAGTCTGAAGTTTAATCCAAAGTTTGAGATGATTTGAATGTCAATTAACTTATCCCAAGATGGCATAGATAATAAGTGTTCTGTCCCCTCAAAAATATCCTATAAAAATTATTTCAGACCTTGCCCAACCTCCTCAAAACTCTCCCACCTCTAGTGAGTTACCTAAAGCTCTCTATTCTAATCTATGATTACTTGAGTGACACTCTCTGCCTCTCCCCCAGGCTACCTACTTCCCTTCACCATCCCATCATTCTCCCATTTCTATGTTGTCTGCCTCTGTGCCCCTTTTACACATTGACTCTGTACCTTATTAAAGTAATTACAGTTCTTTCTACTATCATTATGAACTTTCTCAGGAAGTATTCAAAGAACTGGGCATCCCTGCCTCCATTTCATAAATTAATTAACAGTGAACAGGTCTGATCATTCAGTCCCCATTTACACCACTTCATTATATAAACTCCAGTGCCTCCCTATCACCTTCAAAATAAAATATAAAATTCTTTATGGCATTCAAAGTCTTCAAAGCCCTTAATATAATGATCTCCTTTTGTATTTTCCCCATGTTCTTGCTTCCTACATATACATAATGATCCAATAACCCTGGACTTCTTGTTTTTCTTCAGATAATACATTTCATTTCCCAATTCTGTGCAGTTTCATTCGCAGTCCTCCATTCCTATTATCTCTCCCCCCTCATCTATGCCTTCTTGTTTCCTTCATCTTTTCATCAAAAATTAAAATAAAAAAAAAATCAAAATATAAAGAGCTCAAGATAAATTTAGTTGGAGAAAACTTTACAACTAGGAAGATTAGGAAAGAGGTGCTCCTGAACTGATGAAAAATGGCAGGCAGGGAAAAAGCTCTCCATTGAGAGCTGACAGAGTTGGTAGCTTTGGGACTTGAGAAGTTCAACTCCACAGCAGTGCACCTCTAAGCCCAGCTTCCCTAAGATGAACAGTTGAAGTTTATCTAAAGCATCAAACCCTGCTTACCCAAGGAATCATGCCTTCTTATCTCCTATCTCTTAGATAATCAAGTATAGTAGTTTTATAAACCCATGATAGCTTATAACATATTAACTACACACAAGTGCATGTGTGTGTGTGTGTTTTAAGGATAAAGTCTAAAAAGTCTAAAATCAGGTGCAATTGATCTCCATCAAGCCTTCTGGCTATTACTACTCTGTACCATCTCAACTAATTGGAGGTTGAAAAATAAAGAAGCTAATGCCTTTTGTTGTCTCCGAGTTAGTCTGATTGTATTTTGTACACTGAATTCAGTTTCTTTTGGCATACAGTCTATGTTTCTGATTTTAGTGAAGTATTTTTTGCCATAAATGCAACAAGAGCCTGTAATCATGGGGTCTTTTCAATCTAATCCCTTAAATTGAAACAGAGCAGCTTGCAGTCTAGAGGAAACTCAAGTTTAATATTTTGCTAATGTTTTTTGCATAATTCATTCCATTCAAATTAAACTGGTGGGTCTAATAAAATTATAATTTAACTTCAAGCATAATAAAAACTTCTTTATTAACTTTAGTTGTAAAACTTGTAGCAAATCTAAGCAAAATGATTTGTATTAATACTTTAAATAAATTTTTAAACACAGAATTAAACATTCCATACACTTTATGCTAGTATTTATTTTATTCATTTATTTGGCAATAAACATAAGATTTTTTTTTAAGTCACTCAGTATATACTGAAGTTTTAATTAACTTCAGTACTAGAAAAAGGTTTCTCAAAGGAAAGCTAACACTCACTATGATTAAAGGTTTGCCATTTGGCAGTTTAATTTTCTACTCTTCTCCTTAATACTACTGCTGGATGGACAGCTTCCTTTATTTAAACCTTGTCCTTATCAATTGGCTACAGAACCTGACACTTTGCTAGTAACCCTGTAATTCCAACTCTTGTATTTGTTAGGACTCTATTTGCTTACACATCGATGAGCACAGAACATTTTTAGGGGATGTCAGGATACCAGGAACTATGTAAGAGATAAATCAGAATGTAATTTGCTGTCAGACTAAAGGCAAATTTAAAAGAAAAAAATGAATCCTATACCTTCTTTTAAAAAAAGAAAACAGAGCAATATTTCTTTTTAACAATGTAATAATCAACATTTTGACAAGCTCTGACATCCCAAAATGTATAAACAAAAACAGCATATTAACCTTCAGCAATTTATAACATGCACCATGCTGTAATAATAAAAAACAAAGAAGGTTCACATTTTAAAAAAAAAAAAGATGATCAAAAATGTTTTATCCTTGCAACAATGTATAGTAATGGGAACAAAAAGTTTATATGAAGACTTAAATACTTTGGGATGATGTTTTATCCTTACAACAATGCATAGTAATGGGGGCAAAAGGTTTATATGAAACCTTAAATACTTTGGGATATGTATGTGTATATATATATATATATATATATATATATATATGTGTGTGTGTGTTGCATGCATATGTGCACATATAAATATATGCATATATGTACATGCATGTATACATACCCATTTATGCACTGCACTGTATATAAGTGCACATGTGCATAAATGCACATATGCACATGTCAATCTTTGCATGTACATATGTATGCATATAATGTGGGGTGATTGTGTGTGTATGTAGCTAACAAATGACCACAGAGATCTTTAAATATTGAAAGGGCTAAGTACTGCAGTAAAGGCACCTTCTTTGGATAGAGATTTAAATAGTGGAATGAGAGGATATTGTGATAAAGTAAATTGTAGACAAAGAAAAAATATAGATGATGTAGACCTTCATCTGTCTTACTCTACCAAAATGAACAAGTCACAATCTCTGTACACCACAGTTTTGTCATTTAACCAATAAAAATTTTAGATTTTCTAATCCAAGGTAAATGATTGTGTCTGAGAATTAATTCCTTCATCTGTAAAATGAGAGAGTTGAATTGTATGATTTTTAAGGCCTTTCCTCACCCTAAATCTCTAATCCTATGATTGCAAACCACTCAGGGAAATCATAAATGTCTCAGAATTTACCCTAAGAATGCTCTATGTGTTATACAAGTTGTTGTAAGGACAGAATTCTGAAGATTCCTTCCCATGTAAATCAACAACATTACTTAAACTATAAATCAATGGCTAGTATTGGCACACGGAACCCCTAGGATTGCTTCCCCCGTCTGAATTCTTCAGAGTACCTTCCTCTAATGGAACATGCAAAACATATCTTTTAATATGAGCCAGAAACAATTTATTACAATATCATAGATATCTATAATTTAGTTAAGCAGCATCCCTTATAGTACATTATAGAAAAAGGACAAGAACACTAGAATTGAGAGTTTTCATTTCCATTTAGCTTTCAAATATACATTACCATAGGTTCCCTTATGTCCAAGAGAAGAACTTGAACGTCAAAGGTATGGGAACCATGTAGGGAGAAATTTACATACACACACAAACACACTCACACATTAGAGTCATTATATAACATGTGCAACTCATATATATGTACAACATATATACACTCATATAGAGCCATATATATATAATGTATATTTTCTAAATCATTAAGTTTAAATACACCTCTAGATATATTCTAAAACATAAAATGTAGTAGTTTGAACCCTTCCTTTGAAAATATTTTGCAAATGATTGCTAACCTGCTTAAATAGTCTTGTAGCATTTTTTTAATCCTTCCTTTTTTCTTCTTTTTTACTTCTTAAAATTACATATTATTCTCTGTGAGCCTTTCCTTTTCAAATCAAAGTAAAGAACTTGGCTAGTTCAGATCTTTCTTCTAAAGAATTAATTGATCAGAATTTTAAATAATAGTGTTAACAAAAAGAATTTAAATTGATGCTGCTTCACCCAAAAGAAGAGTACGGTGCTTATCTGGCAGTAATCTAAGAATATACTTACTAATACTCTCTTCCCATTTGTCTTTTTTCTATCTTTTCCTTCCAGCTACCCCTCTCCCTCCCCCTCTCTCTCTCTCTCTCTCTCTCTCTCTCTCTCTCTCAGTATATTTAAACACTATCCCTTCTGCCCCTCCCAGGCACTCCAAATAATTTGGTGCTGTGGTATCCCAATTGCAATTTCCTTGCCTGGATTAAAGATCCTTATTGTTACTAATTTGGTGATCTTTCTTTCAAATTGACAGTAAAGAGCATATGTGGCCAAGGGTGAGCCCTTAGTTATTGGAAACCATTTTAACTTTTTATATAATTCTGCCTTAGGTATAGGAACCCTCTACAGGGTTCCAAGACTCAGTGCCCCTGTGGTGTTCAGGAGTGCTTTTCCTTGATATATAAAGCTTGATTCCAATTTGTCTGCAAAAGCACCATGCTGATGTTGCTGTCTCAGACTGCTCCTCAGCCACATTGCTAGTAATGCTGATATGAACTCTAGATGCTCTAAATGTTCAAAATTCATCAACTTGTCACATGATCATTTGAGTTTGAACAAGGAGGATTTCCCTTAAAATGGAGGATTCTAAACTGTAACATTATATAGATCCAGAGATATGACAGATTCTTTCATACAATCTCAGGATAAAGTCTGTGTGTTCTCATTTCTCCTCATTTGATATTCACAGAACTTAACTTCTGCCAGATTGATTAAGGATATCTTTGATTGATTGATTAAATTTAAACCTTTTTTTTACATTAATTGGGAATAGAAACCTCCCTTGGGGGGAGCAGCATAATGCTAGATAGTATAGTAGATGGAACACTGAACTCTAAATCAATTACAGATCTCCAATAATTAACAAAGCTAATTTCAATCCAGGATGGCTCAGTGGATAGATCAATGGATTTAGAGTTAGGAAAACATGAATTCAAATCTGGCCTCAAGCACTATATATTTTACTCTATATATTAGCCTTTGTTTGCCTTAATTCACAGAAGAAGTAAATGACAAAGCACCTACTGTATCTTTGTCAAGTATGGTCATGGAGTCATTGAGTATTATACATGACTGAAAGCCTGAAAAACAGTTTCAACCCACAGTTCCATTTAGACACTTTTTTTTAACAATGTAAGTCCTTTCTTTCTCTTCTGCTTGAAATCATCCATATACTCTCTTTTTTATATCCTAAAATCACACTTTCTTATTTCAGAAATTTCCATTTCAACATTATTGAAAACATTCTGACCATTATCCAATGGCCTTTTTTGCTTCTAATATAAATGAGCAATGCTTAGATTCTGACATAGTTGAGCTTCTTTGTTTATCAAGATCCCTTTTGACCTTAAAATCCAACAAAAAGTTGCTGAGTAGTTAGCCTTTTCTCTTTTTGATTGCTGAATCACTTTATTCTACAGAAAAGCCTCATTTTTTCCCCTTACTCTCTCAAAGCTATTTTTTCTTCATCCACTAATATATAGTCTCAGTAATCTCTTCTTTTTAAATGTCATTACTAAGTGAAGGAAAGTTTTTTTCCCCCAAGTTTTGATTGATCTGGGGGGTGCTAATCTTGAATCACTGAGAGAGTGTCCCAATAACTGAGGGCAGCCAGTTACACAGAATCAACTACCAGTCAAGCATCAGAGTACCTTGAGCTCAGGTGATGAGAAAACGATGTCAATAATCTAAGCCATTAGTCCTCCAAGGCAAACAAGCCTCCAGAAATGTCTAAAGCCTATAGAAAAAAAAATCCTACCTTTATCTGCAGGGGGGAAGCTAAGAATATTACTCTACCCTAGTGTTATATTATAGATAATATCAAAGGATTTGGCCAACATAACTCTTAAAGGTTCCCGCCAAAATGAGACTGTCTCATTCTATTAAACCTGGTTCCTTGAAATTGATATAGAAATCCTATTTAAAAACAAAAATGAAGATCTCTTCATCTTCTCTTTAATATACTGTTTTTACTCTATAGAAAAACAATGAGGTACCTAGCAAAAGGTTCATAGCAATGAAGCAAAAATTGTTTCCATTACATGTGATAAAGTGTGTTTAAATGTTATTATTTGCCTTCATACTTGAATAATTCAAAGGAAACACCAAGGTTACTTATGAACATGCAATTATATAAGAGAGATTAGAGAGATGGCAAGTATAAAAAAAGAATAAAGCACAAACAAAACTCTAAAACATTATCGATAACATACCAGACCGCTAACTGAAAGAACACCCATGTATTTAGTGACATCACAGATCATAAGCATGAACGCTTGATTTGTTTAGAAAGATGTAACCTTAGGATACCTACCAGTGAAAATATTTATTTCAAGATGGAATGTCTAAGAGAAAAAAAAAATTAACTAGCATCTCTGTGTGCTTAGTAACATAGCAGGTGGAAAAATAAATGTAATTTGACAATATAAGTGACAAGACATAAAATGACTTATTCTGATCATTTTATGTTAAGTGAATCCTCTCCATTTTTTGCTCCTTCATACTAATAAAATGGAAAGTTTAAGTAATGATCTGTCAGAGAAGGGAATAATAATTCTAAATAGTAATTTAGAAGATAAGACCTGTAATTGAACAAATAGAAGAGAAAAAAAATCACTCAGTCACTAGAAATCATAATTACAATACCTGTATATGCAAACTGTACAAGGTCCCAGAGAGCATTAGGATCTATGCCTTCCATTTTGATTTCTTCTTGTTTAGCTTCACAAACATCGCTTGTAAACATAGCAGCAAAATAGTCAGAAACAGAGCTGAGAACAAGCCTACAAAAAACAAAGAAAACATAGCTTCATGTTAATTAGAAGCTTCCATGCATTCTTTGATAAGAGGAAGTGTCATATAAGTTAAGTGACATCAAAAAATTATCTTCTGTTCTTAGAGGACCTTACCTTCAAATAAAAGCATACTTATGCCATTAGAAATGAGGGGTAATATCTGATCTCCCCAAAATTACAGGAAGTACATTGTTTCTTTGCCTCAATTTTTTTCCCTTTCCTCTATTACTTTCTTCCATTGCCTTTATCATTTATTTTGCCCTATTCATACTTTCTTCAGATTTCCACCTCTTCAAGCTTCAAGTTTAGTCTACATAGGAGAGATCCAAATATGAATTGTGTGTAGCTCTAACAAAGAGTATTGGATCCTGGATGTACAACTTACTACCTCTTGATTTTAGGCAAAATGATCATTTTTTCTAGGATTTTCACAATCTATAAAATAAAGGTTGAATAAGATGATCTATAAAGTCCCTTGGAACCCTAAATCATTTGATAGTTTATAAACAGATCTTATAATAATCTCTCCATATGCATGTGTAACTTTTCAGAAATCATATTCAGAATATATATAGAATGGATATATTAGACATATAATATCTATGTAATATATTTTATATAATATATAATAGAATATATATTTTATATATGAAACATATATAGAATTTATATGATACATTTGTATATATATGTGTATATAATGTATATATACACAAATGTATCATATATATATATGTGTGTGTGTGTGTGTGTGTATACACAAATGTGCCAAGTAATAGGAAACTTTTCTTTTATATTCATTTAATTTTATAATTAGATACTAACAGAAAAATTACTCTTCAAAATTAATGACTAAAGAGTTTAATGTTAAAGTGCAAGTAAATTTCAAAGGAAAAGCTCATTAAAGTAAATATTATTAAGAGATTTGTTTTTTTAAAGTGATATTCATTTTTCAAAAGGTTAGCAAGAAAATAAAAATAAATAATGTATCCTCATTCTTTTAGCCTAATTTTAACCATCATTGTATACCATATTACCACAGTCACATTTAAGAAAAATATATTATGATATATGACAACATGGGTATAGATTTATAATAACCTCAGTTGAAAATCTGAGATCAGGGATTACCTGCCACAGTGTCACTGTAAATATGTTTATACAAATCTCTGTAGGTTTTGGCCACTGCCATAACAATATTTTGCTGGGTCAGTGCCCAGGATAATTCAGAGAGAATGGGCAGTTAGAATTTGAGTGAAAAAACAGTACTAGGTGTTGTATTAAATAAACACTGAACTATGTCTGGTTAACAAAAATTGGCTACCTCTCTGAGTGAATTATGTCAGTGTCAAAAATTTTATATCCATGTAAATTAGCTTTTTGTCTTTTCAATGACAAAAACTGTTCTTCTCATGCTAGCTAGGAGGTTTCTAAATGTCAAAAGAGAAAGAGAAAACTGAATGAGAAAGAGAAAGCACTTTAAATCATATGTACTAATGATTGAAAGACAGCAAAGATAGCATATTATTACCTAAAACATTAATTAACATAGATCTGGAATGAAATTCAAAAACTATCTAGTCCAACTTTCTCATTTTACATATGAGGAATCTAAAACCTAATGAGGCTAAGTCACTTGTCCGAGATGACATAGTTTGAAATCATTAGAGGCAGGATTCCCTACTTCTAACCATTTCAATTCTTACCATCGATAATGCAAAGTTGAATTACCCAGATTTTAGAAATTAGAATATATTATACTCTAATATATGCATATCAACTACCTAATTTCTGGATCATTTAGTACTTAAAGAATATTTTAAATGAGGTGATTAAGGTAGATGGCAAACAGAGTAAAGATAGCAGGCTTAAATTCATGAATGCAAGGGCATAAGAATAAAAGTAGTGAAGGGAGGTGAAATGATTTCAGGATATAGAACAGGGCAAAAAGAAGAATCAGAAAGCAAAACAATCAGGATTTTTACACAATAAAAATCTGAGTGTATCTTTTTAAAGAATATCTTAATTACAAAGGAAATACACATACATACATGTGTGTGTGTGTCATTCTTAGAAAGAATTTTCCTTAAAGGAACATTGTTGGGGAGAGGCAAAAGAAAATGAGCTGATGATAGATACCTCCTTCAAGTCTTTGTGGAAATGAAGACCTATGAGAATAGTTTGATAACATTATATTAAATTTTTTTTATTTGTAAATTAATTTTGGTAGAATTTTGTTTTTAGTTTTTCTTTTTGTTCTTCATTATAATGATTCTACAGTGGTTGATATAAAAATACAAGCAATGAACAAAAATTTATTTTTAACAGAAAGCATAAACAAGGCATTACTACTTGAAGGTTTCAATAATTTAAAAATCTTTGAAGTAAGAATAATTGATAATATTAAAGTTGACCTCCAATAAAACATCATTATCAAAGAAAATGATTTCAAGTGAAACCAGATAACAAACATCATTTATTAGTTGAAGAAAACCATAATGCTGGTTTTTTTTTTTTCTTTTCATTTTTTAATATGAGTTCAAATATGGCCTCAAATGCTTAACATATACTGGCTGTGAGACCCTACGTCACTTAACTCAAATTGCCTCAAAAATAAAAGCAAAACATTTTTTAAAGAAGCTTTAGAAAAGCTGTTTCCAATCTGAAATCCTTCAGTTGTTCATGGTATATATGGAAACTGAGCAAAAATATTCAAAGTGAGCAAGTACTCACCTTTTAAAGGACAATCTGTAACTCACATGTCAGAATTGTGTAGTATTAGAATGTGATAAAATTATTAAGACATATCTGTCTCCAAGTATTTGCTACATATCAAACAGAAAAATCAGTATCAAATAGTTGATCCCATACACATAACTAGAAATGACTATATCATAAGATAAAAATCCTTACTTATATGTGAATTGTTTTTCATTTAATTTAGGGAAAATTTAGCACAATCCTGGGGAATTAAATGTCTATCAGTGTGAAATCAACTAGGTTAAATTTATTACCTACATAAAAGATGTATTGGTGGTTTTTTTGAAGCAAAAAAATACAGCTTAAAAATTGAAATTAAAAATATTCTCCCTCTTGAATGAATACCTTAAATCCTTTTCATTTATCAAAATGTTCTGAATATAGTGCAATCAAAGAGAGAGAAGGGAAAAAAAAAAGATTTTAAGTTACTCTGGATGTTTTTAAAATATATATTTGGTTTTCATCAAAATGTAGAGACCCAGAAATGGTAGGGGACATAAGTAGATATATAAAAGATTCTCTTTATTGAGAAATTAGTAAATATCTTTCTTACAAAATTCAATAGCTTTTTTTTCTTTTCCTAATCCTCAGGCAGCTCATATGTCTGTGTTTGCCACAAACTACACAGACAGCTCAATTTCAAATATTTAGTCCCATGTCCAGAACTGAGAATAACTTTAAGTATCAAGAAGGTAACACATTCTTATTTATTTCTTGTCAAATATATTCCTTAATTGCAGCTTTAATGTCATTGATTTGGAGTATACTCAATTTGCAGTTAAAAACCTAAGGTTAAATGTTAAGTCTACCCCAAAATAACTGAGAACTGGGAATCCATAGAGCCTTTCTTCTAACTAGGATTCCTTTTACTCACTTATTGACTCCTTTCCCAATAATTCCCACTTGATTCTAGTCATAGATTTAGAATTGGAAGGAACCTTAGATATCAACTAGTTTAATTATTCTACATATGAGGAAACCGAGAGATTAAGTGAATTTCAGTTGTTGTTCAGTCATTTCATCCCTGACTGATGCTCATTTTTTTTTTGTTTGTTTGTTTGTTTTGTTTTGTTTTTGGCCAAGATACTGAAAAGTTTTTGCTATTTCTTCTCCAGTACATTTCATAGATGAGGAACTGGGGCAAACAGGGATAAGTGTCTTGTCCAAGGTCATACACCTAATAAATGTCTGAGGCTAGAATAGAACTCATGAAGACTAATCTTCCTGATTCCAGGCTAAGAGTTCTATCCATGCTTCCCTGAATAAGTACCTAAATTAAATTTCTAACTTCGGTTCTTTTATTCTAGATTGAATATTCTTTCTATTGTACTCACCTATCCCCAATGGTTTTTTCTTCATTTCCTCTGTTAACCAGCTTATCTACATAATTTGACTTTGTCACTTCCATACTTCTATCACTTTTTATCTTTATTTCTATCCTACCATTGTATAGAAAAAATATACAGCAAAACATTTGGAGTCAAGAAAAATCCAGTTTTGAATTCTGCTTTGAATATCCACTTACTTTCCATACAGGGACAAAATATTTATCTTTAGTCCTTTATTACCTCATATATTAAAATAGAGATCAAAATACCACTTAGGTGGGTACTTTTTAAAGTTTAAATTTCTACAGATTTGTCCTTTACTCTTTATCCCAATTTCCTAAAGAATACTTCCACTTAGATGTCCCACTATTGTGTAAAACTCCACAGCCAAAATCAGTTAATTCAGTAGAGAGAAAAGTGTCATGTCCCATGGTCAATTTTTGACTTCTTTCTCCTTCATCCCCTAAATGTAACCTATCACCAAGCCTTATTCTTTGTTATTATGAAATATTTATTGGATGTGCTTTTTTCTCTGTTTCATCTTTGTTTAGTGTTCTGCCAGCTTATGTCAGGATGATTAGAATGATGTTTTAGGAAAACCTAATTCTTATTTCTCTACTTCTCTATCCCATAATCAGGTCTGAATCCTAGTGAAATAACTCATCTTAAAATACCAATTTGATTTCTCTCCTCTCTCTATCTCTCTCTTTCTTTTCTTTTTTCTCTAACTCTGTCTCTTTGTCTCTGTTTTTCAATCAGTATGTCTGTCTCTGTCTCTTTGTGTCTCTTTCTCTGTCAATCTCTCTCCTCTCTCTGTGTTTCTCTCTGTGTCTTTCCTTTCTTTCTCTCTCTATGTCTCTCTGTCTCTCTCTTCCTTCTCTCTTTGTCTGTCTCTTTGTCTCTGTCTCTCAATCAATATGTCTCTCTCTCTCCTCTCTCTTTCTGTCTTCCTGTATCTCTCTTTGTTTCTCTATTTGTCTCTCTGGAGGGCTTCAGGATCAGTCAGAGTCAGGATCAGTCAAAGTCCTTGGTCTTTAGGAGGAGAAGTGAAGGAGTCAGACAAGCTGCCACTTGACTCATTAAAGATGAATGCTGGACTCTGTAGTCTGGAGCCTGAAGTCTTCCTTCCTCAGTGTGCTGTGGTAGAGAGAGATTGACCCTCTCCCTCAGCTTTCCAATCCTTGTTTCTGATTACCCCACCACACCACATTCAGCCAGAACCTATAATGAGGAGAGCCATCATATCACCATATCATCCAAATATATGCTTATAGAGCCATTATCTCACATTGAGTATGTACTTAGCCTTAAGGACTCTGCTGTCTTAGATTGAAGTACACCTTTTCAGAGTTACTTCCCTCTACATCTCATGCTTTCTTTTGTTTTAGAACACAAGTGGTCATGCCCTCCCAGACTTCTCAAGAAGAGAGAGGAAAAACACCAAAGGGAAGTGGGGAGTCAAACCAGATATTGTTGGTGGGTTTCTGGGCTCAAGGGTCTTACTAGAAACAAATACACATAGATCCATCAGTATAGAAGGAATTACACAAGAACATAGCAATATAGTGCAGGCTAATAGTGATTACTCTTCCCACAGCTGGTGTAAGCTCAATGTGGTATAACAAACATGAATTGTACATGCAAGTAGTTATATAACAACATGGTATTGTAAAAGATTTCCAGAAGTCCTAGAAGGAGCGTATGTAAATAATAATCACACATAAGCCTCCTTGAGCAGCCAAGAGATAGTCCAAAACCAATCTATTGTCCATTACTTCACGTGTCAGGGAATCCAATGATTCCTGCAAGTTTTTGAAGTCCTGCAACATTCTCATCTTATATCAAGGAATCCATTGATTCCTGCAGATTTTGAAGTCCCTGCAAAACTTATCATGTCTCAGGGAATCCAATGATTCCTTAGGGTTTTGAAGTCCTGCATCAATCTCATTAACAATTTTTGAAGTCCATGAGTCAATTGCCATAATTGCCATGCTTTTTCAGTGGTGGGCAGAGTCAGCAATGGAACCACCCAATGTTTCTTGAGTCATCTCCTTTGTTTCAAGGGTCTACTCCGAGGTGAATGTGGCTCATTGGCACCCATCTGATTCCTTCTCCATCTGCAGAGACACAAGCAAACCCTCTCCACCAAGCAGTTAATCTATCTGGTCCCTTCCATTCACCACTTTCTGGATCTCTCCACATCACGTGGCGATTATCTACAGATAGTGGAGCTTCTCGCACTGAACACTGCACTTCTGGTAGATTATAAAACCTGTATGCCCTGAGCCAGTGCATCTTTATCAAAAATCCAGAACTTAATTATATAAAGAACTAAATTTAGAAGTTCTTTAGTGTTACCTGTGGTTCCCCCTTTCTTTTGTTTTTGGAGGAGAGTTTTAATGCCTCTGTTTCTCCTCTCTACTATTGCCTGTCCTTAAGGATTAAAAGGTGTTTCAGTGGTGTGTAAAATCTTATACTGTGCACAAAAGTATACAAAATGTTTAGAAGTATAGTAGCCATTATCTGTTTTCATTGCTTGTGGCACACCCATGATTGCAACAGCTTGTATAAGGAATTCAGTGACCACTCAGGCTGTCTCTTTTGCTTCTGGTATTGCACAAGTAAATCCTGAAAAGGTGTCTACTACAACATGGATAAAAGACAGACAATAAAAGATTTATAATCAGTCATACCCATTTGCTAAATTTCATTGTGCTCAAACCATAAGGGTTCTTGCCTGGAGGGAGTGTAGGAGTGTGGAAAGGAAAGCAAGCCGTATAGGCTTTTACTATGTTCCTAGCTTCCTCTTTTGTTATGCCATATTGCAAACATAAAGCTCACGCAGCCCGATGATATTTAGAATGACATTCTTGGGCTGCCTGAAATAAAGGGGTATTGGCCAACATAGTTAGAAGGCTATCTGCCTCTGAATTACCATCCCTAGAAGTCCACTATGAGAATGGACATGCAAGATATAAATCTTACCTAGATGCTTTCTCACTTGCTCTTGAAGTTCCTTAAAGAACTGATATATATTAGAGACTACAAATTTTATTTGGCCTGTGGCAATTCTTTGTACCACACTTACTGCACAGGCCAAATAAGATATTATATTTACAACTCCGGATAAGAAGTAAGAGAGAGAATGATTGCATACAATTCATTCTGCTGAGTGGACTGAAAAGGAGTTCTGACTACTCTCTTTATAGTTAGATCATGAGAGTACACAGCACAAATATTATGTTTGGATGCACCTGTAAAGATAGTTGGTCCTTTAAGAGGAACCTTAGAAACCTTTTCTTCAAGAATCCCTCACCAATTATGTAATAATCTGGTTATCTTTAATGGAGACCCGTGTGTAAAATTTGGAGCTGTAGCCAATAAAATTTGCTTCTCTGGGATGGTTTCACAGCATACATTAATTTGTGCATTAGTATAAAAAGTGTATATTGTCAGGTCTTATCCCAGATAATTGTCCTACTTGCTTAATGACCTTTAAAAAAATTCTAGGTACAAGCTGGGTACCTAGGTACTGGGTAAGGAATAAGGTTTTGTTCTGGTTGTGCTGGGAGGTTCACCCATTCTATCACACTGTCTCCTTGATGAAGGACTGCTGTGGGTGCCTCTTTTGTAGCCAAAACTGATATTTCCTAGGGTTTTTGAGTGACTCTTTCAACCACATTAGATAAAGCCAGTTCAACTTCTCTCAAAGCCTCTTGAGCTTCTTTTGTAAGCTAACATGGTGAGTTTAAAGCAGTGTCTCCCCTTAAAATGTCATATGGTTGTAATTGATAGGTAGTTAAGCCTAACAATGGACGCATCCATTGGATATCTCCTATCAATTTCTGAAACTCATTTAAGGTGTTTAACTTCTTGTTCTTAAGGAAAATTTCTGTAAGCACTGTAAGCACCTAAGTATTGAAAATCAGCAGGTCTTTGAATTTTTTTCTGGAGCTATATGCAATTTGTAGTTCCTTAGTCTTTTATTGATATTCTTCTAACATTTGCTCCTCAGGTGCACACCCCAAGATATCATCCATGTAATGTAACATTTGGAAATGCTTTTCTTACTGGAGTAAGAGCAGCAGCAGCATACATTTGACACATAGTAGGGCTGTTTTTCATTCCCTGTGGCAAAACTGCTTATTCATATCTTTTATAAGACTCAGCTAATTTACCGCTGGGCACTGAAAAGGCAAATCTTTTCATATCCTCCTTATCTAGAGGGATAGAATAGAAACAACCTTTAATGTTCATAACCCAAAGAGGCCATTCTCTAGGCAATTGAGTAGGAGATGGAAGTCCAGGCTGAAGAGTTTCCATAGTTTCCTTCTGTTTTAGTTCTCTTAAATCAATCAACATCCTCCATTTTCCATATTTCTTTTTTACAACAAATACAGGGGAATTCCAAGGACTTAGAGAAGGTTGTAAGTGTCGTTGGTCAAGTTGCTCCTGTACTATATCTAATAAGGCCTGAATTTTATCTTTGGCTAAGTGTCACTATTCTATCCACACTGGTGTATCAGTTTTCCACTGAATAGGAACAGGTGAGAGTGTTGGCAGGACTTCAACAGCAGCCCTATCTAAAAAACTGAAGTACTTAATTGTAATCCTAATTATTGTAAAATGTCTTTTACCCACAGATTGATAGGGATCTTTTCAAATACAAATGGAGTAATAACTGTTTTGCCTTCAAATGTCCATCTCAAAGGGGCAACACTAACTTCAGCTTCTATTGATCCTCCTATGCTAGACATATAGGTATCTGCCTTAACCTTTAGCTTATGACTGAGTCAACTGGCACCTCTAATGACTATACAATCTGGCCCTGTGTCTACCAACTCTTCCAATGGTATGCCATTTACATAGATAGTGAACATAGGTCAATCAGTTGTAACAGCTGCAGTTCACAATATTCGGGATTCTGTTGCTGGGAGTCAGAATCTGGGCAGCTATCACCAGATTGCTTATTAGGAGTCTGTATCAGTAAACCTGATGCTACTACTTCTCCTGGTTGATAAGTCACACATTGCCTATCGATATTAGTGACTGGGATATTATCTACACATTCCCCAGTTTCCCACATCAGCGTATGGATAGACACCATTTTGTAAGTACTCTCAGGAGGTGAAATGATCAAGCCTACTGTGTGGGGAGGCAAAAGGTCTATAGACTGTACAGGGACAGATTTCACCTCTCCGGGGGATATCTCAGTAGTCCCAGCTGCATATAATTCTATTCTCCCCAAATGTAATCCCTTTCTCCCATCAGAATGCTTCTTGGCTGATTGGTCATGTCTGAATACTGAACTTCTAGGCACTCTCTCAGTGTAGCATCGGATGCCATCATGCCCCAAGTATTTTTTGCCTTGGGCTCCTCATCCCATTTCCCTGAATCAGTCTACATTCTGATGCCCAATGGAAGCCTCTGTTGCATTTTAGACATGGGATTTGGGGTCTTGTTCTCCCACCCTGTTTTCTCACTCTATCTTTATGCCAACATGGAGCTTTCAGATGCCCTACGTTATCACATTGAAAGCACTGAAGAGTCTCCCTGGAAGGACCTTGCCAAAAAAGGGTCCTGGGTTCCCACGTTCAGATCTCAGGAAGTCTGCATCTTAGCCTGGCTATAAAAGGTATTTGTGCCCACTGTGGCATAGCGTCTTATGATCTCATCTAAAGGAGCATCCTTGTGTAGTCCTAATATAGTTCTTCTACAAACCTCATTAGCATTTTCTTTAGCAAGTTGTCTTATCATAAATTCTGTTGCTGCATTTTCACCAATTGTTCTTGTGACAGCTATCTGCAGATGTCCCATAAAATCAGCAAAGGGTTCATTTGGATGTTGTGCTATTTTTATGAAGCCTTCCCCTCTGTCTTGTCTTCCTGGGAGGTTGCCCCATGCTTTGATAGCAGCAGAAGCAATTTGTTCATATGCTGCTATGGGGTAATTAATCTGTGCTGAAGTGTCTGCATAAGGACCTACACCTGTTTGTTGGTCACAGGTGATTGGTGAATTAACTCCAGTTTTCCTATTTTGTTGGGCTTGTATTCTACAGAGTTCACTATATTCAGAAAGCCACAACAAGTTTTGTCCAGGTTCTAAGCGTGTCCTTGCTATAGATTTCCATTCAATGGAGCTAAAACATCAAAAGCCAAATTCTCTAATAACATCTTAATATAAGATGATATAGACCCATAAAGAGTACAAGCCTTTTTCAGATCTTTGATAATTTCTAGATTAAAAGGAGTGTATCTTCTTTTTTCTTGACCTGAAGAGAGTTAAGCTCTTCAATCACAGGATAAGTTTCTATTCTCAAATCAGCTTTATCCTGCCCTTCTTCTTAGACTTTAAGTAGTGCCTTTTCTAATTGATGGGGAGGAGGGAGTGTTCCTGTGGGGGTGGTGCTAGTGATATCACTGTCCTTCCCACTCCTTCTGCTCCCTCCACCCATGAAGGTGAAATTGATGGGGGAGAGTCAAGAACCTGCTTAGTTTAGGCAGAGATGAAACTGAGCTGTGAGAGTGAGAATCACCACACCCTTTAAGCTCACTCTCCATGCCTTTCAGTTATTTTGTCAGTACTATCCCCCTCCTCCTCTTTTTTCTCCTCATGCTTCCTTGTCTGGTTGTTCTCCTTAAAGTTTTCTTTCTATCTTTCTTTCTTTTTTTTTTTTTTTTTTTTTTTTTTTTTTTTTTTTTTTTTTTTTTTTTTTTTTTTTTTTTTTTTTTTTTTTTTTTTTTAGAACTTGTGGGATTCTTTAAGGCCATTTGTATTATGTTGTATATATGGAATGTTTACTTAGAAATTGAATCAGGACCATTATCATTGTAATATTGTATTAGCTGCTCTCCTACTAATTTCCATTTATCTGTCTCCATTTCTTCTTCTTTGGAGAACCAAGGGGACATGCATTCTAACATTTCCAAAAGTCCACCAATCTACTCTCTAGTCACAAGCAAACCTTGCCTCTTTATTCCTCTAAGTATGCTTTCTATAGAGCTCCCTTAGGGTAGGGGTGGGAATGGCGAAGAATCCTTTCCTAATATTTGCCCCATTTCAGCTATAAAATGAAAGTTTCTAGTTTAGCCCTTAACAAAGTTCCCTTCTTGTCTATTTTAATATTCACCCTATTTCTAGGTCAGAGGGACTTCTTCACTAAAAATATGATTAAGTTGCATACAAAGTCCTAAATCCACATTGGGGAGGCAAATATAATGTCTGGGCTAGCTCTCTGGTGGGCCTCAGGATCAGCCAAAGTCAGGATCAGTCAAAGATCTTGGTCTTAAGGAGGAGAAGTGAAGGAGGCAGGCAAACTGCCACTTGGCTCAGTAAAGATGAATCCTGAATCTGGAATCTGGAGCCTGAGGTCTTCCTTCCTCGCTGTGCTGCAGTAGAGAGAGACTGACCCTCTCCCTCAGCCTTCCAATCCTTGCCTCTGATTACCTCACCACACCACATTCAGTCAGTACTGATCAGAAAGCTATCACATCACCCTATCATCTAAATATATGCTTATAGAATCATTATCTCACATTGAGTAGGTATTTAGCCTTAAGCACTCTGCTGTCTTAGATTCAAGTACACCTTTTCAGAGTTTCATCCCTCTACATTTCTCCTCTCTCTCTCTCTCTCTTCTCTCTTTGTGTTTTTGTCTCTCTGACTCTCTTCTCTGTCTTTCCCTTTGTCTCTGTCTCTCTCTCAGTATGTCTTTCTATTTCTTTTCTCTCTCTCTTTCTGTGTCTCTCAATCAGTATGTCTCTTTCCTCTCTCTTTTTTCCTGTCTCTCTGTCTCTCTGTTTGTCTCTCTTTCTCAGTATGTCTCTCTGTGCCTCTGATTCTGTTTCTGATTGTCTCTCTCTTTCTCTGTCTCTATCTGACTGTCTCTAACTCTGTGCCTCTGTCTCTGTCTCGCTCTGCATCTGTCTTGCTGACTCAGTCTCTATGTTTCTATGTCTCTCTCTCTGTCTGCTTACAGTATTAAACTGAAATATTTGTCTACCCTTAAAAAGCTTCCAAAAACTGCCATTACTCTCATTAGTTAAATATATTTCTCACTACTATTGAATATATACTCCCTGATTCAATCAGATCAGACTTGTAACTCTTTTCAAATACATTATTATCTCTATGCTTTGGCTTTTGTTGCTTCCCCAAATTGACATGCTTCCCTTATTCTTCTTTACCTAATCCTAGCTATTCTTCAGGGAGCAATTCTAGATTTGTGCACCTAATAAAACCTTCTAGATTATCCTGGATCCTATTGGTTCTCATTTTTCAGTAAAGCCCTTTGAACTTGGATTCAGAATTATTCAGTTTTCCACTTAATTATTTCCTAAGAAATTCATGCTTTATTTCCCTACGGAAAGATTCCAGTATTTCTGTCTTTCTGTGTTAGATATACTTCAGGCATACTTATTGGTTGATTCATAAATGGTGGAGGGGGGAAGGCTCGATACATGTAATGATAAATTTTCAGCACACTCTACCTGTCCCTGACTTCTTTGAAATCCCAGATGAAATCTCAACTTGTACAAGATATCCTAACTGCTCTCTCTTAATTACAGTGCCTTCCCTCTGTTGATTATCTTCATTTTACCCTGTATGTATCTTGTTTGTACCTAATTATTTGCTTGCTGTCTCCCCTATTTAGCTACAAGCTCCATGAGAGTTAGAAATGTGTCTTTCCAATCTTTGTATCGCCAATGGGACAGTACATGGTGTGTGTGTGTATAGATATATGTATATATATATATATATATATATATATATATATATATATATATAATCTTAATAAATGCTTGTTTACTGATTGACACAGAAAAGATGTCATGAGATGGAAAAGTAAGTGAGTGGTAGGACTTCTAATTTCTGAACTTTGAAGAAATAATATGTTAATAGATTTAGAACTAGATTGGATTACAGAGATCAGAGTTTAGTCTGAGGAACTCATGAGGAAACTGAGTTTTGATGAGGCTATTTGCTTATGGCTACACAACTTGTAAATATGTGAAACATGCTATAAAACTAGATCCTCCTAATTCCAAGTCCAGAGCACTAGCCACTAAACTACACTTTTTTACATGATGGGGTAGGGAGAAAATAAGGATGTAATAATTTATCCTAATCAGGGAATCTTTTGTGAATGAAAATCCAATGTTACATAGAATGAAAGAAATATGTTAAGAGTTCTATTGTCTCTAAGGCTTGGGCAAGTGATTATATTTACATGTAATTTCATATACTTTAAATATTAAATTATTCACTTCAATATTTATTGAGCCCCTACTTGGTGAACAACTTAATATTAAGCTATGCAATTTTTAGTTTGGATTATATATTGTGCTATCAATACAGAGTGACACAAAAATAACAGGCTTAGATTTTGAATGTTAAAGACTATAAATTGACCCTGCTTCCCATTTTACAGATAAGGAAACAGAGGACAAGGGAGATTAAGTTGCATTTTTATGATCACACAGATTTATTGAGTACTAATTGTATCTATAGTAATGTACTTCCAACTGGTTGATATAAAAATTAATATAACAACTCTTGATCTCAAAATACACATATCTAATGGGGAAAATAAAAAAAATAATTTTAAATTATAATAAGAACTTTAAAATGTTCTCCAAAAACTTGAAGAAAGAAGATATCATTACTGACTTGAGGGATGTGATAAATTCTGTAAAGTAGACCTTGATTCTAATTTCAGTCTGCCACTATCTATTATTACCTTGCACAAGTTATTAACATTTTTAAGCCTCAGCTTCCTGATTTATAAAATTTATAAATATTGCTCAGCTTTATTTTAGTTTTAAAATTCTATTGTTCTATAGATTTGTGATAGGTAAGGCCATGAGAATGGATGAAAACACCAAGGAAAAAGATATAGAACAAAAAGGAAAGAGAGCTTGTGACAGGAACTGAAAGAATGATTTCATTTAGAGAATAGAAAAAAAAAATAAAATGATCTTGGGAGGCTCAAGATACAACAAATATGTCTGAGACTTAGGAGGAAAACCAAGAATATAACTATAATGGAGAGACAAAGGAATTGAGACTATCATAGAGGAAAAGATAATGAACCATGATAAATAGAGAAATCAGGAAGGATTGAAGAAGAGCCAAGGAAAGTCCATTTAAGAAGAAATTAGAGATCACAGGAGTCCTTAAGTACAGCCTCTATTTTATTAATCAAGAAAAAAATGTCATTTTTCTTCCTCATCAAATATAATTATTTTGCAAACATAAAGTTCTGTTGTCCATACAGGTCTTACTATGAAGCTTTATTTATTTATTTTTTAAATTCACTTCTCTTAGGGCATTGTACTTCTTTAAAAAAAAAAAAATCAGCCATATAAGAATCATATTCTATTATCCTTTAACATTCTAACAGACTAATCAGAGCTTTGAGAATTTTAATTTTTAGTCCTCTGGAAATTCAAGAGTCTCATTATGAATATTGATTTTGTCAGACTCATTTGCTGAATGTGACATGACTGATCACAGCAGCTTATTTATTATCCATTTTCTATGTTAAGAATGTTGGGATTTACTCTCAAATGATTTGGCATACTCTTAATCAATCTGTTTGGGTTATCTCTCATAAGACCATATTTATTTTAGAATTTATATTTGAGCCTGAGGAAAAGAACAATTTTATATTTGAGTTTGGGGCTTTTTTTGTACAGAATATGGCACGGAATGATCATGAATATTTTGCAACTTTGAATATGTCATTAACTAAAATGTCTAACAATGGATGATTTATCTAACTTTTTATTGTGTATTTCACAAAAGAATAGAAAGGTATATTTCATGTCAGGAAAATAGCTCACTAAAAAAATCACCAGTTGGCACTACTTGGTATTCTTTTAGTTAGTACTTCAGTGTAATGTTGAAACATTAAAAGACTTGCATTATACATACATACATATTAAAAACAAAGCAAATAAAACACTGGATCATGTCCCATTGTGGAACAGAAGAATAACACTTCATGAAACAATATCCTGGTTATATCTTTTATGGCAACTTTGTACACTTATTCCTATATTTAAAGTATTGGATGAGTTTGAGTTTCTATTGTGATATGAAAAGTATTGAATTACATTGTAATTTATCTTGGAGAAATAAACAGAATAAGTTTCCAAGATGGTTGCCAGAGTCTGATTTTAATAAGTTTCCAGAGATTGGCAGCCTTGAGTGATCCTCCTCACTGCTCTTGTCTTAATATCCCTAACCAAACCTCCTCTATTATTGGACCATGAAATTTCCTGACATGTTTGTATAACACATAGACCCTTTCCTTCTTAGAAACAGCCCTACCTCAAGGCAAGCTGACTCTGCCTTGCTGTGTATTAGCTATTTTACTGAATATGATTTATAGTGAATTGTAAGACCAGCTGCAGCAGCTAGTGTTCCTCAGTGTCTCTTTTTTGCTTCTCATCATTTCAAAAATTTTGCTTCTGAAGATGGAGGACTTCAGAGTACTGGGATTATTGATGGGCAATATTCTTAGATTTAGTGAGACTTAACTAAATGCAAAAGATGATTCCCTTATCTGCCCCTCTAATTGATAATGCATTTTCTTCAAATATATTTTGTGGGTTTTTTTGTACGACAACTTCTGTTTTATGAATAGCCAAATATATTTTCTTTGTTTCACATTATGATATACTAATTAATATTGGATTATGAAAGCTGCCTTAAAAATCTGTCCCTTTATACCAGGTTCATCGTATATTCCTTCCATTTTGGTAATCTTTCTGGGCTGGCCAGAATGAAAAGCTTTCTTGCTTTATTCTTGACCGATTCTTAATTTGATACACATCATATCTCTTAAGTTGTACCAAAATTCCTCCACATTTATTAATGTATTTCATGAAATAGTACACCTTTTTTATTCTTGAAAATAGAAGTTCAAATAAGCCATTACCTATATGATATGCTCACCATTTCCTTGATATTTTCACATTAATTTTTATTCTGGGTGACTCAAAGGATACAATATAATACCTGAAGGTTTTAAACCTGCATTCTAATACTGACTCTGGGATTTCTACTGCCTTGGTGAAAGTGGATAATTCTTTAAACTGGGAAACTGATCCTCAGTTTTCTTGCCTGTAAAATAATTTTTATAGCTTTCATCTGTGATTTTCAGCTTCTAGTTCATATTCAGATTTATATAATTTAAGTTCATTTTGCTAGTAGTCATGTTAATTTTTTGTACGGACATTTTATTTTTATAGTTCTCTATTTGGGCCATTTGTGAAATATACCATTTGTTAATACCTGATTGTTTCCAACTTCATCAACGACAACTTCATTCATGGATAACAAAGTTCAATAGATGGGTAAGATGCTATATAAAGGTTGAGAATTAGTAATGTTCTTTTGGCTGCCTTTTCAGGTTGAGGTTTCTCTTCCCCCTCCTCCCCCATGCCTTTGATATCTCTTTCTTTGAGTATATTGATCCCCCAGTGACTTCATATTCGTATCCTCACCAGCACAGATCTCATCTATATTTATGTAATCTAATCCAGCAGGTTTTCCCATATTTGCTCTCCTTGGGGCTATTTCTACCGGCCATGTGTCCATAATTAAGAAGTTGATAATCCTTTTCTATTCTCCCCTGGTCAGACTATATCTGCTTATTAGGTTCAGTTCTGAGAGTCATCTTTATTGATAAGCTATAGAGCATCCAGAGGAAGGCAGTCAACATAATGAAAGGGTCTCATATGACTTTCATTCAAACATAGATTGAAAAAGCTGCATCTATTCAGCCAGCAAAAAAGGAAATGTAAATGAAGATTTTTTTTTCTTTCTTTCTCCTTAGCCCCAGAAAGCAGAACTAGTAACAATGGGCAGACATTTCCAAGAAACACATTTTGGTTCAATGTGCTTGAGAGAAATTAATGATTAGTTTCTATAAAATGAAATGGACTTATTTTAGAAAAAGTAGTTTGCTCCTCACTGGATATCCTCACTTGCTGGCTGGATGACTATTTTTTTGGCTATGTTCTAGAGAAGTGGTTTCAAGCTAAAATGGAAACAACTATTTTAGTTGGGCCTCATTTTGACTTAGAAAACTATACATCATTATATATGTTCCATTTTGTTTTTAATTTGTTTTATTAAATATTTCCCCAATTAAATTTTAATTTTGTTCAAACTGCACTGGACCTGGCTGTGTATATGATATCTCTGTTCTAGAGGAGGTGGGATTTCTCAGTCAGATAGAGAGTACTTTACTTTAAATCTGAGGAACTTTTCATTCAGAGATTTTGTAATCCAAATTTGAATGCATTCTTCTTTTCCAGAAAATGTTCAGTTTTGCTTGATATCCACTTTAAGCCATGCAAGGTAGAATACATCTGTAATCCATATTGTTACGAGAATTCAAGTCTTGTGCATTGGTAGAATTCAGAATATCCTTGAACTATAGTAGTACTAAAAACAATCATATTTACAGAAAATTTGGCAATTAATATAGTGAGCCAAGTTGCTTATGGAGAGAGTACTGAGAGGAAAGCTGAAATTCAGTTCTCTTCAAACTGTGCATTGTAAATTATTTTTACTACGTCACCTAATTTTCTATTCGCAGTCAATAAAATATCACCTACAAACAAATTTGTCTGGAAGACTGTGACATCTAGGAAAGTTCACTTCTATGTAGATTTCTAGACAAAATCCTTTATTCACCATACTTGTAAAAATCTTTGCTAAATACACATACATATACATATACTTACATATATAGAAATATTTATATGTGTGTATATATGCATGCATACAAATAGATATACATAAAGTCTTTTATTTCTTACTTAATACTTGCTTATTACAAGATCAAGGAAAGAAATTATTTCCTTGGGTGCAGCCATAAAGTAATTGCAAAAGATCTTAACATACAAATGGAAGAAACTTTAAAGGAAAGGAGTCATTTTTCTCAGTAACATTTTATTTTTTCAAGTACATGTAAAGGTAGTTTTCAAAATTCATTTCTATAAGATTTTGTGTTCCAAATTTTTTCTTCATCCCTCCTTCTTACTCATTTCCAAGACAGCAAGCAATCTGATATAGATTAAAAATGTACAATCCTTCCATACATATTTCCATATTTGTCATGTTGTACAAGAAAAATCAAACTAAAAGAGAAACAAAAAAGCAAACAAGTAAATGAAAAAGGTGAAAACACTATTCTACACTCAGTCTCCACAGTTCTCTCTATTCAGATAGTATTTTCTATCCCAAGTCTATTGAAATTATTTAGGAAGTGAATATTTTATTGTATAAAATTGTTTCTTTTGTTAAACAAAACCTAATAATTAATTTTCTCTCTCAGAAGTATTTTATGGTTGAAATTATTCTTTAAGTTCTTTCAGGTGAGTTATGTTGCTGTTGTTTTCCATTTGGAAAGGAGTTTAAGTATGACATAGTTTGTGATTTTTTTTTTTAATTTCCTTGATGTATATAATTAAATTTTTCTAAGAAATTTCTCTAAGTAATAATTTCAGTTAATATATTTCCTTTCAAACAAAAGGTCAAGAATTTCAAGGGAATTAATGAAAAAAAAAATAAAATGAAGGTGGCTTAGCTGTACCAGATCTAAAATTATATTACAGAGCAACAGTTACCAAAACCATTTGGTATTGGCTAAGGAATAGATTAGTTGATCAGTGGAATAGGTTAGGTTCAAGGGATAAAACAGTCAACAACTATAGCAACCTAGTCTTTGACAAATCCAAAGACCCCAGCTTTTGGGATAAGAACTTACTGTTTGATAAAAATTGCTGGGAAAATTGGAAACTAATATGGCAGAAACTAGGCATTGAACCACACTTAACACCGTACACCAAGATAAGGTCAAAATGGGTTCATGACCTAGGCATAAAGAATGAAATTATTAATAAATTAGAGGAACATAGGATAGTTTACCTCTCAGACCTGTGGAAGGGGAAGGACTTTATGACCAAAGCAGAACTAGAGATCATTACTGATCACAAAATAGAAAATTTCGATTATACCAAACTGAAAAGTTTTTGTACAAACAAAACTAATGCAGACAAGATTAGAAGGGAAGCAATAAACTGGGAAAATATTTTTACAGTCAAAGGTTCTGATAAAGGCCTCATTTCCAAAATATATAGAGAATTAACTCTAATTTATAAAAAATCAAGCCATTCTCCAATTGAAAAATGGTCAAAGGATATGAACAGACAATTCTCAGATGAAGAAATTGAAACTATTTCTAGTCATATGAAAAGATGCTCCAAGTCATTATTAATCAGAGAAATGCAAATTAAGACAACTCTAAGATACCACTACACACCTGTCAGATTGGCTAAGATGACAGGAAAAAATAATGATGATTGTTGGAGGGGATGCGGGAAAACTGGGACATTGATGCATTGTTGGTGGAGTTGTGAACGAATCCAACCATTTTGGAGAGTAGTTTGGAACTATGCTCAAAAAGTTATCAAACTGTGCATACCCTTTGATCCAGCAGTGTTACTACTGGGATTATATCCCAAAGAGATTATAAAGAAGGGAAAGGGACCTGTATGTGCACGAATGTTTGTGGCAGCCCTTTTTGTAGTGGCTAGAAACTGGAAACTGAATGGATGTCCATCAGTTGGAGAATGGCTGAATAAATTGTGGTATATGAATATTATGGAATATTACTGTTCTGTAAGAAATGACCAACAGGATGATTTCAGAAAGGCCTGGAGAGACTTACACGAACTGATGCTGAGTGAAATGAGCAACCAGGAGATCATTATATACTTCAACAACAATACTATATGATGACCAGTTCTGATGGACCTGGCCATCCTCAGCAATGAGATCAACCAAATCATTTCCAATGGAGCAGTAATGACCTGAACCAGCTATGCCCAGCGAAAGAACTCTGGGAGATGACTAAAAACTATTACATTGAATTCCTAATTCCTATATTTATGCCCACCTGCATTTTTGATTTCCTTCACAAGCTAATTGTACAATATTTCAGAATCTGATTCTTTTTGTACAGCAAAATAACGTTTTGGTCATGTATACTTATTGTGTATCTAATTTATATTTTAATATATTTAACATCTACTGGTTATCCTGCCATCTGGGGGAGGGGGTGGGGGGTAAGAGGTGAAAAATTGGAACAAGAGGTTTGGCAATTGTTAATGCTGTAAAGTTACCCATGCATATAACCTGTAAATAAAAGGCTATTAAATAAAAAAAAAAAAAAAAACTATGCTCAAAAAGTTATCAAACTGTGCATACCCTTTGATCCAGCAGTGTTACTACTGGGATTATATCCCAAAGAGATTATAAAGAAGGGAAAGGGACCTGTATGTGCACGAATGTTTGTGGCAGCCCTTTTTGTAGTGGCTAGAAACTGGAAACTGAATGGATGTCCATCAGTTGGAGAATGGCTGAATAAATTGTGGTATATGAATATTATGGAATATTACTGTTCTGTAAGAAATGACCAACAGGATGATTTCAGAAAGGCCTGGAGAGACTTACACGAACTGATGCTGAGTGAAATGAGCAACCAGGAGATCATTATATACTTCAACAACAATACTATATGATGACCAGTTCTGATGGACCTGGCCATCCTCAGCAATGAGATCAACCAAATCATTTCCAATGGAGCAGTAATGACCTGAACCAGCTATGCCCAGCGAAAGAACTCTGGGAGATGACTAAAAACTATTACATTGAATTCCTAATTCCTATATTTATGCCCACCTGCATTTTTGATTTCCTTCACAAGCTAATTGTACAATATTTCAGAATCTGATTCTTTTTGTACAGCAAAATAACGTTTTGGTCATGTATACTTATTGTGTATCTAATTTATATTTTAATATATTTAACATCTACTGGTTATCCTGCCATCTGGGGGAGGGGGTGGGGGGTAAGAGGTGAAAAATTGGAACAAGAGGTTTGGCAATTGTTAATGCTGTAAAGTTACCCATGCATATAACCTGTAAATAAAAGGCTATTAAATATATATTTCCTTTCATCTATTTCACATTTTTTCAATATTAAATGTTTAAAAGTCAATTGAGTCAAAATGACACAAATATCCATCCTGTCATCCTTACTCTGATTATCGATGAAGCAGAAACAATCTATTGGGTCTGTTATAAAATCATTCACCTGCTACAGAGTTAAGCATTTGTGTATATCTGTGTGATTTAAGCCATCTTTTGAGATACTATAATACACTGAAATCACTAACCATTAGAATAAACAACAGTTATCAAATGGTATTATTTAAGGCAGTATCTCATGGATACTCATGGACTCATGGAACTCTCATGGAAACCTGAAAAGTTATCAGTCCTAAGTACCATGCTCTCTTAATTACATTCCTGAAGCTTTCCTCATGTTGTTAAGGACTAGCTATTTTTTTAAGGGGTAAAAGAAATATGGCAATTTTATTTCCCAAAGCAAAAATATAAACCCAATAGTTTCCCTCTACCTAAACATTTTTAATAGCATAAAGTGATTGCAATGAGCTTTAAAATATCTTTTTTTATCCTCACAACCCCCATGGTATGTAGGTGACATTATTATCCACCATTCATTCAAGAATTTTAATCATTCCACTCCAGAATAATCCTTATCATTTGAATTAATGTCATTTTATGCAACACTGAATAATACATAATTTATTTTCTAAACTCCTTAGAGATTTCATATTATTAAAATCTTCAGTGTATGTTAGAAAAATATATTAACTTGTGGATCCATTGTGACAACACTTTTACAAATGGATACTGATCAATTATTCTCAATTTAATGACCTCACAATGAATAAATGTTCATAATTTAGTCATTCTAAAACAGTATCCAATTTGAATGGTAAAGACAAAAATCAGGATGGCTTTTTTTTAAAACCAATTTTTTCAAGTTTGTATTTTTAAGACTTAGGAAACATTTTAATGACCTGATTACTGAAAACACTCCCTCAAAAGTAATAAATGATGTCTGAAAAATCAAATCCAAAAAGTCTTTTCTCAGTCCTAATGCTCTTTAACCTCTCTTCACTTTTTGAGTCTGTTAAACTTATCCTTTAATTGTATACTCTTACCTTTGTTGCAAAGGTTCCATCTTCTAATGCTTCCCCTCATCCCTAATCTCTTGTTTTCTGTTTCCTATGAGGTGTCTTTAAACTCTTTCCAATCTCTTAATATAGTGGTTCTCCAACAGCCTGCCTTTATACCTCGAAATAAAATATTTCTTAACAGTCACAGCCAAATTATATTAGAATCAACAGGGACCTTAGATAAATTTTAGTCTAATCCCCCTATTTTTTCAGATATAAAAATTACAGCCTATGGAGGAGAATTCACTTATCAAACATCATCCAGGAAATAAGCATCAGAGAGAGCATTTTTTTCATTACACTACACAATCTTATTCAGCGAAGAGTTTCAATAGTTATAACCTATTACTTCCCTAGTATTACTTCCTTTATTATAAATAATAAACTCAATATTTTACTCAAACTGGATGAAGCCAAAAACAGAAACAAAAACAAAACCTCCTACTCAGTTTTATTTTATTAATGCCTATTGTCCTCTAGATGCTGCATGACCAAAAAAAAAAAAAAAAAAAAAAAAAAAAAAAAAAAAAAAAAAAAAACACAAAAAAAACAAACTTTCTAAATTCTTCTGATTGAATCAATTCAATCAGAGGTATTTATTTAGATATTTTGGGAAATTCATATCAAATTTTCTGATGCATTTAAAACTTATTTTTAAAAAAACAACATAAATCAATGTTCAAAAATGCATATTATATGCCTTCTATTTATGAAACCTAAATGTCTGAGTGGATGAGAAATGTGTATCAAGCATGTAAAAAAATGGCAATGAACAAATTGTTGAAAAATTTTAACACTGTCTTTCTGACGAGTTATTTAAATTATGATTTAAATTGATTTTATTTATCTTAAATAAAAATCCATTCAAATATGAGTCTCTATTACCAAATGTCTTTGTTTCATATTTATTCTCTTCTGTTAATGAATTAGGCTGCACATTCAAAATGCTCCCCTGCTGATGGAAATCTATTATTTCACACCAGTTTACAAGATAACAAAAACTGGCAAAGGGCACAATCAAAACAATAGCAACAATGTTTCATACAGGTAGGTATTTTTGAAACATATTTCATGTATTTCCATTAGAATTGTCCTAAGACTCTGAGCCCCGAAATGAAGGAAACCACATCTCTTCCCTGTAAGTTGTCCCATATAGTATCAGGAAGGCACAAGGACTGTTTTAATGGAATTTGAAGGAGTTTCCCTATTCTAAGTTGAAGTCAAAAGGAAGGATCAATTCAAGAGAGAAAAAAACAGAGAGAACATAAAAAAGTTAATTTTATTGAGATTAAATAGTTACAATAAGATGGCACTTAAGGATAATAAAAAGAACTCTGATGACAATGGTGGAAGAAGGCACCAAAACCTTTAATGTCTGATGATTTTTTAAATGAATATTATCTGGATCAAGCAAAATTAGGTAAGGGATGATGAGTAGGAGTAGAGAGTAATAGAGTCTGGAGTTTGGACCTGATGTGAAGATCAAGATTCAGAGGTTGGCACTGATTTATTCTAGGAAAGGTGTATGTGGGGGATTGGTAGGAGGATATTTGGGGAACTATCAGCTGATATTAATCATCCCCAATAGTGGGAATAGGAACTTTCAGGCAATTTTAAAGTTTTATTTTATTAGAGAGTCAGAAGATTTGAGCTTCTCCCATAGCTTTTTTCATGGAGAACATGGAGCAGTATTATAACTAGATTCAATCTGTACAGCTTCAAAGAAAATTAAAGGAGACACTACTTACCCTGATAACCAAAAGGTCAGAGTACTTTGGAATAATATCAATAATGGAAAGAGTGAAGAAAAAAAAGCAAAACAAAACAAAACAAAACAAAAAACCCTTAACTCCCTCAAATTTACCTTTAGCTCTTCTAAGAAGTGTTATTATAAAACTAAACAAAGCCTCTCAATCTCTTTCTCCAGTTCATAATTATCACACCCTTTCTTAAAGTTTCTTGCTAGGCCCTCTTCTATTATTTATCTATAAGCTTTTTATTGATAATCTCAGCAGTCCCTATGGTTGTGATGAGGTTTGGCACAGGGCAGAGAGTGTGGGAACTCCTTCTGGTCGGCACAGATCCAACATGAAAGAATTCATAAACCCAAAAAATTAGACTGGCCAAAAGAAGTTTATTGGCACTGAGAAGTCACCTTTTTGCTAGGAGGCTGACAGTGGCAAGATCTAACAGAGAAGTAAAGGTTTAGCAGAGAAATCCTGGCAGAGAGAGAGAGATAAAGAGGGATATTAACACTGAGAAGAAGGTGTCTTCTCAGCAGGCAGGGTCCTTGTAGGCAGCTATGCCAAGGAGAGAGAAGGGTTCCTTGGCCTGGTATGGTCCTGATTTTGGACCTCTGCAAAGAAATGAGCCCCAAAGTTGCCCTTTAAAAGAGATCTGAATTGAATAAGATTACTGCCTCCAGGCCTAGATTTCCAGTAGAAGGAGACCACTTACTGGGAGTGGTTCTGAGCCAATTTTCAGTTCAATAGATGTATCAAGTTCAGATCTCCAGCCTGGACTAAATAGGAGTGGTCCTGAACTCAACTCAATAGTGGGAGTAGCTAGTCCCACCAAGATAACAGAATGAAATCACTTTATCTTGATTCCCTGAGGCAAGTCTGTCCCAGAGAAGAGTTTCTCCAGAGTACAAGGAGAGACCCTCAAGAGCTTCCCCCAAAGTCAGAGAACAGCTTCAAGGTTCACCCCATCAGTTAAAACATTAATTTCACTTTGGATATATTTAGTCATGGTCTACCTCACCTGAGCTTTATTCCCATATAATCGATTTCCTACTGGACATTTCAAACTCAGTGTCTTAGATAAGTTCTAAATTCAATTTGTCTAAAATTGACCTCAATATCTTTTTCCCTAAACCTTCCTTTCTTCAAACTATTTTCATTGTTAGTCCCATCACCCTTCCAATTTCCCAAAATGATCTTTTCTTTCATTACCCTGAACTCCTCAGTCTCTCTTAATCCATATATTTAATCAACTGCTTAATCCTTCAGTTGCTATTTTCATATCTTTTGCATCTCACCCTTTATCTGGATTATAGTATCTAGTGAATACTAGACATGTTCTAGTATTCACCTTTATAAATGTCCAAGTACTCATCACCAATTGACAGGGCTCTTTCAACACCCTGCAAGTTGATATCTCTTTGTCAAGCCTCTTCCCCACTCCAGCCTATTATAATTACTGATATGTGCCCTCTCCCTCCCCCTATCCCCCCCCCAGTCAATTTCTTAAACAGAAATATCATGCGACTCCCTTAATCAATGAATTCTAATAACTTTCTATTATGTGTAGGAAAAATTCAAAGTCTTTTATTTACTTTTTAAAGTACAACAAAATCTTGCCTCAAATTATCTTTCCAACCTCATTCGAGATCACTCCCTTTCCCCTGCTGTATGATTTTTTCCAAACTATTCTCTTGGTTTCTTATTTACAACATTAAGCCTCTTCTTCTTCTTATCTTTCAATTAGCCATCCTCTATGAGTAAGAATATATTTCTCGTTACTACCATCTCATAAATTCCTTCCCTTTAAAAAAAAATGTAGTTCAATATGCCCAAAGGACTATCAAAATGTGCATATTCTTTGATCCAGCAGTGTTTCTACTGGACTTATATCCCAAAGAGATCATAAAAAAGGGAAAGGGATCTACATGTGCAAAAATGTGGCAGCCCTTTGTGTAATGGGTAGAAACTGGAAACTGAGTGGATGTCCATTAGTTGGATAATGGCTGAATAAGTTATAGTATATGAATGTTATGGAATATTATTGTTTTATTAGAAATGATCAGCAGGATTATTTCAGAGAGGCTTAGTGAGACTTACATGATCTGATGCTAAGTGAAATAAGCAGAACCAGGAGAACATTATATAGGGCAACAGAAAGATTATACAATGATCAACTCTGATGGACTTGGCTCTTTTCAACAGTGATGTGATTCAGGCCAGTTTAAGTGGACTTATGAGGAAGAGAGCCATCTGCATCCAGAGAGAGGACTGTGAGAACTGAATGTGAATCACAACATAGTATTTTCAACATTTTTATTGTTATTTGCTTGCTTTTTTCTTTTCTCATGTTTTTCCTTTTTGATCTGATTTTTCTTGTGTAGTATGATAACTGTGGATATATGCATAGAAGAATTGCACATGTTTTACATTTATTGTATTAATTGATGTCTAGAGAAGAGAATGGGGAAAAGGAAGGAGAAAATGTGGAGCACAAGATTTTGCAAGGATGAATTTTAAAAATATCTTAACGTGATTTTCAAAAATTAAAAGCTATTATTAAAACATAAATAAATAAAAATGTAATTCAAATAACTTCTTCTTTGTGAAATCTTTCCTTATTCTCCAACTGCACATTACCACTTTGCTAAATTAACTTGGATTTAACTATTGTGTGCATAGACACACACATCCATATATGTATATATAACTATTATATGTCAATCAATATATTAATATAAAAATAGTTATATTGCAATTATATATTTATAGCTTACATAATTATATATATGTATGTGTATGTATATGTATGTATATACATTAAATGTATATACATTAAAAAATTTACACATAGCAGCTTTTTAAGAGTAGAGATGACTTTATCCTTGTGCTTGTATCCCTAGCAAATAACACACTTCTTGGAAAATAGCTGATTTAAAAAAAAAAAGATTGTTTGTGGTTTACATGGATACATCATTTCTTTCTTTTTTTTCTTTATTCTATGTTGTCTATCATTAAAATAATTTTCAATATAGAACCCAATCTGAATTTGCAGTAATGTTATAAAATATATCTTTATAAGAATAGTCATTTTTCATTACTCTAGGACTACTATTGTGGTCATAGATTTCCTCTGGAGAAGTAATTCCTTTCTCACTTCTAATCTACAGGAGCCTCACTCATTATTTTCTTTACTTTGCAAGACAGCCAATTAAGGTTGATTTATAAACAAATATTTGCATGTCTGTCATCTATTGAATCTTATTTCTTTTGACTCTGAATGGGAAAAATTGGTGACACATAATGATACTCTGTTAGTGGGAGCAATTAAAATGTTCCAGTAGCTGTGTTTCTTATGTGATCTTGATCTATTATTGTCATTTGAAGGATAGATGTGTCCCCAGAGTTCAGCTTGGTTCTCTTATTTCACCCATGGCAGCTAATATTAATATAAACAGACTTAGAAAGGTTTTAGATTTTTTTTTCTAGCTCTGACTGAATTGTTCTGTGCTTTGCATATTCAGGACCCCAAATATTGTTAATGTCTAAGGCATTAATCAAAAGAATAAAGGAAATGTGAGTGGTACATTTTTTTTTGCTACATTAGAAAAAAAGGATTGATACAATTTGACAATTTATTTTTCACATTTAATATTATTTATATTTCATTAACATATGTACTTGGGAAGCAAGGTAGAAGTATATATAGTATATGGTAAATCATGTATTTGTATATAGCAATTGTATATAGTAAAATCTCATATTTTAAAAAGAGGATTTTTTCCCTATTTTGCTCAAAAATACTGAATTTATTATTACCAAGTACACTGCTAGTTTATTTTTCATCTACTGAACTACTGATTCGATTTCTGATTTGTTTTTTAAAGCATGAAATACCATATGTTTGCTGTTCTCTGAGGATCTCTAAGTCTATAAGGAGCTGACTCAGTTCCGAGCTTGCAATGAAGAGGAAAGTTAGTTGCTGGGAGGTAGAAGCTAAAATGTATTTTGCATAGAACCATACAGACATTTACAAACACTATTCTCAATTCCTTTGTTGCAGAGCATACGCTACATACACCCCTATTTTTGATTTATATGCATGTACTTATGATATATTCACCAACAAAATATCCCTGTGCTACTAACAACTGGGATCACATAGCAGAATGCTGCAGTCATCACCTTTCTCTCTAGGTTTCTACTTGCTCTCAAGTGAAACTTTTTTCTCATTAAAGGTAACAGATGGCTACTGTTACCTGTGCTTATCCAGTTTATACTTCCATGAAGTTGTCACTTTCTCCCTGTAATTATATCTGTTATGTTTGTATTACATTAGTGGCTTGTTCCCTTGAGGTCTTACATGTGTATGTAAGTGATAGGCTGGCATTTGACCAAACTATTTAATAAAATCAAAAGAAAAGACTACAAGCAAATGTGCTTGCTGGCTTGAACCATTTATATATACTCATTGGCTATACTATTTATGCCAGTATAGTAAGAAATGACTTTGATGAGACCACAGGCTTGCTATTAATAATGATTGAAGCAATAGACATGTTTAGTTCCTGTCATCAATAGCTTATTTACTGCTTGTCAGTAACAAAGCTTGTATAATGTTAGTATTATTCAAACCAGAGGAAGCAAACTAGTCACATTGGAATATTCAATTGCTGAACATAAATGAAGCAAGGGAAAGGGAGATTAAAAAAAAAAAAACAAAAAAAACCAGAAGCTAGTATGCTAGTAATAGAGTCAAAAAATAAAGGTTTATTTATAAGGACTTAGGTATTAAAGATAGTGAGAATAGCATCAATAGTGACATGATGCTAAGATGCTTATGCTGTGAAAAAATACAAGAGTTCTTTCTACCTAAGGATCGAACTCTTAGAATATATAGTGGTTAAAATTAAGACATTCTTGGTGTATATCCCAAAGAAACCATAAATAAGGGAAAAGGACCTGCATGTGCAAAGAAATGTTTGTAGCAGCCCTTTTTGTAGTGAGTGGATGCCCATCAGTTGGGGAATGCCCGAGTAAGTTATGGTATATGAATGAAAGGGGATATTATTGTTCTATAAGAAACAGTCAGAAGGATGATTTCAGAAAGGCCTGGAGATACTTACATGAAGTAAAAGCTAAGTGAAAAAGAACATTTTACACTACAACAACAAGATTATATGATGATCAACCATGATGGACTCGGCTTTTTTCATCCATACGGTGATTCAAGGCAATTCCAATAGATTTGTGAGATGACTATAGAGAATGAATATGATCACAACATAGTATTTTCAACTTTGTTGTTCTTTGTTTGATTGCTTGCTTTTTTCTTTCTTATTTTCTCCTTTTTGATCATATTTTTCTTGTGTATCATGATAAATATGGAAATATCTTTAGAAGAACTGCACATGTTTAACCTATTTGCTCTGTAGAGGAAGGGGGGAGGTGGAGAGGGAGGAAGAAAAATTTGCAACACAAGGTTTTACAAGGATAAATTTTGAAAATTATCTTTGTATGCGTTTTGAAAAATAAAATGCTATTATTATTTTAAAATTTTTAAGAAGAAAGTGAACCAATCCTAATTGGTGAACCAATTAGGATTAAGTGACTTGCCCAGGGTCATACACCTAGTACCTGTTAAGTGTTTGAGACAAGTATTTGAACTCAGGTTTCCTGACTCCTGGGCCTTTGCTTCATCCACTGCACTATCTACCTGCCCCCTGGAATAATGTTTTTAAATGCATAAAATAAAATGGAACATGACAAAAGAAAGCAATTACATAGGAATATAGATAAAAAATACTTTAAAAGTTCTTAGAACTCAGGTTAAAATTCTTTAGAGAGGAAAGTTAAGCTTTTAACTAGAGATTAGTCTAAGCTTAGGGAGTTGAGGGATGGATGCTGGGTACAAGGAACTAAAATAGTCATTACAGTGTTCTCTTTGGAGGAAAAGAACATGTTTTTTTTTTTCCCCTTGAAAAACACTTGATCATGCCAAGGCTTATTAATTTTTAACGATGCTTCTGTGGACATCCAAACAAATGCTTTTTTATTAAGGATTATTCTAAAGCAAACACCATTCATTCTGAATTTTTTTCTTCTCTAGCTCCCAGTGCTTTATGGAGACATTTGACATTTTCTTTTTGTCTCATCCAAGTTGACCTGCTCATGAGTTTGTGTCGGTCTGTAAAGAGACTCAGCTATGCTACACATATGGATTGACCTTATTTATATAAAAGGAAAGATAGAAGTCGTGAACAATCTGATTGAAAGGGCTAAATCAGAAGATTTGTCATTATTCAAGAACTATGACTTCAAATGGATAAAAATATTAAGTGGTGAGTGATGTGAAGGAATTTTTAAGTTAACAGGAGCAGCTCTCAGAAGCTTTTTGTTTTAACAGGAGAAGCTCTCAGAAGCTTTTCTTTTTTAAAGTAAATATGGTAATAAACACTGTGTTTTACTCAAAAAAAAATCTTCCATATTCACTTGTTAGTCTCATTCCCTTGTTTTCCACTACTTTTTTTTTGCACATACCTTTACAGAAACATGTATCTTAATAAATATGCCATTTTCTAAGATTACATTTGTGTTTTGATAATTTGCTGGTACCTGAACATAACACCAGTAAAGGAGATACTTTAAAAAAGTTTCTTTTATTTTGTAAAATCTCCCATTTATCACTTATCCATATATTCATTCAACAAGCACTTATTAAGCACCTATTATGTGTTTAAGGCTAAAAATGAAATAGTCCCTGCTCTCAGGATGCTTATATTCTATTGGGTAGTAAAAACACTAACACAAATATTATGCACAAACATATACACAGAGACACTTAAAGCAATTTAAGGAGATATGCTAGCATCTAGAAAAGATCAGAATAGGCCATATCTTCCCTAAAGGAATATAAGCTTCATGAGCCTAGACAGTGGGTTTATGTATATTCCTTGGACAAAGTCTGGCATATAATAAGCATTAATGTTGTTTCCAATCAATAATAATAACTAATGGAAAGCTATTTAAGATTTTTCAAAGGACTTTATTTACTTCATCTCCTTTGAGTCTCACAACAATCCTATGAGATAGGTACCAAAGCTATTATTATTCCCACTTTACTACTAAGGAGTTTACGATTCAGAAAATTAATTACCCTTTCCAGGGACACACAGAGGCTAATTGTAAAAGATGAGATTAGAACTCAAGTCATCCTTACATGAGCTCATTATTCTATTAACTATAAAGTGTTAAATTTTCACCAAATTCCTTCTTCTATCCAAGTAAAGAGATTGGATTTTATGACCTCAAATATCAAATTTGTTTCTGAATCCATATTATTCTTTAGTTAAAGAAATTGAGATTATGAGAAGTTAAAAAACATGCCCATCATTATGTTGCTATTAAATATTTGAGACAGGATACATATCAATATCTATAAACTAGTTACAGTTGTCTATCCATGAAAAGGCAGGAGCTTCCAAGAAAAAAAGAAAACTACCTTTATGCTCATGTTTTTACAGTTTATACTAATATCAAGTCTGCTATAGAATTCTTTTCCAATTATAAACTAATACAGTATTATGTAGCTATGGCAAGAGCTAAAGATTTTGGGTTTTTGTTGTTGTTGTTGTTGTTGTTCAATGCCTGTGGCAGTAACCCACTCTACAATTTTGTGGGGAAAAAAGTGGAAAATAAGAAAACTCGCACTGTCACTATAGATTCCACATTACATTATATCACTTGCACTTGATTTTGTCATTATTGTTATTAAGATATCATCCTGACTCCCTGTCTCTAGTCTAATCAATAGGACAATTAGTTGCCTAGTATTTCAGATTGGTGTTAACCTTGAACTGAGGGGGTGATGAGAAGAAAAGCTGCCTTAGGAATTCAGGTACTTGTTTTTTATCACTATGAGACACTTCCCCCATTCCCATAAATGATACGTTTTTGTTGGAAAATTATACTATCATTGCATTATTTTGCCCATATTACACATAATGTATCTATAATTTGTTCACATTCAAGAAGCAACTATATCTGAAGTCTTAGAATTGATCCGAAGTGACATTACTACAAAGAAAGCTTTCTAGTTGACTTAATATAACCTAGCAATGGTACTACCTTTTCAGTGAGAAGTGAGCAAGAAGCCTTGATTTTTTTTTCAAGGTCCATGTTGCATGAGGCATTTGCTAAAAATGGTCTGATCTCTTCTTCCATATCTCAGAATGTATCTATGTTCTCACCCATACTCTTAATTCTCTCTTTAGTATTTGAACATAAGACAGACTTCTTTATCAGCAAGGTTAATTTTTCTTCTTGATCCCATACTGGATTATTTCCTTTAAAACCTTTTGTTACTGATCAGTCAGTAACAGATCTGTGTCTCTCTCTTGGTGTATACAAATACACACAAACACACACACACACACACACACACATACACACATACACACATGCACAAATAGCAATTTTTGGTCTTTACTGGCACCTTCATTTCTAATTATAAACAAATCCATATCTTTTCTACATTTTAAAAACCAGAAACAACCAAAGAAACAAAGCTTTTTTCATCCCACAATTCCCTCAAGTTCTAGCTCTACTTCCCTGATAAATTTCCAGAAATAGTTTATACTCACTGGTTCTATTTCCTTATCTGCTTCCACTGTTCTACTGAAAATGCACACCTCCTCCCCACTCCCCCCCCAGCCATGATTTCTTAAGAAGCAAATGAACCTCTCCTCAGTCCTAATTCTTTTTCAAATTTTTTTGCTGTCATTTGACACTGTTGGCTGTGGCAAATCCTCCCACTCCCACCTTTCCTTGAGAGCCACAACTCTTTTTGGATTTTGTGACAGTTCTTTTCTAATTTTCCTTGTGTCTGCCTGGCTACTCATTTAATGGCTTCCTTCGTAATCCCATTAAGGATTTTCTTGGCAAAGATACTGAAATCATTTTTCCTTTTCTTCTCCAGCTTATTTTCCAGAAGAATAAAATGAAATAAATAGGGTTAAGTGACTAGTCTAGGGTCACACAGCTTGTAAGTGTTTGTGATTGGATTGGAACTCAGGTCCTTTCACTGGGCTACCTTGTCTCGGTATCTTTCAGAATTACTTTACACTATTTCCCGTGATGTGTGTTCAATCAAAATTTAAACTAATAACTATTCTCTGACCTGTTCCTGCCTTCTCCCATCATTTTTGCATTCATAAGACAATCCCCATATCTAGAATACACTGCCTACATATATTCATTCATTTAAGTTCCTCTTCTCTTTCAATATCAAGTTCAGCAACAACATACTCCAAAAAGCATTGCCTGAACATATCAATGTAAACTGTTACCTTCTTCCACTCATTTTTTCTGAGAATGATGTGTCTTGTTATTTCCTTTAACTTTGTTCCTATATTATTTATAAAATTAGTGCAACTTGTTATATACCTTCTATTTAATTGTAAGTTATTTTATTTGATGTAAGCATATGAAATTTTTCATCATTCTAAAATCCACAACTGTTATAATGCTCTGCCCATAAAAGTCACTTAGTAAATTTTTAATTTAACTTAGTTTATTTAATTGTGTAGAAACATTTAAGGGCACATTTTTTTTTGATCTATTTGGTTCATCAAATAAAAATGAATCCAAATGTTTATAAGTTTCATAACAAACTTATATTCCAACAATCAAAACATTTCATCAATTATTTACAAGCCAGAACAGTACATTTTTTAAATAATGGGTCTACATTTCCCTCAGTAGAGTTTTAGCATTTTTGAGTCAGGGATTTGAGGCAAATGTTCACAGTCATGCTTTAATCACTCTAAAGCAAAAGACAAGGCTTAAAGTATGGCATAAATATTAAAGATAGACTGAATCAGATTGTGAAACAGGTTTTCAGTGCAATTTTCCTGGTTGATCAGAATCAAAACATTTCAACAACAGTAACCAGGCCTATTGAATTGTTAATAGTATGGGGTCATATCTATATCCACATGTGTGTATATATATATATATATATATATATATATATATATATATAAAACGTAAGCATGAACCCACATATATGTAGATATAATGCCTGATATATGTAGCTATAATACAATTTACATATGTAAATGTGTGTCTCATATATATGATATATACACATATACACATACATATATATGTACACAAACATCTCTGAAGGTACATTCACCTATTCATTTAATCATTTTTGCTCTAGTCATTAGTATTTGTCAACAACTATGGCGCTGGATCAATTTCAGTTCCTGTCTACTGTAATGGCATTTACTGAATCTATCACAGAAAGTATAGAAAACAGATGGACTAATAAATCCCAACATGTTGATAAACTGAGAATGGACATTTCTCCCAGGGTGAGCTGAATGCAGAAGGGCCATAAGAAGGTTCTTTTCTAGTCACCTGATATTAATCTTTCAACTATATTGCCTGAAGACTGGAAAGTCACAAAGTCTAGGAAGCAGACATTCTTCTCTAGCAGCTGTAAATGTGGAATTGGATCATATCACATTTCTCCATCCACTAATAAAGCACTAGACAGCCTCAAATCACTTGTCATTTAAAATTTGATGTTAGCTAAGAAAAGAAATGTGGTGAATGTTAGAGGGTACAATGATGCAAGTTCCTTTTGAGATCCTACAGGCTTATTTTTAAGACAAAATTTGTCCTGAGAAATTGTTGAAGAATTACTTTGATAGAAAAGACAAGGATAGAGATAAAAAAGAAAGGATAAACTCCTTTTGCTTTTTGCTCTCTGGAGCCATTGATGGTGCCTTAAGTCAAAAAGATCTGAGTTCAAAATGTCTTGGACATTTCCTCATTCTGTGCCTTAACTTGAATCATTTAACTTCTCAGTTTCTTCAATTAGAAATAGAAGGATAATAATAGAATCTAACTCCCAGATGTTTTTGTTTATGAGTATCAAATGAGATTGTAGTTATAAAATTGCTTAGCACAGTGCCTAGCACATATAAGGCACTGTATAAATATTTGTTTTCTTCCTTTTTCCTTCTCTTTGTTATTCAATTTGAAATGAGGGGGAAAAAAGACAAAATGAAGTCAATAACAGGGAGTTACCTCATTATAAGCTTACTCAATTTATTATTACAAACTGTTACAGATTAGTAAAAAAAAATTCAGTGAGTCATTATGAGAATATAAAAAAATATATTATTGTCTATGCTGAGAAGCACTACTCATCTTTATGCTGATGCTAGTTCTATGATGAATGTAATTTTTACAAAGAAGTATATAATATGTCTCTCTAGCCTGTAAGAAATAATTTTAGAAGGGCAGTAAATTAAGTTTCAAGTTAAATAAATTGTATTAGCTTAGGAAAGGCCTTAAATTACAAATTAGTCGTGAAAGTGCTTTTATTTAGAGGAATATAATGCAGTGATGAAAATTTTTCTTTTATTCCAAATACAAAAAAATCCAATAAAATCAGCTAATAAATTCATCGTGTGTACTGTATAACACAAAACCATTTCCTTTTAAAACAACCTTACATGTATTCTTTTTTTTACAAGATTTTTACATTTTAGTTGCAAATGTGATCTTTAAAATTGCTACTTTACATAATTCATTCAGTATTTTGGAAATTTCTATTATAAAATCAAGTCTAGAATGTTAATGCTAGAGGGATCTTGAAGATAGATCATTTAGAGAGTAAGGAATAGGAGCAAATAAACTTCTTAAAAAGACAGCATAAATATCTATTTCACAAAGCAGGTACCAAAAGAATTAACCAATGAACTGCTGAGCCACTTACAGTGACCTTTGAAAGAGCCCGGAGAAAAGGAAAAGTGCTGCAAGACTGGAAAACAAATACTCAAGTTTTCAAAAATATTTTCAAAGAAATACAGCTCAGTTATTTAGTTCCTGAAAAAATATTTAAAATAATATTAAAAAATGGTTAATGAATGTCTAGAAAAGCAAATGGAGATCACCAAGTGTCAGCAGGACTTCATCTACAACAGATTATTCAAAACTAACATCATTTCTTTGTTTACATAGTTATTAAATCAAGAGGCAACACACCAAAGTGGACAAAAGGCAAAGCTTGGAATCAGGAAGACAAATGTTTGAGACCTAACTCTAAATGTATTAGCTATGTAGCCATTCAGTATTTTGGAAAATTTCTATTATAAAATCAAGACTAGAATGTTAATGCTAGAGGGAATTTAAAGATTGATTATTTAGGGAGTAGGGAATAGGAACAAATAAACTTTTTTAAAAAACACTCAGCATAATAAATCAGTCTGATGAAGCAGATACCAAAAGAACTAGCCAATTAATGTCTGAGCCCTTTAAATTTTCATATCACCATATCAGCTAACTCTATGATTATAAATCATAGAAAATGTACTGATCATTTCCACAATGGTAGTTGTCTACACTGATTTAAGTTGTATACTAACACCAGAAAGAAGAAAAAAGGCAAAAAAAAATAAAAAAATAAAAAAAAAGAAAAGAAAAGAAAAATAGATTTCTAGATCAGGGGAATTTCTAGAATTCAGTAATTAATTTGATAAAGATCCTCACATGTTTCTTGAGAACAATATAAAACAATGTGAGCTAGATGAAAGGTCTTTTTAAAATCCAGACGACTTCGTATATATTCTAAATAATTAGGCAAGATTCCATGGTCAGAACTGCGATTTGGTAACATCACATTGGTAACTTTTGAGGGATGGATTTATAGATAAGTGAAATTTGAGTCAGAGAGCCAAAAGATGATACTATTCTAATAGTAGAAAGACAGTGATTTGAAATAGGGCAGTTATGGTGTAGATGGAGAAAAGATAGCTGTGAGAGGTGTTGGGAACAGATTCAATAAGATTTGGAAGACATAGGGGGACATGAAAGGAGGATATGACTCAGGTTTTAAAACTTGTTACCTGGGAAAATGATGTTCCCAATACTAGAATATTTTTTAAATACCACAAAAATTTAGTTGACTAATTGGATGCTTCTGTTACAAATGCAGGTTTATTTTTTTTTTCTTTTGCCATGTAGTAATTATTAACAAAATCCAATTCAAATATAACTTCTATTAGGTGGTCAGCACACCAAATATGAAGTCACTGAAATTAGAACTTGTTGGGAAGTACACTTAGCTCTATATTCAATTAATAGTTTCACTCCATGAATAAATGCCAGGAATTGTCAGATAGTGACAATGGAGTGAGAGCCAAATGTACTTTGGGGAATAATTTGAAAAACATTATGGAGAAAAAAAAATGAGACTTAGTAACCATTTTGATATCAGATAATAGGAAGGGAGGGAAGGAGAGTAAGGAGTCAAGCATGTATGTCACTGAGATTTGACTTGAGACTGAAGATTTGGTGGTAGAAAAGAGTTGGGATTTGGGAGGAAAATTTAATTAACTCAGTATGGGAAATGCTAAGTTCAATATACCAATGTGATATCTGGTTGGATATGTCCATTAGGTATTCGGAAGTGTAAAACAGGATATTAGTGAAATGTAATGGATCAATTTGGGAATCCAAGGAGATAACTGATTCCACAAAAGCTGTTGAAATCACTCAGAAAGCTATATAGAGAAGAAGTCCTAGAAAAGAATCTTGAGTAGTATACAGGATTCTCTTAGGAAGTGGTTCTGATAGGTATGATTATCCAGCAAAAGTGAATGAGTCATGGACAGACAGAAAAATGGAGAAGGAAGAGAGAGGAGGCATAAAAACATAGAAGGGAGAGGTTTTCCAGGAGAAAAGGGTGATCAGCCATAATGCTGCTGCGAAATAGTATCTGTAGTGCCATTGATCTTTTTGGATAGAAAACACAATGGTATAATATTTTTGCTTCAAATTTATTTGGATTTGAAAAGTTATCCAGAAAATTTGGAATGTCAGAATTTAGATCAGCTATTATTAAAAAAAAAAAATTGAAATTCTAAGATTTAGGTCAGCTGTTATTTAAAAACAAACCAAAACAAAAACTATAGGCCTTATTCTATCAATAAAAAAAGAGTTTTCTTTTCTTTCTTCCTTTAGGCTTATTACCTCTTTCAAGTTGTTAATATACTAATTAATATACCAGAAAAGGATTTAGTTGAAAGATTCAGTGGTCTGGAGGAACTATTTAGTTTAATTCTTTTGACAAATATACTCAGGCTATATTACATCTGAATAATCAACTAATTAGCAATAACTTACAACTGCCTCCAATAATAATTGTTCTGCCTTAGTGAACAATTCTTTCAGGGGAAAATAATCTGAGTTTTATTGTGTTTTTCAGAGTTCTCAAATAAGAATTCACATGAAATATTGTGATCCACGATGTTAAGCAAATTTCTCAACATAGATGCATTGCCCTTTTTTAGGCAAAAGCTAACTTCTATTAACTAGCCAGCAAAATAAAAAAGAAAAATAAATTCAAGTTTGGAAGGTTTGCTTGTTTTTTCCCCGATAGTAACTTAATTAACCCTACTTTCAAAAATTTTGTTTCCTAAATATTCTTTTGGTTGAATAACAAAACTCTCTTAAGGGTAATATTAAAAATTATTACTGTATGTGAATAATTTAAAGAAAAAATTATAGCATATATTTGAATCTGCAAGATAGCCTGCCACCAAAAACAAAACAAAACAAAACAAAAACAACAACAAAAAATTGTTGTAGTATGTCTTTCAAAATCAGTGATTCTTTTCTCCTGATACCTATATCTGCTTTCCTCATTATAGCCTATCAATAAGCCACACTGATAATCTTCTTTTTTGTCCTTTTACTATGGTTCTGAAAGTTATTGAAATAAATTTAGAGTACTCCCTTATCCTGGAAACTAAAGAAAAGGTTGCAGCAAAATATATTTATTCAGCACGCTAGATTCTCCTTCTTATGAAAAATATTCTACTTCCAAGTAAGCCTAAATACACAGCATTATGACAGAAAAAGTTAAGCTCCCTAAGTTAAAGCAACTTAAGTGATTGCCAACTTAAAACCATAAGGGCAATTTTACAAAAGATAAATGCAGTAGCCCAAATCAAATTCAGTGAATGTGGCCTAAACAGAATATAATTCTTAATGCAAATGATATTACTTTATTATAATCTGAGACAATTTACATTTTATTTATGGAATTATAATTATCAAGAAATGAGGAAAGTTTAAATGTATCTTCACTTTAAAATGCTTTAGGGCCAACATACATAATTAAAACTATTAATAAATATTTTAAATAGTGATGAAATGCATCAAAATATAAGAAAATATGTTTGAATTTTCATTGCGTGAAAATGATTACATGAAAAAAGGTGTTATAGTTGATTTTAAGATGTAGATCTTGTTATTTCCCCAGACACTTCCATACAGTACATATTACATATTACATAGAAACTAACTATTAAAAAAATCAACTTAATCCCAGTTCTGTTCCCATGTCTAAGATTATGAATATTCCTGAATGACTGAAAAATGTAATAAAATTATCTTAATGCTTTATGAAAATATTTGGGTTTTTTTTAAATATTTCCACGGTTATTCTCAAAAAAGAGAGCAAGACAAAGGCAGAGAAAAAGAAAGAGAGAGAGAGAGAGAAGAAAGAAAGAAAAAAGAGAAAGAAAGAAAAGAGGAAAAAAAGAAGAAAGGAAAGAGGATAGAAAAAAGAAAGGGAGAGATCAAAAGAAAAAAGAAAGAAGGAAGGAAATCAATATAATATCTTTTAGAAATGTAAATTGTTACCTTGCAACAAGATTTTATGAAATCCATAGATTTTAAAAAAATATTTTTAAGACACATTGCTTTATTAATTGTGTTGGTAGAGAAAAATCAGAGCAAAAGCAAAAAACATGAGAAAGAGAAAAAAATAAAAACAAAAAAAAGGGACCACGGCATGTGTTGATTTACAATTAGTCTCCTTGGTTCTTTTTCTAAATGCAGATGACATTTTCTGACCAAAGTCTTTTGGAATTACTTTGTATCATTGAATTACTGAGAAGAACCAAGCCTTTCATTGCACATTCTTGTTGTTATTGTGTACAAGGTATTACCGGTTGCTTGTTTCACTTAGCACCAGTTCATGTAAATCATGTAAATCTAAAAATCATTTTCTTCATCATTTTTTTATAGAATAATAATATTCCATTACCTTCATATATCATATCTTGTTCCTCCATTCCCCAAATGATGGCCATCCACTGCTTTTCCAGTTCTTTGCTACCATCAAAGGAATAAAGAACAGCTACAAACATTTTTGCATATGTGGGTTCTTTTCCTCCTTTAAGATTTCCTTGGGACTCACACCCAATATCAGCACTGTTGGATCAAAGGGTATAAACAGTTTCATAGCTCTTTGGGTTCCACATTGCTCTCCATAATGGTTGGATTATTTTACAACTCCACCATCAATGCATCAGTATACCAATTTCCCCCTTCTCCTTCAAAATTTATCATTATCTTTTCCTTTCATCTTAGCCAGTCTTGAGAAGCTTGAGGTATTATCTCAGAGTTATTTAAATTTGCATTTCTCTAACGAATTGTGATTTAGAACAGTTTTTCATATAACTACAAATGGCTTTAATTTCATCATCTGAAAATTGTGTTTTTATTCTTTGATCATTTATCAGTTGGAAAATGACTTGGGGATACATTTATGATTAAGAAAGAATCACCTACCTATGAGCAGGAATCTTGCGATTACCCACAATCAGGATCACATCACAGAGTTGTTGTTGCTTCAAGTAGCTTTCCATCTTTCGGAAGGTTTGTTCAGCATGATGTACTGCCTGATAGAATTCCTCAGAACTACTAGAGTCCATATCGCTTTGAGGTGTCAGAGAGTGACTAGTTGTTGTCAGCCTGTGAATCACAAATATAAGGTAGCTTTGATCAAGTGCCACCAATTGTCCAGATCTAATCACTGATTTCTCCAGGTTATTAGGAGAAATCAATTCATTTTCTCTGCTTTCATCAATGTTAACACAAGGCAGATTTTTTTTTCTTTACAATTCAAAGGATTAACTTGACTAAGCAATAAAGGGCCTGTAAAAGATCTATATTTCTTGGTTGATTGAAACAACACATTTTTACATTGGTTCTGCTTACCTATAGGGAAATACTATGTATTAAGCTTGAAAGAACTAATAAGCAATTAGCATGCTTATCCTAAAGTTAATTGCTAATGTTAGTCTCATGTGTTATTGGGAACAGTTAATTTCAATATACTTCTCATAATTGTGCTAAGAGATACCAATTTTATTGGTTATTGTATAAAGTGCTGCTTTATAAAAGTAGGAACTTTTAACTGAGGAATGAGATTTTTTAAGTTTTTTAAGCTTAACAATTACATTTTATAAGGTAGTATAGCCTCATGTCATATCTTATTTAGCACTCTTACAATCTTAACTCTTGTTACTCAACAAATTTGTAAGGACAGATAGAAACAAAACAGCAGAAAAGAATATCTTCATTTTAGGGAAATGGAAATAGTAACTAAAAATGGATAAAAATGGGAACCAAGAGGACAATACAAACTGATATGGTTTCTAGATGGAATGTAATTTTCACATTCTTGGAAAGACTAATTTAAGTAAACCAAATGAGCCTATCCTTAAAGTCTTAACATTGCAAATATTCCCAGATAAAATCAAACAAACTAACTAACTAGAACTAAAATCTATCCACAATAGCTCAACTAAACCAAAATCTAACTTTTCTAAAGAGCAAGTTTTTAAAAAGCAGTCACAAATGACATTCATTTCCTATCATTTGTTTCATATCATCAGCTTTGAGTATTATGTATCAGAGGTAAAATATCTCAAATAGTTTATAACATAGTAATAATAGTACATAGTCCTCAAAGGCTGTACTTTCAATATTGTAATTCCTCTGATGCTATTGTTGCCACCCAGAGAAAATCAAGTCAAAATTGAAATTCAAGGTTTTAAAAGTCTTCAACTGTTCCCAAAAATCAAATCTGCTGACAGGATAAAATCTAGCCAAATGATTGTCCAGCCATTACATAGTTCTAGGCTCTATACTCAGCCACCTAATTCTGTTTAATTTTGTGGGGTGAAGGAGGGAATAAGGAAGACTTAGAATTCTAGTTTGATATAGCTCTTAATTTTCTTTTTTTTTTCTTCTAAGTATGCTTTAGAAGGAATTCATATCCAATTATTGCATTGGTTGAACTGAATGGTTTCTGAGGTCACTTTCAACTCTCAGATTCTATAATCATGATTAACATTTATAAACTGCATTCCTCACTAAAACAAACCAAAAAGACCATGTAATAGGTAGTACAAATATCAGCATACCCTTTAAGGATGAGGCTCAGATGAGTTATGTGATTTGTCCATTTTAACACAGGCTGGATACAGCTAATCAGTCAATAATCAGTTATTAAGCACCTATTCTATAGCATTTTGGTAAGAAGTAGAGATACAACAACAACAAAAAAGCCAAAAAACAGTTTCTGGCTTTATGGAACTTATAGTCTATTGGTACAAACATGTATATACATATAAGATGCATAGAAAGTAAGTCAAAATATTTAGCAGAGTAATTCTACTCACTATTCCAACTAATTTGTCTTTGTGAAGTAGACTTTTGGCACTAACATTAAAGCAAATTGTAAAAACTTAAGAGAATTTACTTTCTCCAAGTTAACTTTGAATATTATATTATATCAAATATAAGGGAATTTGAAATAATGTTTATATACTGTTAAAACGCTTTCCCCCTTCTAGTCCTTGGAACAAATTTAATATTAGTACAGACTTTAAGCTTAAGGAAAGATATAGAATCTTTTGGGAAAAAAATATAAATATCATACTTAAGAATTATCATGGGGCTCTAAAGCAATGTTGAATTCTTGAATGTATTTATTATATTTATTAAGCACCCACTGCATATAAAACTAAGTGCTAAGATCAAGTTTAAATAAGGCAGGTAAAACAACTGAAGTAGCTTATACTTCAATAAATGGAAAAAGATCTTTAAGTTGAGAACAACCTCATTGGTTCCAGTATATTAATAGTACTTATCAGATAGGCTTCCATTTATCTATAATATTAAAAGTGTTAGAACTCTCTGAAAGGTGTGAAAAAACTTTCTAGAACTTGAAAAAGAAACAATATAAAGAAGCAATTTTTTTGCACTATGATAATTCTATTATGATGACTAGAAAACAAAGAGGTAACCTTCAAAGATGAAAATTTGCCTTCAGATTCAGTAGAATTTGATATACTTTCACTTCTCAAAGCCAAATGAAATAAAGGCAATTTCCTTAAGAATACTACAGATTTTCTTATTTAAGGTCAGCAAAAAGGGCAAGGAAGGGCAAGAAATATTGTGTAAATGATAGGTAAGGAAAAACTGAACAAAATAACTCTTTCAAAGAAAGTTTCTATGTAGAAAATAAATATCAACAGAAGATACCATTATTATAAATTAAAATTGATCTAATCTAGCTATAGGATTTTATTTGTAGCCTTAAAATTATGCAGAGATTATACAAACTTTGAATAAACTCTGAATGCTGCTACTAAAATCAGCTACTTAAAAATTAACTATATAAATCCAATGTAAACTAAGATAAATCAAAATACAAAATTACATCCTAGATATTTATATAACACAAATAATTTAAAATCTATGTAACTACTTTTTTATTTTTATTAACCATTTTTATTGAATATTAACAAAAGATAGATGTCTATACAATATCCCTTGTAATTATATCCATTACTAACATATTTTTTTATATCTTGAGTACTTATAGCTAAGTGTTGTGTTATATTAAAATGACACAGATGTTATAGAAAAGAAAAGCACTCCCTCTTCCATACAGAAGATTTTCTAGGTGCCAGGCTTTAATGATAGAACTTAAAATTGCAAGGATTTTCCTTTAATGTTCTAGTTAGCTTTCTGGAGGTCTTGGGACCAGCCTTCATTTTAGCAGAATAATCACCATGAGAATCTCCAGGGACAAAGTCCAAAAGTCTTTATTATCTTCTTCACAGTCTGTCTCCTTCACCTGGTGCTGCTTTTTGGAGGGAAAAGGCGGTGGTCTCAGTGGAAAAAATGCAGAAGGACAGGCCAGCCATCACAATAGTAGGAGATGGAATATCTCTCTTCCAGTCCTTCTTGGCTCTTATGTACTCTATTATAAGTACATCATCATAGGTATCAATCTTGTAGAATAGGTGTCAATCTTGTAGAATTATATTAAGTGCTAAGTACATGTAAACTAGAGAATCATTACCTTAATTCCACTGAGTTAACACCTTGTTTCAAGTATACTTCTCCAGAGTTCTGCCCTTTACACTCTCCTAACACTTTCAGACTAAAAAATCCTACAGTAATTGCTCTTTAATTGTAGCTCTAGAGGAGGGCAGTTCACTAACTTCTGGTATTACCTTTCTATAATCTAGTTATTATTTACTAATTATCTACTAATAGTACTAATAATCTACTAATTCTAAGTCATCTTGAACTGGGTTCCATTCCTGGGTTCCACCATCTTTTTGGGGCTTCTTATTACTACTGAGAATATTTCTTCTTCTGTATGATTCCATTTCATTATTTGATCTTTAAGGAGTTTCTATTCTTGTGATGTTAGTACTGTTCTGAAACTGAACTACTTATAAAGTAGATATTCTTTGAGCCTTGGTGGTTTCAGGGGTAAAAAAGAGTGATTGAGCTTTTCTTGTCATTTTTTTACAAATGAATATATAAGTTGTTACACTCATGGAACATGGCTTATAATGCTTAACTATCTGTAAATGTAAGAACAAGGAAAATATTTTTGAATATGTCTAACAAATAGCAAATATGAATATGGATCCGTTTCCATGGGGGGAGGTCTTAAATTATAGACAAGACAGGATATTGAAGGAGAAAGAACAATAGTTAAGAAAGAAGAGCTTATTTTAGGACATATTTCAATTCATATGAGAATAGTATATTAGAAATATAATAGTAATAGCAATCTTAAGTTTCTTAACGGTGAAGAAAATCTAATAGTATTTAAGACTGTGTGAACCACTTTGCAAACATTAAACTTCAAGTATCCATGATTTCATCATTTTGAATCTTTTTTTCCATTTGAAAGAAATCCCTGCAGGGATTTGTAACACTGCTGGTCAATGTAGAGCTAGATTTAGGAGAGTAAGAAACATGAAACAAATCAGTCTCTTCTCTTTCTTTCCTTCCAAAACCTCCTTTTTAGTTCCTGCAAGAAATTTCAGGCTCATTAGTCTTATGGAGTGAAAGATCATAAATTCTCTTAAAAGTTTCTATTTTTTGGAAGCTTATCAAAAATGAAAAATAAAATAAAACTAGGCAAATGGCTCAAAGTATATGTTGCTAATTTGAGAGAAATCTAGCAATGGAATCAGAAAGAAACTTCCCATTCAATATCCATTTGTTTGGCAAAACTACCAGAGTACTCCTAGTGCCTATTCCGATCATGGACAAAAGGACGCAACCAAAATAACATTTTTATAGAGTAAAAGGACAAAAGTCAATATAAAGGAAAGAGCTTAGCTCATAATACAAAACTAATTGAAAACCAATCCTTGTTAATAAAGAAGTAAGTGAAGGTGAGAGGGCAGTTGGATAGAGACAGTTCAGTTCATTATCACTGCATTCTCTTTAAGGCATTTTCTCTGACTAGAACTTCTCACCCATCTGTCTAGCTGCAACAATAGAGCATAATGTTCTTATAACTTAGACCTAATAGGTAAACCACTTCTCTGCTGCTGTCCTTGCAATTGCAGTTGATAGTACTATTCCCATCCTGCTTCTAAGCAGCAAGAATATTAAGGGAAGGTGAACAAGAACTCTTCTCCCCAAGTGCTATTTTGTTTTTGGTCATGGTTCCTGCCAAGGGCCCATTTCCCATGTTTACGGGAAGAGGAACTTCTTGGCAAGAAGATGAATTTCTTCCAAACTGTCAACCCCTTAAACTATTTCCCTTAACAGATTGTTAGCACTCTTAACAACTATTATAGATCAATTTATCATCTTCTCAACTTGCTATGGTTAAAAAAATTCAGAATTCTGTGGCCAACTCCCTGATGACAGATTGACTTCAGACAAATTATAACCAGGATTCAAGATATTCAACATCTTCTCCTTTTGTACTATCCTGCTATTTTTGAGCATACTAGAATCACTTCAGGGGATTGGAATAAGAATTTATGATGCTTAGATAAAATGGAAAAAAATGACCAGGGAGATTAGTAATGAATTACTAGGCTATAAATGGGCTACTTTTACTAGATTATAAACTCTACAGGATAGGAATTGTGTCTTAGATATTTTTGTGGTCCCTAAAGAACTTAGGGCCAAGAACTATGTCCAAGGTTTATTTTTGAAGAATATTAATTGAAGGAATGAATTAATTATATGATAATAAAAAGAGAGAAACCATAGATTCTCAGCAGATAGAACCAAGAAGTAGTACAACAGATTTGCAGTGATTTTTAAGATGGTGATTAGAAACACAGTTTTTAAAAGATAGATAGATATTTATATTTCTTTTTTTTTTTTATAATAACTTTTTATTGACAGAATCCATGCCAGGGTAATTTTTTTTTTACAACATTATCCCTTGCACTCACTTCTGTTCCGATTTTTCCCTCCCCCCCTCCCACCCCTTCCCCTAGATGGCAAGCAGTCCTATATATGTTGAATATGTCCTAGTATATCCTAGATACAATGTATGTGTGCAGATCCAAACAGTTTTATTGTTGTACAGGGAGAATTGGATTCAGAAGGTAGAAATAGCCGGGGAAGAAAAACAAAAATGCAAACAGTTTACATTCATTTCCCAGTGTTTTTTTTTTTTTTTTTTCCTTTGGGTGTAGCTGCTTCTGTCCATCATTGATCAATTGAAACTGAATTAGGTCTCTTTGTCAAAGAAATCCACTTCCATCTGATTACATCTTCATACAGTATCGTTGTTGACGTATATAATGATCTCTTGGTTCTGCTCATTTCACTTAGCATCAGTTCATGTAATTCTCTCCAAGCTTCTCTGTATTCATCTTGCTGGTCATTTCTTACAGAACAATAATATTCCATAACATTCATATACCACAATTTACCCAACCATTCTCCAATTGATGGGCATCCGCTCAGTTTCCAGCTTCTAGCCACTACAAACAGGGCTGCCACAAACATTTTGGCACATACTGGTCCCTTTCCCTTCTTTAGTATCTCCTTGGGGTATAAGCCCAGTAGAAACACTGCTGGATCAAAGGGTATGCACAGTTTGATAACTTTTTGGGCGTGATTCCAGATTGCTCTCCAGAATGGTTGGATTCGTTCACAGCTCCACCAACAATGTATCAGTGTCCCAGTTTTCCCACATCCCCTCCAACACTCATCATTATTTTTTGCTGTCATCTTAGCCAATCTGACAGGTGTGTAGTGGTATCTCAGAGTTGTCTTAATTTGCATTTCTCTGATTAATAATGATTTGGAACACTCTTTCATATGAGTGGTAATGATTTCAATTTCTAGATATTTATATTTCAATGTAATTGTTTTCCTTTATAATTCTACATAATTCAATTTATGATTAAAAACAAATTGTTTTGAGAAAGAGTCCAGAGACTTTATCAGATGATTTGCCAAAGATCAAAACTGCTAAAATACTTAAGTACTGCAGTACATTGTAAAGATCCAGTGATCTTTGAGCCCCTTACAATTCTAAAATTCTGAGGTACTTAAAAAAAAGTACAACTTGAAATTAAAAGGAATGACTTCTCTCATTTTTTCCCTCTACTTTCTTATTTTTCTTCTTAATGAAGCTTAAGAAGCAGATATCTTGAATTTGCCCAGTTTTAATGATAGTCTTCTGAACAGAAAGTATAGTTGGCAAGGCCTGAGTTCTGTCTCTATCTCTGACACTTGTTATTTGTGTGACCATAGATAAGTTAGTTAAATTCTCTATACTTTAGGGTTTTTTTTTTTCAGCTTTTTCAACTTTAAAAAGAGACCTGATAAGATTATTGTGAGGCTGGCATGAGTTGAAAAATATTTTCAAACTTTAAAACTATAAATAATAGACATCAATGTTTTCGTTATAAAAATTCAAAAGAAAATATGACTGGAGGCCCAATGGGTTGAACAGAAAGAGTTCCAAAATCAAGGTCATTTTCTAATATCTAAGCCTGTATTTATAAGATTTTTACATTCACAAAATTCTAGTCTTTGAGCTTTGCCATATTACATCTTGAAAAAGCAGTCACTTTTCTTGAAGGTCATTCTCTCTGTCACTGAATGAAATTAGATTAGCTTGACTTGATTTGCTCTCTCAATGCCATTGAGGGCTCCCTACCCCCATCATCGGCCATTTCCTAAGTGTTTGCAAATTTCTTCACAAATCCTCCTAAGCATCTTTGAATATGAGGTAGCATTTAAGAAGACTCTTTATTTTAGCCCTAAAAGCTTAAATCATCATCAAAGACATTTACCAATTTATTACTTCTATGACACACTTGAAAAAAAAATGAGTTAAACTAGAGAGTATGGTTCCTGTCCTTAGTTTTAAAGGCTAAATAAAGCTTGTTAAGAGAACAAGACATAGCTTACTCTCTGAAATCTCCTTCCACATTTTAAAAAATATCTGTTTTTAAGTCATTGATACACATAAGTACACACAGAGATAAACAAAATACAAAAAGAAAATTAAATAAAACTCATTGTTTATAAGGCATGCAGGAGGAAAATAGAGAATATAAAAGAAATTTAAAAAGCCTTATATTTATGGAAAGAAACTATTTTTAAAGTTCTTAATTATATGCAATGCATTTCTATAAAGAGGATGATACACAATTACATGAGACAAACATAGCAAAGAGAGTATAAAAAACAAGAAAAGGGAAGAAAATGAAAGAAATGAAAACCCCAAAACAAAACATCTCAAAGCAAACAAACAAACAAACAAACCCTGAAGAAATTCACCTGAATTGGCAAAACAGAATGACTGGAAAAAGGAAATACTTCAGTGCCAACATAATTAAATGACTGCAGGAATATTTTAGAGGACAATAAAGATATTCATGGTAAGCTGAAAATAAGGAACTTTGAAGAACAGGGGTAAAAAAAAAAAAAAAAAAAAAGTCATCATGCCCTACTGTTGCCTTCAGGATGTCAGGAAAAAGTGAAGGCTTTCTGTATATTGGAGTGATGTGTTATGACAAATTTATAGGACAAGAAAGTGTTGTACAATATGAATAAAGGCATAGATGGAGTATCATCTTAATCATGGGAAAGAACATTCAAACTTGACTTAAGATTTTGTTGATTGTCTATGCTTAAAAAGTATGCTTACATCTATATCTATCTATCTATATTATAATAAATATATTCTTACTTAACTATAACCTGTTTGGGGGAGGTAGGAGGAATGAAAGGGGGAAAAAGGATATAGTAAAAATAATGTGCATCAGAGAACAAAAAATAACTTACAAGGAAGTAAAAAAAGATGGACACTCATGAATAAATTTTTCCTACTATTAGATATCCTTTTTTGAACAGGTAATTTATTGTTACATATTTTGAATCCTTCCTGAAGTTCTGCTGGGCACATGACAATATTTTGTTTTATCTTGTTTTGTTTTTGTTTTATTTTCCTTTTCTGCTTTCCTTTTTTTTTAATTCTACTTTTTTAATAAAAAAAAAGATTCCAAAAAAAGGGGGAAAATATTAATGATCTAATTAAGCTTAAAATATGTCAAAAGTACATTTTTTTTTCTCTTGGAGATCTGCTTGTTAAATATTTACCAGAGAACATCTAGGTAAATGATACTATTACTATTATGCTTACTTTAAGTATTTTAAAAATAAAACCATTATCCTCCTGATATACCCCATTTAATATTAAATAGCAGCTATATTTTGTCCATTACATTTAAGTCCATAACTTGAGATAAATAAACCTCAGTCATGTCAGTTTTAATAATTTAAAATTGATACTCAAAAATCATTATCATGTACCTGATAAGTAAAATATTTTAAAAAAAGAACTTTTAGCTAAGAAATAACAACAATAAAGAAAATTGTAATTAGGAATTAAAAATTCTGAAACCATATAAACTTATCCAGAAGAGGTGGCATGTTTTGTAATATTTACTGCTAAGAAAAGCTGAGACTGGTGGATCACTTGAATTAGGGAAGTCTGAGCTAGATTATGACTAAAGCTTGATTAGGTGAACTCATTAAGTCTGGCACCAGTATGAAAAGTTTCTAGGAACCAAGGGGCTACCAGGCTTTCTCCTCCTAATGAAGAGAAAACTAGCTGAAGTTCTTGAAGGAAGGAGAAAACTTCTGTCCTAATCAATAGTAGTTCTGGTCAGTAAATGGTCATTTTTCTTCTTGCTGATGGGGGAAAGATTCCAATCTTTGATTCCCAACCCCCCCTAGTTAATGTAAATTATCCTTTGACTCACAAATCCTGGTCCCTTTGAATTCCAATAGAAGATCCGGACCTGTCCCAGCCCCACCCGGATCTGAGCCAACTTTGGGGCTACACCCAAAAGCCCCTCGAGCTAAGTCTCCCATTACAAAAGGGCCACACTGGGAACCCCTCTTTGCAGAGATTCCAAACATACCAGCCATGTGAGGACCCTCTGTCCACTGGACCCTCTGTCCAGTGCCCTCCTTATCTCTGTCTTCACCTATCTCCTACTTCTAAACTCAATAATAAACCTCTTTTATCAATCTAACTCTCCGGGCCAATAAATGCTTTTATTGGGAATCGTGCCGATACTAGACCTCATTTACTGCCGTATCCTTGCGCCGAATCCAAGGGAGTTACAGGGGAGTTTTGCTTGACTTCCTGTACCCCAAACCTGCCACTAGACCTTAACTAAACCCTAATTTCATTTAGGTACTCCAAATCTAGACCTCAACATTTGATCTACACCTCAACATTGCCTGGAAGTAATAGGAAGCCACAGTTTCCAAAACCAAAATAAAATAAAATGATGAAAGCTTAGAAGTATAATAATATGCCTTCAAAATATGCATAAAATATCTTATTTTTTTAATGGAACTTTCCAAAAAAAGGAAAGTAAGAAGCAATTATTAAGTGTTTACTATGTATGAGGCTGGCACTATGCTAAGTGTTAAGAATTATATTATTATTATTAATATTAAATTAAAAAGTAAAGAGAAAAGTAGTTCTTGACTTCAAGGAATTTTACTTTACAGTGCCTGATTTTAAACTTTTATTTCTATTTTTTTCTATACCACTTTCTTTATCTCTATTATGCATTTTTCATATATTTGTTCCTCTTAAATCATATCTGAATTCTCCCCATCCCTTTATCCAAATCTCACCCTTCCTCTACTAGCTCTTTTTCAATGACTTTATTAATTGTTGAATAAGCATCCTCCTTCCTCTGTTTTAAAAAGTCAAATATGTTATAAAATCTCATCCTTTTCAGAAAAGAAAGTAAAACAGTTTTATGTGGATTGAAGAGACTCTGGAGAAAAGTTAGTTTTACATTGGATAAGTAACTCAACCCAATTTGAATAGATTGACATTTAATTTTAGGAGGGCAGGGAAAACAACTATCTATGAGGCTTTTCTGATTATTATATCCATCTTGCTTGTTGAAAAACAAATTTCCTCTGAGGATGTGTTTAACCCACAATAACCTAAGCCTTGGGGAATGGTAAAAAAACAAACAAGAAACCCATGGAATACTAACAAAATATTTGACCTCTCCATAAATCAAATCAATGAAGATAAAGAAACTAGTATTCTTGCCTCTATAAAGTAGTGTGTGTGTGTGTGTGTGTGTGTGTGTGTGTGTGTGTGTATATATATATATATATATATATATATATATATATAAATAAAATTATATATATATATATAATTTTGTTGATCAAAATAAGTATATGCATTACATGTTTTAACCCACTGAATTCCATATTTTTCAAAAATCAGTAGTAGCAAATAATAATTTGATCTACTGAAACCAACAAATTAAAAGCTAATATATTTTGCTACTATATACACTTCTACTAATGTTAATTCCTAGTTTAATTAGAGCTTTCTGTTTTGTTTGAAATTATTTCTATATGAGAGTATCTCATAACCCTTCCTTTATGGTATGAAATAAAAGAAAATTCAAACTTCCAAATCTTGGAAATAAAAATGTTTACCTTACAAGTACCAGTATATATGCATAAAATCCTATTATACAAAGAGCTAATATCATAATATAAACATAAATTAGAACAAAATTGTCATGCTAATTATTTTTCCTGTTATAAATAAGACTAAGCACTTAATCTTAGGTAAATGTGTAAACTGGCATCTTTCATCTTAACTATATCTTTTTCAAACAGACCAAATTTGGCACTAGTTCTTTTGTAATGCTGGAGAAACTGAGTAAGATAGAGATTAGAGAATATTTAATAATTTATTAAATGGAGAGATATACTGGTATCAATGGATCCATGTTTGGTCCCAGGGCTGAATGAGACTATTGTCTCCAAGAATCCAGCAATCAGAGTTCTCAGACGCAGAGGATAGACTGAGGCAGGAGTGGAGTCAGGGTCCTGAGAGGGCAATTGGATTCTGACAGGATGGCGTGATCCTCTGGAGAAGGGATGACAATGGGAGGAGGCATCTTGATAAGACAGTATCTGATATTCTAATAGCTTGGGATGTGGAGAGGCATTCTTATGTTCTATCAAGTATTCTAATAAAGAGGGAGGGGAGGTTTTGCAGAACTAAGAAGCAGGGAAACCGAGGAAGGATTGGGTCAGGATAATTAGGGAAACTGAGTCAGGACAATAAAAGAGAACTGTGGCATAACACTTTTAAAAATCTTGAGGCCTCAAATTTAAGGAATTTTCAGGCTAAAATGTATAACCAATTAGATGAGTCACATGCTAACAAATTGTGATGTTGTAGTTTAGCTCATTTACAATTATATATAGAGAGAATGCTAATCTCTGTTCTGAGATACTGTACCATATTACCAAATGCATCTTAAATATCTTGAATTGAGCTTCTTACAGTTACTATAAATAGTCTATCATAAGTGCTTATTAAATGTTCATTGGCTGCATTTCAGAGTGAACATATCCAAGACAGATCTCGTTACCTTTTTCCCCCAAATCCTCCTTTCTTTTGAAATTTCCTTTTACTGCCAACAGCAATACTCTTAGTCAATTCAATTTTGGCATCATCCTGACTGCTCACTACTTTTACTCCACATTTCAATTTGTTGTCATGTCTTTTTGTTTCTACTTTCTCCACATGTCTCAAAACCACAACCCAAATTCAGGCCCTCACCACCTCTTGCCTGTACCATTGAAATAGCTTTCTTACTTATCTCCCTACCTGAAGCCTTTCCTCATTCTCCAACCTTCCTTAAGCTGACAAGATGATTTATTAGATAGTTTTGGGCTTCTTTACAATCACACACATGCACACATCTATATATGTATATCTATATGTGTATGTGTTTTATATGTATAAATACATTCTAATATATCCTATTTATAGAATATATGAATTTCCATATATTTGCTTGGCATTTGAATCTCTTTTATTATCCATCATTCCTATCTTTACAGTTTTATTATATTTTACTCTTTTCCACACAACTCCAAAGCCTCTACTTTCCGGCTATGGTCTATTTAATTTTTCAGATATGACACTATATTTTCCATTTCAGTGTATTTGCACTGATTATCCTTTAAGTCTAGATTACATTGTCCCTTCTCTTCCACCTTTTGATTTCTCTTTATTCACATCTTGTGAACATCATCTACAAGATATTTTCCCCTATCCCACCCATTAATACTATCGTCTCTTAGACTGCCTTCCCTCTACCTACTACCTGCCGACCTTCCTATCAATCTTGCATGCACCTAGACACATATTTTGCTTTCTCCCAATCAGAATGTGAACTTCTTGAGGGCAGATACTTTTTTGTTTGTTTAATTTTTCTTTTCTTTTCTTTTTCTTTTTTGTTGCCCTGACACTTAGCATAGTGTCTGGCATATAATAAGATTTAATAAATGCTTTTATACTTTCCATCTACAATCACTACGTCAGCCATGGAAGAATGATATACACACATACATACACATGCATTCACACACTCACTCAGAAACAGACAAGATACACATACAAACATATTTGGGGATGCGTATGTTTATATATCATATATAATTTTCCAGAGATTCTGTCCCAAACTATTTCCTAAGTTATTAAGTGTGTATGTGAAGAAGGGAAGGGGAGAGTCTTTCACTGTGTCAGAGAAAGAAGTACCTATAAATTCTAAAACAAATAAATAATCATACAAAAGACAAAAAATGAAAATCCCTGAAAGGAAAACCTTGGTAACAGGAAAAAGTAACAAGTGAACCATATATCCCTAAGGACCTACCTGATCCCTGTAATGTCATACATATGGACCCATGATGATCTATGCCATAAGGGATTCTTGGAAACTCAAGAAAGTAAAGTGCGATTTGTCTCATTCTATTTACACATTGATCTACCACCCAAACAGGGGAGGAGGTATGTGATCTTGTTCCTCTACAAACTGTACATTATGTCATTTTTTTCTTTTTGTATTAAACGAAACTCCTACATTTGGTAAGACGAGAAAAATTGGTAGAATATATATAAATATAAATGAGGAAATAAAATTAGAAAGTAACTGGCCAACAGCTAAAGTAAATGAGTAATTAGACTGGAGAGAAGTGAAATCTTAGCACCATCCAATGCTGAAATTTAAGGTGATGAATAGTGTATATATTGTTTACATCTCTCTAAGTTACTCAAGGTCAGGTCCTCAGACTGATTAGCATGTTGAACTTTTTATCCTTTTTTCTTGCATCCTTTTTATTATTCAAGAACCATTTTTTTAGTATTTTAATTTTTTTAGTATGAGTTGTATTTAAAAAATAAATGTCAGATATTATATATATATATATGTATATATATATATATATATATATATATATATATATATATATATGAAATATTCTTGACTGTGACTGAGAAGATTCTAGTCTAATTTTTGCCATTATATTATGATGTTATCTAGGACAAGTCATTTCAGTTCTCTAGTTAACTTTTTCATGTATAAAATAAGAATTTAGGCTGAGTGACTAACATGAGCCCATCTAATTTTAATTTTGATTAGACTTAAGATTTTGGAAGGAAGGAAGGAAGGAAGAAATGTAAACTAGCATATAAAGTCTTTGTTCCTTTCCAGTAAAGATTGTTTCATTTATTGCATTTGGATCACTAGCATCAATCACATTTGTCTTTCCCTTAGAAGGTGCTTAATCCATGCTTGTTGATTAAATTTATTGCAGAAAGGACAATGCATCTATACACAATCTTATGCCCTTCTCTACCAAAAATATTTTCAAGTAAAGGTCTCTCTGATTTTATAATGGAAGTCAAGGAGAATGTATGATTGCTTTTTAAGTTAACTTTACCAGTGCACTTCTGTGTTGTAATGTGAAGTAAGAATGTAATGTTTAACTGCTGTTAAACTGTATTTTTATTTTCTAACTTATGTCTCTTAACCATGGATTAGAGCAAATCTTTGAAATTTGACTTCAAAATGGAGGAGAAATCAAATGCTTGGGAGGGAATCAGGAATGAGCTATATTACATTTTGTTTTACTTGTACTTGGTTTGAATGAGCAGGTTGCATTATTCACTGTGTTAAGACTTCGATTAAACAGTCCAATACTCTTAAATCAAAGAATGCCACAGACCCTGTGTTACTGCAATAAACAATCTACCCACTTGTATATAACTCCCTCCCCTCCTCTTTTTATTAATGGTCAGTCATCCAGAAATTCAATTATCTGACATGAGTTTCTTTGGGGTGAAATATGCTGTGTTTTTTTTTTTTTTTTCTTTTTACTTTAGCTCTGTACTTAAAGTGTTTTCAATAGCCAATAATACACAGATGTATTCTTAGAAAAGTGATCCATTTATCCATCTAAGTTCCCCCACTGATATAGTTCTGAAACCACATATGCCCTCTCATTCAGTGTGATTCTAAACACCCTCCATAAAAGATCAGATGATTATGGAGAACCTTCAGGCTATCCATCAGTTATTCTCATTGTTATTGCATGACTGGTATATTTCCTGTTATGTTTGTAGGCACTTTTGATGATGATATTTATGTCCCAGATTTCTCAGACCAAGAATTTACAAATGGTTATTTTATGTATTATATGGAGGACCTCGCATGTAAGGTGTCTAAAAATGCTACCCCAGTTTCTTAGTACTTTGTAAGTTTGCACCCAGTTGAAACTACAGTCCTAATTATGTATTTTTTTTCTTGTAATCCAAACTATATAACCCAACAAAACAAATGTTCATCATTCATGGAATATCAATCGCACAAATTAGAAACAAACTAACTCTTAGCTAGGCCTTCCCCTTGAGCTTTTCAAAGAAATAACTAAGTTCAGAATGCATCAAGGTCCATTCTTTGCATAAACATCTAGCTTGGGAAGAGTGGCCTGGATGTTTGGTCAACATAGTAGCTCCTTTATTTAATAGAATTCTAACTTTGCAAGTAAGATTGAATTGTTTATTTGTTTTTATTTTGAAATTATTCCCTTTTCAAATGCATGTACTTTAAGAAAGTGATTGCTGTTGTCATTTCTTTCCTTTGTTCCTGAAGAAGATCAAAGATATCTGGAGGGTGATTTTTTGACTTGCAAGTGATTTGAATCTAAGTAAGGCAGAGCTGTGCAAAGACATCAACTTTACTCCTTCAGGAGGAGAGTGGCAAGTTATAAGTCAAAGATAACTAACTGACCCATGGTCCAGGATGCAGGGAGAAATCTTGGCCTTTATAAATTAAGGTCTTTCTCAGTTTTCAGTTTGTCTCAGGCAAAACTCATTCAATAATTAAAGAATAGGTAAGAGGCAAGAGATGGCCTAGTTTGCTTTCATAAAAGAATTCATTTGGGAGAAGACCCTTGGAGTTTCTGGCCAGAATGTCAAATAATTTCTATTTACATTCACTCTGAGCCATTAAAACCAAAAAGCAAATCAGTGAAAGCCAGAGTGATTCAAGTTTAAAGGCAAAGAGTGGTGTAGGAAAACTCCATGCAGAAAAACTCCACGCAAAAACTAGTTTATGTTCCCACTTACTCAAGGAGAAATACACTTTTGTGGTAATGCTTTCTTCAAAAATAAGAAAATCATAATGCTCCAAAAAATAACTCTTAGTTGGAAGCTCAATGCGGATCCCAATTTCTCCTTGAAGGTTTTCCTAACAGTGCCATCATAATCACGAAGAGGAGGTTTTGGATGCATATAGTATCAGATCATTAACTAAAAATTAAAGCAAAACAAACCAACAACTACAAAAATAAACAGAAAAAAAAAAAAAAAAAAAAAAAAAACAGATTTAGTCCCCACAGTCTAAACTCCTAGATGGCAATGAAGATCAATGTGATATTGATTGTCATCAAAGCTATATCAATAAAGGACTCCATCAGATAATAGGAGTCAATAGAAACATAAAAAGAGGAACAATTCTATGTTGCTGTCACAGAATCAGGGGACAGACTATAGTAAATTGGAAGAAGGACATATGTAGCTGCAATACATTTACTGTAGCAATGACCATAGCATTTGAAGGGCACTTCAGGTATATAATGATGTGAGTTAAATTTTCATCAGTATAAATATGGTTGATTCCTCTATGTTTATTACCTTCTTCAATCACACCATTTTTAATCCCTGTATTACAGCCAAAGTCCATCTGTTTGAGGAACAAATACGCTGGAAAACTGGAAACACTGTTCCAAAAGAGTGTACAGAAGAGCTTGCAGCTACAGCCATAACCATTTTCTGGGAAAATCTGATTAATAAATCTTTATAGCATTAAATGCTAAGGACCCACTCATTTATAGATATTGTTGTGTGGCTGGAGGAACGTAAAAACTAGTACCTCTACATGCCTGATCTTTAACAATCATCCTTTCCTGACTTCCTAACTTCCAGTTGGTTGAATGGATTTTTTTTTTTTTTTTTGAGAATTGAGACCTACTTATAAAATACAAAATAAAGCTTCTTGCATTATTTGACTTTTTGAGATAAGTATATTGTCTAATCTGCAAAATTAAAGAAAGATGATTTCCATGAATTTTTAAGATGTGCATCATTATTATGATATCTAAATGTTTATATTAATATAATTGATTACTCTTTGCTTAATAAAATAGAAATCTATATATTCAAAATAAAAACCAAAGTATTAAATGCCAAATAAAAACAAAATACTGATAAGCAGATTGTTTTCCAAAGAATATCGTTATTCTAGGTATGTCCTGTTTTTAATTAAATTAATTTGTGAATCATCTTATTTATTAATAATTTATTATGACATTTTCAATATAAGAAAATTATTGAACGTAAGAGTTTCAAATATAATATAGCTCTGTAAATGTTAAATGCCTTCAAAACAACACAAAATACTTGTTTTTAAAAATAAATTTTATCTTATATAGTTAATTGTAAATGCAGATAATAATTTCCATTTTTATTTACTAAAAAAAGCTGCTTAAGAGTATTTTAGAATTGTTTCAGTAGTCTATGGAAAAGAGAATTTTAAAATCTAGCTAAATGTTCTTTTTATCCCTTTACTTTGCACATGACAAAATCAATTATTCTCTTTAAGGCTCTATTTCCTTATTTCTAATAATGGAAATAATAACAGCTATTTCAAAAATAGCTACACAGTGCAATGGATAGGGTGTCAGACTGGGAGTCAGGAGGACTTGAGTTCAAATTCACTGTTAATATTTTCTAACTGTGTGAACATGGGCAATCATTTAACCCTGTTTGTCTAAGTTACCTCATCTGTAAAATTAAGTGGAGAAGAAAATCTCAAACTCCTCCATTATCTTTGCCAAGAAAATCCAAATGGGGTCACGGAGAGTTAGACAAAACTGAAATGCCTGATCAATAACAAAAATTGCTCAGGGATATTATAAGAACAAAATAAAAATAATATATGTAAAGTATTCTTTGGCACCTGGATCCTCTTGGTATCCTTACATTTTATTCTCCTTTACTCACTCCAATATAGTACATGATATTCCACCTCCATCTCTAAGTTTTTGTCTAACTCATTATCCTGCATGCCTGTAATATCCTTGCTCCCTAACTTCAACTCTTTAACTTTTTTGACTTCTCTTAGAATCATCTCATATTCTACCTTCTGCAGGAGGACTTTCCTAAATCCTCTTAGCTGCTAATGCTTTTTCCTTTGAGATTATCTCTCTTCTATTCTGAATATATCTTGGATGTACCTAGTTATTTTCATGCTTATCGTCCCCATTAAAATGTGAACTAAATGAGGATAAGGACTGACTTTTTTTTTTATATTCTGAGTCCTTAGCACACTGCCTAACATACAGTAGACACTTAATAAATGGTTGTTGATGATTCAAATGATACTACCACCATCCCTACTACTATGACAGCCACTACTTTCAATAGATGTGGGGGAAAAAAACATATGTTAAAGAGTTAAACTGCAAACAAATTCTATAAAACAAATGAATCTGCTTTTATTCTTTACCAAAAATGACTTAAGTAAGCCAAGATCATAGAAATAGATTTTAATTGTAAATCAGACCTAAAGTTAGTTGGATCCGTTTTTTTTCTTCATGACTCTTTTAAGGAGACTTCATTTGATTTACATTTTCGCTTTCCTTTTGACATTGCCCTTTAAGGAAGTTTACTGTTTTAAAAAGAGTTAATGTAGTGAAAACCTTTTAGTTCCTTGTGATTTAGTTAGCAATTACAGTTCTCCAGTGTTAAATGTTAACTGTTAAATATACCAAATAGCTCGGGATTGAGTTTAATTAAAAGAAGACAAATGCTACTCTGGACACATGAATTGCTTTAAATGGTTTTTTTTATCCACAGAGGAAATTTTCATTTATTTCTTTAGAATATTATCAATCTGCTAATATAGCACAGAGTAAAATCAAAAGAGGCAACATATGTTTAAAAATAGTGTTTCCAGAAGGTCCCATGGCTTAGTGTCTCATAAAAAAATGGTAGTGATGGTGCCAAATAACATTGCGTAGAACTTGATTAAAATGAACTCTCAAGGTTTTACAAAGTTCAAAGTTACTAAAATGGTCATTACAGATCCAGTTCTATACAACCTACCATAAAAAGGTGTAACAAGATAATTCTGCAAAAGGAACCTAATTTTCTAGATCACTGAAATCAATGTTGTTTAAAAAAAATATATATCCAATATAGGCATAATGAAAATTAGTTAAAAATAGCATATCCTAAGGCACATATTAATGGTGGCTTATACTGTTAATAATGATAATGAAATTGAATGATTTGTATCATTTATTAATAATACTAATAAAAATAATGACAATAGAGAAGTAAAGAAGACCTGGGTTTACATTATGACTGACTTTATTACTCAGCAAGTCACTTAATTTTTCAGTATTCTAGGCAGCAGAGGAAATGCTGATCTTCTTTGGTAAAAAGAATTTCCTCACCTCTGGGTTCCCATCACTGATGAAATCACAGCATAGTATCTATTTGAAATAACAGCAATAAAAACTCACATATATATGCTAGTTTAATCTTTATAAAGCATTTTCCTTAGCACAGCTCCTTTATATGTGTGTGTGTGTGTGTGTGTGTGTATGTATATATATATATATATATATATATATATATATATATATATATGTATCTTTGACCTTTGTAAAACCTTGTATTCCAATTTTTTCTCCCTTTTCTCCCTCTTCCACCCTTCCAAGACAGCAAGCAATCCAATATAGTTTAAACATGCCCAATTCTTATAAATATATTTCCATATTTGTTATGCTGCACAAGAAAAATCAAAAGTGAAAAAAAAGCAAACAAATAAACAACAACATAAGTGAAAATACTATGCTTTGATCCACATTCAGTCTCCATAGTTCTCTTTCTGGATGCAGCTGGCATTTTCTATCCCAAGTCCATTGGAATTGCCTTGAGTCACCCTCATTGTTGAAAAGAGCCAAGTCCATCACAGTTGATCATCATATAATCTTGTTGTTACCATGTATAATTTCCTCCTGGTTCTGCTCATTTCACTTAGCATCAATTGATATAAGTCTTTCTAGGCCTTTCTGAAATCACATTTCCCTCATTGTATAGACCCACATCTCATATGCTTCCAGTGATACAGGCCTGAAGGATAACCTAGTGATGCTGTGAAGTCTCATCTCTAGAGAAGAAGATGAACTGCTTAAAAAACAATAATGTCCTCTCCCACTTCTCCACCTTTGACCACAGCAAATTATGAAGTTGACTAACCATGCAAAGTGACAGTCTGCCTTGGTTGACGGAACTGTCTCACTCAGAAGTTCCTTAAATTTATGAAATAGGAATTTCAATCCATAATATTGTCCTATCACTATACCAGTAAATTCTGGTTTGTATTTTTTCTAGGAACTTTGTTACCTCAATACACTGAGATTATTGATATTAGTCTGGGCTACTCAAGCACAGAGGGTATTGGTAGAGCCAAATAACTTAAAAGACACTGCCCCTCAATTGTAGATCTGTTCTGTTGTTCCAATTCATTGTCTTAATAGGGCTCTCTTGTCACCAGTGACCTATTGTGCAATCTGCTTCTCTCCAATAGTCAAGCGATATCAAAAAATTGTGACAAGGAGGTTAGACAGATGGAGAATGCTCTTCAAAAGCAAAATTACAGTAGCTCAGTGATCTATAATGAACTTTGACTAGATTTGCTATTGGTACTATCATCAGATGGCTCATTTTTATTTACAAATACAAGAAAAGAATGATAATTTCTAGTTGTTTTTCAGTCTGTCAGATTATTGATTTTTTTAAGACAATGACTCTCACGCCAAAATTAAATTGTAGTTAGTATGAGTCCTTTAATATATTTGTGTATAAATTAATTGGAAATTTATAACAGAGAGCTGGTATCTCTTCCCCATCTTTTTGCATTGATGAATGTTTCAATACTCATTCAAAAAGCAATTATTAAATGCCTACTTTGTGGAAATGCACTATTTTCAAAATACATTTACTTATTATGACAGGCTGATGGTAATTCCCATTGAATATTGTGTTTTATAATATTTCTAAAATCCCAAACAAATATTAGATATCTCAAATATGTTGAGAAATTTGAACTTTCTATTATGTATATACATAACATTTATTTTGTGGTTATTAATCTGGTCATCTTATATTCTACATGTATAATTACTCTTACATTCTCTCTTCATTTATCATTTATACATTAATTATTTGACAGTTTTATGTGACTGTCCATGTGTGAGCCCTAGAATTATGTTTCCAATATATTCAACATATCTTCTTAAATTTGTTTGAGACACGTTGTATGTGTGCATGTGTGTGTGTTCATGTTTTAGAAGAGTTCCCTTTATTGATTATTAACTTTCAGCAAATGCTGACTTATTTTCGAACTGAATTCCATATGTAGAAAAATAAAATATTTAATACCCTTCCATAATACATATCTATCTATATTTATTATTATATTTATATATGCATACAGATAAATTTTTGAAAAGGTATTAAATGGTTTCCTTTTCTATATATTGAATTCAGTTCTAAAATAATATAATTTATGTATGGGCATTTTATGGATATATATATATATATTTATACACACACATATATATGTATACTGAGGAGGCATTAAATAATCTTTTCCTTCTCGTCTAGCTCTTTTCCCTATATAATTTCTTCCTAAAATAGACCATGTCTATTTTTACTGTTTCCTAAAATATAAGTACAGGTACTCTCAAATTACAACACATGACTTACAAATGGCTTGGAGTCACAGATAGGCATATAGTCTAATTCAGGAGGCCTTAATCATTTTCTTCAATTCAAAATACCCAAAGAGTAATTGTCCTAGATCAGTGCCTTCTCTAAATTATGTGTCAAGACTGACCTTATTATCAGCAACAAGGAATAAGTATTTTGGAAATTCCTTTCAAGGGTATGGTACATAGTTCTTGGGTCAGATATCTGTGTCCTTGATTTTGATATTACTATAAGGTGAACTATTTCTATGCTAAGGTGAAGACCTAGTATTCAGATCTGCAACTCAGAATGTATTTCCTTATGAATACAATGCTATAGATTGTACTTAGATGAAATTGAGGTAGTATCAATTGTACTATTTTTCAAATAAGTAATTGAAACTGTGGCTTGTGTAATTAGCCACCATAGTCTCAACACTATAGAGTTTTTAAAGGAAAATTCATTCTAAAGGACTTAAAATTAATTTTTGGAACAAATTATATATACTTCTCAAAAATTTTCTAATCATTAATTTGGCTGATATCTGTATGCATACATAGGATAAAACACTCTACAACAAACCCATTAATTTCAGTCAACTTTATTATTCACATCAATTGCCATTAGAAAACAGATCAAGTAAATCTCCTTGTAGATCCTTGATATGGCTGTACTGTATATTTCAGTGGTTTCATGGGTCATTCATTTCATTTTTATCACTATTGTAAATATATTGGAAAAATGACTCTAAAAAGGCTTCCAAATGCATGGATCTTAAACATTTTTAGTATTTGAATCCATCTATATAATTTATTTTTCTTTCTCCCTTAAATCAGCTTCCTCCTCCTCTTACATCAACACCTCAATTTCTGTCAAGGACACTACTATCCTTCCAGCCATTTACTTTTGCAACAGTGAAGTCATCTTCAACTCTTTCTCCCTCTGATCAACATCCCCCATGTTATATGTATATATATCAAATCTTGTTGATTATATCTCCACAATATCTCTAACAGCAATACCTCTTTCTTTCTTCAAATGACCATCACCTTTATTATCTCTTACCAGGACTATAGCAATAGTTTCCCAATTGATTTCAATACTTTTACTTTCTTCCCTCTTCAATTCATCATCCATAACTATTAGAGTGATATTACTAAAGTACAGGTCTTATTATATCATGCAATATGGTCACATGGTATTCAATTGAGTCTGTATGCATTTAAAGCCTCTTTACAAAGGCAGAGTTAATATAGCTGAATAAAGGCAGGGACTCTCCAAATACATTTAAATAATGACTCTAAACAAATTCTAGATTGGCAGAAATGAAAAAAGAGTTGGAGTGAAAAAACTTCATCCCAAGATAATTTAAAAGATTGATAAGAAAGTTGCACCAGTCAAAGGAGAACTCTTCATAGTCACTTTAAAAATGGCTTGCACATATATATTACTTCCCCATATATTCATATTTTGAATTATTAGCTAGGGAGATTTAGTTGCTACCTCTGTACAATTTCCAGATAGGAGCTCTACAAAAAGTTTCAAGAATCTAATAAGGTTTTAACCAAATTAATATGCTTCTCCCATGTCTAATTTTCACTTGTGTCCCCTGAATAAAACCATGATTCAACTTGCTTCTATGCCATTACATATAATTTTTAAAAACTATATTTAGCAGTGTTAATATTTTGGGAGAAGCATATTGTAAAAAGACTTAAGAAGCTCCATTTCTATTAATTCTCTGCCCATTTTGTTCATCTGTATATTTTATTTTCTGCAAGGAAAAGTCATTACAGAGTTGAGCTTAAGCACACATAAAATAAACTGGAGCCAGGACAAAACAGACCAGGCCCCTGCAAAGGAAAACTGGGTGTTCAGATGAGTCAATGAATGGTAGCAGTGGAGGTTTCCAGTCCTCTCAGCCCACAGATACCAAAGGCAATCCAGAAAGTCAGCAGAAAAAAAAGCAAAACAATTGGTAAAGGGGGAATGGATCAGAAGGAGATGAGGGGAATCTCTCTGCTCAGTCACTTTCCCTATGCTTGAGTCCAGGTAGCAGTCCCAAGCTGAGGAGGAGCACTAGTACAACAGAACTTGTGACTATAGTGCAACAGGGATTCTCCCCATAGTTCCAGGGCAGAAAAGAGTGCTAGTGGTCACTCACAGACAAGAGCACAGGCCAGGAGAGGAGTAAACACACCTCTTCTTAGACGTATGAGCTGAATGTAAAGGGAAGAAATCTAAAAAATATATAAAATTAAAGTATGAGAGAAGAATATTTTAGGAGAAAGGGAAAAAAAGAGGTAGAAAGCAGTAAATTATCATAAAAGGAGAAAGAAAAAACTTGTATAATGGAGGGGAAGATGGTAGGGGTGGGGTGCGTGAAAGAACTTTATTCTCATCAGAATTGGCTCAAAGAGGGAATAAAATGAGTAAAGAAATCTCTCTCTTTTTTTTTTAAACTACAGGAAAATATGAGAGGAAGGGGTTAAGAGAAAGGGAGAGTGAATGGATAGAACAGAAGATAGATTGGGGGAAGGGGTAGTCAGAAGTAAAACACTTTTGAAGAGGGACTGGGTGAAAAGAGAGAAAAGAATAAACAGGAGGAGATAGAATTAGCAACAGTAATTGTGAAAAAAAATTGAAACAAGTTTCTCTTATAAACACCATATTTCTCACACATATAGATTAAAAAGCTAAATGAAATGGTATGGGAGAAAAATATGTAAAGTCCCTTTACATTCTAAATCCAATCTATTATTTTAGACTAATTTTACATTTCCTATTTCAAAAGCTCTATGTTGTGGTCACATTGCCCGATTTAGAGTTTACTCTATGTGCTAGATATTATCCTTCCTCTTTGCCTTTGCATAGATTCTCTCCCCATGTCTGGGATTCCCTCGTTTCTATCTTTTGCATCTTGAAATCTCTAATTCCGTCCAAGATTCATCTGAAATGCCAGTTCTACATGAGGACATAATGTCAATGATTTGCCTTTTTGCCTTTATATCCAGAATTCCTGGCTTTCTGCCATGAACATGATAGAACCTTAATACATGCTTGTGAAATTGAATTTTTTAAAAGTGGAGTGACTATATTACCATTTACCTAAACTGCTATAAGTTGGTGCTTTAAATAAGGGTAGTCTAATTCTAAAAGAAAAGATGCACATTTTTTCCCTTACAACATAAAATAATTGTGTTCAACTTTTTCATATATCAGAACACAATCCCAAACAAATTAGCACATTTCCTCTAGTCATTTTTCCTATTTAATTAAAACAATGAAAGAATTGTCCCTGTGCCATCTACATTTAATTGAGTTTCAATATATTCTATCTATGAAATGGAGTGGGAAAGAGAAGTGGTTTTCAAAAATACTAAATTTAGTACAGAATTTCTGAAAAAGTTACCTCAGGCTTTTAAGAGACAAAGAAAATGTAATTTAAAAGCAACAGTTGCATCCATGGGGTATGGACACTGGAAAAATCTCAATAAATTTCTGCATAGAATAAAAAGCAAGCCACTGTGAATTACAGAACTGTAATTCCACTGAAGGTCCCTCATGACATTTGAAACTATGAGAGCTCTTTTAGCTACTAGCAGAAATGCTTTCTCTTATCAAGTTTGTGGTTTTGTTTTGTTTTCAAGTTATTCTGCTTTCATCATCCCATGAACACCTTTCCCTAAGACAATAAGGTTTTCTTACAATACAGGTAAAGTATGTGCTAGGATTTTCAACACATGTACCTCACTGATTTTTATGACTTTAGAATTGCAGAGAAATACATGACATATTTAATAATTGCTGTTAACAACTCATCTATAAACCGGTACTCTTTAAGTCCCACACTTCTTCCTTTTTTATCATCAAATAGATTTCATACAACTGGATGTCAAATAAAATTATGTGAAAGACATATGGAGTAACATCTATTTCATGATCTTTAGCTTTTATGACTTTACCACAATCAATATACTATTTGATTTCCCCCTACCACCCACAGAAAGGAAAGGAGAGAGAAGGGGC